>NC_050574.1:352795829-353108621 GCF_011100635.1 Trichosurus vulpecula
GGTCCTCCACCACTACTCTGCTTGGAGAGTTAAATGGCCACCCAGAATGGAGGTGTATGGGAGAGAATTTATGTCCTTCTGCTCTTCAGAGACACTCCTTGGTGTCACTTTGGTGGTATAACCAGGAACATTCTTCTAAGAGTTTCTTACCAAATACCAATTAGTTTCCTTGGAAGTACCTTGCTTTCCAGTCTGCCCATATTTCCCAAATCTCATATTCTTTCCTTGAACTGAGAAAGGGAACATGGAAAAAGGTGGTCATAAGTAGTAAAAAGCAATATTTCTGATATCCCCTTTCCCCCCCAACCCAAGAGGAATAAAACATTCAGCCTTCATGATTCTCCCGAAAGCAAAAACAAAAAAAAAGGAAAAAGAAAAACAAACACCCTAAAAACTTTAAATCTTCTTCTAAATGAATTTCTACTGAGCATCCAAGACAAGTTGATGGATAACATCATTGGCAGCAGCACCAGGTCATACAGCTACTTCATTGTATTCTCAACAGTCTGTCAATGAGTCCTCATTACATCAAAAGTTACAAAAGTTCCCACAGAACATCACTCAGCAAACTAAAGCTCATGATTCATTTGTTGGTGCACAGAAAGCTGCCGAGAATCCAGATATGACACAAGCTACTTTCTAAGCAATCAAGGCATCTTCAAGTCATCTATTTTGTCCTGAAATACTACATGTAGTTAAAGGCATTGCTTATCGATGATCATTGTCAATTTAGCCTCAAAGAGAACGGAAGTATTAGCATTATCTGGTGTTTATATATGTCAACAAGGGAACACAGCAGAAAAAGTTTTAAATTCATATTCATGAGTACCATGTCTAAAAATGACTGAAGTACCTAGTTTGTGTATTGGATAGTCTTTTCTTAAGGACTGCACGTTGGGTCCATAAAAGCAGAAGCAGATACATGACTGAGTACAGTTAATTCTTATTGGCTAAATAACTTTTCTGTATATTGTAGGAAAAAGACAATAAACAAACCTCTCCCCCACTCCAGTCAACATCCCAGACTTGACAGTGTTGTAAACATCAAAGAACCCCACATCCTTTTCTCGATATGATGAGCTTCCCCACACCGAATGGAGCTGAAGGGCTGTGTCTAAACACAAGCATTTTGTTATTAATTAGTCTGCACTCCATTGAGAAGCCAGAGTTGGGAAGGGGCTGTGGTGGACACAATCGCCTTCAGGGAACATTTCCCACTTTATAGATTTTTTTGGGAGCCAGGTGCAAAAACAAAGCCCATAAAGAGAGATGATGTTCAGGACATTATTTAAATATGTCTTGAAAGAGAGTCGTACAAGACCAGCCAAGCCCAATAACCAAACCCAGCTGTGTATCCAAGGAGTTTCTCCTCAACACCTGCAGATTCTTAGACATAACAAGACACATGCTCAGGGCATTTTCATTCCTCTGCCAAGATTCTCCCAGTAGTTATTTATACAATGAGAATTAACTGTACTATGGATATTCAGAGAAAATGTACATTATCTTATGTTGATATGAAACAAAATAGACATGAGATAGCTTCAATATACTTCAAACCTGTATGACCCCTTCTCAAGCCTACATAAAAAAGTAATCCTCACCTCACCCCCACTTTTTTCCTGTTACACCAAATCAATGTTTAGATTCCTCCCCTTCCTGCCTCTAATAAAGTGCTCTGTCTATGGCAGACCATAGGATGATGCAATAGGAAAAACCCTTGTGTGTGTGTGTGTGTGTGTGTGTGTGTGTGTGTGTGTATTCTTTTTTAAAAAACAAAATGAAGTATTTTCCTCTTTTCTTCTTCATGGTTGACGAAAGAGGAAAAGGACTGGAAGGGGCACATCTCCCAGCCACTCAGTGCTGGTAGCTAGTACATGTAGCCTTCATTGTAGGGGTGAGGGTCACAGCAGCCGCCTTCTTGCATGTAGGCATGTTCTTATCAAAGTGGGACAGAGCCATTGTATCTTCTTTGACGTCACTCCATGTCTATATTTGGAAGTGGGCACTGGTTATCTAGGAAGACCCTGGAGAAAAGCATCTAGGGACCACAAACAAATGTAGATATACATCTCTCCAGTCACCTTCTGCATGATGCCCTTCTCATAGTAATAGTGGAGGGATCTGCTAAGCTTGTGGTTCAGCGCTGGCCTCTTTTTCTGAGTGCCCCAGAACCAGGCCACTTCTTCAGGCTCAATCAGTTTCAACTCCATGACAGGGCCAGTCCAAGCAATGAAATGGGAATTTGAGGGGTCATCAAGAAGGGCCACCAAGAACTGCCACAGTTGCAGGGAACCCAGCTGTTAGTAGGTGGGGACCTCATACCCCACCCCCAGCTCTTGTTTGATATCTCCATTGAATTTCTCTGAGACCACATGGATGTCATTGTAAAACTGCCTGGGGACCTTTAACACTAATTTATCTTGAGGTGCACCAGAAATCCATTTTTGCCAATACAAATGGAACACCTAGGCAGTTCTGAATCACCAGCAAAGTCTCTAGGTTCCTGTTTAATCATTAGAGGTGGGGGTAAGCTGGGGTTGGCTACACTGCCCACCAGGGTGGTGTGTTCATAAACAAGATCATGGTACTCCTGCTTAAAACCTTGGGGTGGGAAGGGATGTTTGGTTCAGACATCTGGCAATGGCACATTGGACATCCTTCCATGGGCATCCTAGGCAAAGGTGGAAAGGAATTACAAGGCTCAGAAAGCTGGCAACAAAATCTGTGGTCCATTGGGTAGCTATTGTCCAGGATGGGTAGGGATGGCAGGAGATGAGCAGGGAAGGCCTGATGGGGCTTTGGGGTATGAGTTGCATTCAGAGAAGCCTGATGCAGGTGAGACACGGGAGTGCTGAATTGCTTTGGGGGGTTGGAGAGCCTCTTTCCCACTTGTGGCTTCTGCTCACAGGCACTGACATTGTAGAGGCATTTTTCTCTGTAGCTGAATTTAAAGGGCTGCTCTTGACTGCAGGTGGAGCCCAGCTTTCCAGCATGGGCTATGGGGCTCTTTCTTGATTTTCAAGGGGAGGCCACGAAAAGCCAAACTTTCAGCCTGATAGTCTGGGACAAACTCAGGTACCTGAACTTGTGCAAGCCACATTTTTTTGTAATTGGCTCAGATCTTGAAAGAGTTCTTCTGAGTCATGGACCAGGTTTCTGTTAAATGAATTTTTTTTTTCGTGACATTTGCTGGTTTCTCATTACAGCTTCTCCCAAGCTGACTTTGGAGGCAGTGCCAGGTGCTTGGCTGCCAACACTCTTCTCCCAATTTAATCCAGACATGAATCTTTGCCCAGCACCTCCCCCTCACAAGCCAAGACCTCTCAACTTTGAGGTCTTGAACTTGAGTGATTGGCAACATTATGATGCCATTAATAGAAGTGGAGGGGTTGAATGGAGGAACAGGGTTTAGAGATTAGAATGAGTTCATTTCGAAGCATGTTGAGTTTGAAGTATTGGTGGTACATTCATGAGTGGCAAGATGGCATTATGGATAGAGTACTGGACTTGGAGTCTAGAAGACCTAGGTTCAGATCCCACCTGATAACTTATCTGCTCCCACAGGCGAATCATTTAACCTTGTTCAGGCTGTTTCTTTAACTTAAAACTGGGATTAATAACACATGTAGCACCTATCTCTCATGATTATGGTGAGGCTCAAATGAGATAAATAAGCTTCCTTACAGATTGTAAAATGTTATATATCAGTTAATATTATTCAGGTAGAGGAGTCCAGGAGATAGTTGGAAAGTGGATAAGGGGCTTCCATAGAGAAACACATTCCTATCCTATGGAGCTTGCTTAATTTCGGTTTCCGGTTGTCATTGTCATTGATTTTATAATCAGAGTAATCTCATGTCTCTATTTGAAAATTGTATTGATATAAACTTTTTTATTGATATAACTTCCCAATAACTTCTTCTCCCCAAAGAACCCTCCTTCTTAACAAATAGAAATGTTTAAGCAAAAACAGAGAAACATTGAGCCCGTTGTACCATATTTGCAACACTCCACATCCATAGCCTATCACACTCCTATTTCTCTGTGGAGAGGAAGGAAACATTTTGTTATCAGTACAGTGAAATCAAAATTCTTCATTTCATTAATCCGAATTCTTTTGTCTTTAAGTATTTTCTTTTATGTTGTCGTGATTGTTGTTCTTATTATTCTCTTGGTTCCACTTTCTGAATCAGTTCACACAAATCTTCCCAACTTTCTCTGGATTCCTATTTAGTATTTCTTATGGCATAATAATATCCACTATGTTTACATACTACAATTTGTTCAGTCATTCCCCAATTTATGGACACCTATTTTGTTTTCAGTTTTTCTACTGCAAGAAGTACTGCTATGAATATTTTGGTGTATGTTTGACTTTTCCCCCTTTTTTATTACTGAAACTTAAAAACACAATAAGAAAAGAAAAAGTAACATAAACTTAAATATTAAAAATTAAGTACAAAATAAGAAAAGAAAAAAAGCATGTCATGTGCACAGCAGAACATAAGTAAGAAAGAATTCAAAATATGTAGCAATAAACTTCCATTTCAAGAAAGTTTATATAATAAATATTACAAGTTGTATTGAGAACTGTCCATCTTTTCTTTGCTTCCTTGTTAGTTTTCTTTTGTTCTCTTCTGTGCAATTTTTACTATATTCTTCCCCCACCCCCTCCCTACTCTCCCAAAGGCTACAATTAAGTTTGGATATACTTGTATATAGGTTTATAGATACACATTATACATATATACGCATAACACATACCTACATGCATATATAGACATATACTTTCCCTCACAAATTCTACTTCTGATCTTTGTTTTTATGTTTGTGCATTATCTCTTATATCTTATCCCTCCTAACTCCTCTACTTTCCTTCTACCCGTTACTTTGCCCTCCATTACTTAACCTACCCCCCTCCAGGGATCCCCTCTTTATCCTCCCATTCCCATAATTTAAATGCCCTTCTATACTCCCCCCTTTAACCTATCCCCTCACCCTCCTCTCTAGAGATCCCTCCCTTATCCTCTCCCCTTAGCTTTTTATTTCTTTCTGAATTTAGAAGACTTTAAACTCTTCTAGATATATATGTATTATTCCCTCTTGAGCCCATTCCCGATGAAAGTAGGTTTCCAGAACTAATAGCCCTCCTCCCCCATCTAATTCCTCTGTGTTGGTTCTTCCTCTCTCACCTCATTTGTATAAAATAATTACTCTTTTAGCTGTTCCTAAATGGTTTTACTTTTTAAAAGTCATATCATACTCAGGTCTATCCCAATCTTTCTTACAAACTACCTAATTGCTAATAACAATCTTAGACATACATTTTACATACATAAAAAGTAAACAGTCTGTTCTTATTGAGTCCCTTGTAATCAGGCTTTGGTATATACCTTATATTTTTCTTGGCTCTTGTATGTCAAATCCTCTGTTAAGTTCAGTTTTTTTTAAACAAAGTCCTGAAAGTCTGACAGTTCATTAAATGTCCATTTTTTTTCCATTCAGGATTATGCTTAGCTTTACTGGGTATAATATTTTTGGCTAGAATCCCAGTTTTTTTGCTCTTCTATATATAATGTTGCAAGACCTCTGATCTTTTAGTGTTACTGCTGTAACTGCTGTCTTGTGTAATTCTAATTGTGGCCCTGCCATATTTAAATTATTTTTTCTTGTTGCTCGTAATATTTTATCCTTGAGCTGGGGGTTTCAGAATTTGATTATAATATTTCTATGGGTTTTCCTCATAGGATCTCTTTTAGGTAGTAATCAGCAGATTTTTTCTATTCCCACTTTCCCCTCCTGTTCTAATGCTTCAAGGCAATTCTCTTTACTTATTTCTTGTATTATTGTATCAAGATTCATTTTTTGATCATAGCTTTCTGGTAGTCCAATTATTCTTATGTTTTCTCTTCTTGATCTGTTCTCCAGATCAGTTGTTTTTCCTATGAGATGTTTCACATTCTCTTCTACATTTTCATTCTTTATATTTTGTTTTATTATTTCTTGATTTCTTATAACTTCTCTGGCTTCCTCTCACCCAATTCTGATTTTCAAGGAATTGTTTTCTTTCTTAAGATTCTGGATCTCCTTTTCTGATTGGTTGACTTTCTTTTCATAATCTTCTTGTTTTTCTTGGATTGTTCTTTTTTTTTGTTGTTGTTGTTGTTTTTTTTAGTTTTTCCTCCTTTGATTTTTTAAGTCTTTTTTTAAGGCTTTTAATGAATTCTTTTTGAGCAGGTGACCATTTGAAGTTACTCTTTGGGGTAGAAGAGAGCTTCTTTGCTTCAGTGTTCTCCTCTGAAGGTGAACCCTGGTCTTCTCTATTCCCATAGTAATTCTTTATGGTCGGATTCTTTCTCCTTTGCTTTTAAAATTTGTAGTAGCTTAGTTTTTGTAATAACCTCTAGTCCTAGGGCATAGGGGATAGTGCCTCTGGCTTCAGATCTTCCTTCAGTTGTCCCCTGTGACCTTGAACTCAAACAAAGACCTCCACTCTCCTCTAAGTGCCCATGGCCAGAGATGTCCTTGCCCCACTGCTTCTGCACTCACCAGGGGTGTGCTGGCTCCTTCTCACTCCTTCCCCCCATCCTCCAGTCTCCACAGCACAGCTGGATCTGGTGTTCCTTGTCAGCAGAGGTGTCTTAGTTCTTCTCCCAGCTCAGATGCCCAACACATCTCACTATAGGGGGTAAAAGTTCCTGTGCCTGGGGCCAAGGCAGCCTCCCAACCCAGCTAACCCCAAGGCTTGCCTCTTATTGTTTAAGTAGTCCTAGCCTGGAGGCATTTACTCTTCACAAGGACAAAACCTTATCCTGGGACTTCTCTTCAGATCTCTGATTGTCCCAGGAGGATCCTTGTTCTGCCCCTACTCTTATTTATTTTTACTGCTCCATATTCACCCTGAGGTGCTATTTTATCTCTTTTGTGGGAGAAAATCTTGAGAGCTTAGAATTTTCTGACCTACTCCACGATCTTCTAAGAATCTTTTCTCTATACAGGACTTTTCCCTCAGGATTTGAGCTCCTTGCAGTATATGGCCAATAATGAAATCTCTGGGTGAAAGAATATGAAGTGTATTCAATTTTCTCATATAATTCCAATTGTTTTTTAAGAATGGTCGGACCACTTCACAAGTCCACCTACAGTATATCAGGGTTGCCTTTTTCCCTCTCAAATTCCCTCTAACGTATAGAATTTTTTCTTTTACTAATTTGTTGGGTATGAAGTACACACTTTAGGCAACCCTGGTGTCCTTTAAACTTCATTTACGGAGTTGGACAAAATAAGAAAACATTTCACTTGGAAGAACAAATGGCCTAGAATACCACAGAAAATAATGAAAGAAAGTTAGGAATGAAGTAGAAATATCACTTTCAGATCTCAAATTGTATTTACAAGGAGTAATCACCAAAACTCTGGTACTAGTTGAAAAATAGAAAAGGAAATCAGTGGAAAAGGCTAGATAAACAAAAATGAGAAACAATCTCAATAACCCAATGTTTGATAATACAAAGAATATCTATTAGTTGGAGAAGAGCTCTCTGATGAAAACTGCTTGGAAAATTGGAAAGCAGTTCTGCAGAAATTAGATTAAGATCTATATTTCATATTATATACTCCAATAAGCTTAAAATAGATATGTGACCTGAATATGAAAGGAGTTCACACCATATAAAAAAAATTAGAAGAGAATGAGATGAGATATTTCACAGCATATCCTTCATTGGAATGGGAACATTTCACAGCAGTGAAACCATAGGGTCCCTTTCTTATTTAATATGGTTCAAATGACAAAAAAATTTGATTTTGACCCAAACCTTTTAGGGAATACATTTATTATGTAAAACAAAATATTAAATATTGGTATAGCCATATGTGCATGTGTGTGTGTATGTGTAGCACTATATTTTTAGGGGTAGCACTGTCTTAATCATAACTACTGCAAGAATTGCCAAGCAGATTGAAGATGCTAGAGACAGAGATCTGCTCGTTTCAGGCAACAATCTCTTAGCCTTCTCATTCTTAGTGACACTTCTCACCCTCAGTCTTCTCTTGGCTGTGGGACTGGCTGAGAGGAAAATTTACTCTCATAAACTATCTTCTCTCATCCTTTGGATCTGTGGGAAGAGGAAGCGTGTGAGCCATGAGAGCTAGGACAGAGTGATAGAATTATATTTGCCATGGAAGCTGGCAGAGGGGTTGCAGTCATAAGGCCCCCAGTTTTGTACTTTGGAACCGAGTTGGAATATCCTTATCTTGCAGGAGGCAAATCCTATGTTTCTGGAAATCTATTGCAGTGATTGTTCAGTTTCCCCTTCTCTTTTTCCCAGATAACTAACCTGTGTTTTTGAGTCTGATGTTCCTCCCAGCACAAGAATAATCTTGATTTTAAAAAAATTTTTTTTAAATTTATTTAATATATTTAGTTTTCAGCATTGATTTTCGCAAGAGTTTGAATTGCAAATCTTCTCCCCATTTCTACCCTCCCCCCCACTCCAAGATGGCGTATATTCTGGTTACCCTGTTCCCCAGTCAGCCTTCCCTTTTGTCACCCCACTCCTCTCCCATCCCCTTTTCCCTTCCTTTCTTGTAGGGCAAGATAAATTTCTACGCCCCATTGCCTGTGTATCTTATTTTCTAGTTGTATGCAAAAACTTTTTTTTTGTTTTTGAACATCTGTTTTTAAAACTTTGAGTTCCAAATTCTCTCCCCTCTTCCCTTCCCACTCACCCTCCCTAAGAAGTCAAGCAATGATTATTTTGTCTCTTAAGGTCACCATTGATTAACACCATGATACTAATGAGATAAATCCCATTGCTAAAATTTTATTTTAATAACTTTTTTTGTCATAAAATTAAATCATATTTGTGCTCTTGTCTAATGCAGCATTTAGAAGAGGTGATTAGGAAGGGAGAGAAATTGATCTAAAATTGCTACTTTTCACCAGAGTGAGATTTTCTGGCTGGGGGCTTAGAACTGTAAAAGAGAAAGTTATTGATTCATTTTGTTTAAACTTCACAGGCCAGGGAGATTCTATCTACCATTTGTAGGTAAATGACTCAACTGAAACTGAGCTGGGCATCTGCCATCCATTTGGTCTGGTTTGAAGGTGAACTCCTCCTTCAGAGAAGCCGTGTGAGTGGTTGAGGCACAGGGGTGGGGAACCTGAGGCCTCGAGGCCACATGTGGCCCTCTAGGTCCTCAAGTGTGGCCCTTTGATTGAATCCAAACTTCACAGAACAGATCCCCTTATTAAAAGGCTTTGTTCTGTAAAACTCGTACTCAGTCAAAAAGCCGTAACTGAGGACATACAAGGCCACATGTGGCCTCTAGGCTGCAGGTTCCCCACCCCTGTGAGTAAGGAGAAAGTCATATTCTAAGACGAGCAATAGCCCAGCCTCCTCAAAAGGAGGGAGAATAAGAAAGATTAACCCCATTTGCCAGTTCATGAGCACTGGAATAGTAACATCACTGCTGCATGTATATGACACTTTGAGTCCTTAGGATGTAGTGTTCTATGGAGGATTTCAAATATGTAAGATCTACTTTTTTCTTTCATAGAAAAGAAATGCTTGGTATGCAAGGAAATGTATAATGAGCCCAAGGTTAAAGAAAGTGGTATAATAATGTCATTGTTGAGGCTGCAGATGGAAGGATAAGGGAACCTTTATTTTCATTCCAGCAATGATTAGGGATTATGGTATGTTGCACCAGAAGTGAGCGAGACATACCACAGAGTATAAGTTTTAAGTGGAGAGTTTATTAGCCGGCGACCATTGGGGTACGGCACCACAAATTAATGGCAAATGTGTTGGGGTGATGGCTTGGCTTATATAGGATATGGGGGTATAGAGTGGGGAGGGGGGAACAGGAACAAAGGTCCTGGCTGATCAAAAGATTCAGTCAGGTTATCGTACTAGTGGGATAATCTCATTTACATTCCTTGGTGGAGTCACGGAGCCCCAGGGATATCTGCTAGACAGGGTCTGCCAGGCCTTCCTTCAGTGGGATGGTCCTATCTATTGAGATTCCTTGGTGGAGTCATGGAGTCCCAGGGTGTTTGCTAAATGCCAAAGATATCTGAGTCCATTCTTTCTGGGGGTGCTTGTCAGTAGCTAGGGGTTTCTCAGGGGTTCCTAATTTTCCTTGTATTACAGTACATTTATTTAAATAATCCTTCCTCTCTTAGATATTTCAATTTGAAATGGAGGAAGGCAGGTATTCTATATGCCCCTGCCTCTTGACCTATTGCTACCCATGACAGACTTTGAGAATACTCAGTGTCATAGCAATAGACCATATTTATCAAGAACTTTAAAGTTTACAAAGAACTTTCCTTACAGTAACCTTGTGAAATCAACAGTACAAGTATTACCACCATTTTATGGAAGAAGAGATTAAGAGATTTTAATGAGAGATTAAATGATTTTATTCATAGTTACCCAGATTCCAAGTGGTAGAATATGATATAGCCTTCTCCCTACCATATAGTGCTATTGCTTAATAAGAATAAGAATTTACATTTATTTAGTGACTCAAGGCTGATGTAGCTCTTTAAAAATCATCTTGTTTGGTCCTCACAACAACTCTATGAGCTAGATAGTTCAAGTATATTATTTTGTTACCAGTCCTTGTACATGTTGTATTCTACTTTTTTTTTTATATTCCAGTTTTAAAATGTAAAGCAAATGAAGGCAGGAACAGTTTCTTTTTGTCTTAGTACCTGCAGTGCCTTCCAAAATTTCTTCTTGTTGCGTCCTCTTTGTGACCCCAATTGGAGTTTTCTTGGCAAAGATAATAGAATGGTTTGCCATTTCCTTCTCCAGCTCATTTTACAGATGAGGAAACTGAGGCAAACAGGGTGAAGGGTCACACAACTAGTAAGTGCCTGAGGCTGGATTTGAACTCAGGAAAATGAGTCTTCTTAATTTCAAGTCCAGTACTTGATCTACCGCGCCACCTAGCTGCCTAATGGCATCTTGGCTTTGGAAGAAACCTTTAGTGTCACGAAAAAACACTGAAGTGTAGAGAAATTAAGTGAATTGCCCAAGGAAAAACAGGTAGAAAGTGGCAGAGTCAGGATTCAAATCCAGGTCATCTGACTCTAAATCAGCACTTAAATCCAATTCACTTGCATGTCATGGCAGTGTCTCCTCGATGTCATAGACCTCTGGGAGAAGGAAGGACAAACAAGAACAATGGCAACAACAAGCTATCAACTCCATAGAAAGCAGTTAATAAATGTTTGTTGAATGTTGCATTTCTTCATTAACACACAAACTCCTTAAGACCCCGGACTGTTTTGTTTTTGCCTTTGCATACCAATGCTATATAAAAGGGACTCACTTAATATCTATTTGTTGTTTGTTAATTCAAGGTGAAAAGGACCTGAACTAGATTTGCAGGAGTGGAATTTGAAAGGAAGGGAAAGATGTCAGAGGATTCAAAGGGAAGATATAGTTAGAACTCGGTGACTTGTTGGATATGGGGGACAAAAAAGGGGGAGAAGTCAAAGCTGACTCCAAGGTTTTGAGACTAGGAAGCTATTAGAATAATCATAATGATTCACATGTCTTTTTTTTAATCTATTCACTTTTTAGAAATCTTTATTTATGGAACTTTAAATGTGTCTTTCTTAAGAATTAAATTCATTTTAATCTGGAATAGAAAATGCTCAATTTTGGAAACATGGGAAAAGACTTAGATGAACTCATAAAAAAATCAGATTGAGTCAAAGTCACATAAGCGCTAAATCTGTCATTCATATAGATTTATGGGCATCTGCCTTTTGTACTGAGGCTCTTTGGATTCATTAAGACTTTTTAAAATGTTAACTATTTAGGTTTACATACTTGATGTGAAGGCATAATTGAGTTCCTTTCATTGTTTTGCAGCATTTAGGATAGTGAAATGTATTTAAAATAAGGCAAAATGAATTGCTACCATTATGCAGGGATCAGCAAGAGTTGATAACCTTAAAAATTTTAATTATAGCTTTCTAACCCATCTATTATTTCTGTAGCGAAATACCCTGACCATTACCATTAGACAATAACATACATATCATTGGAGTTTTAAAAGCCAGCATTATATTGGGATTTGTAATCTGTATAATGTAAAAGTCCTGAAAGGAAATCCTTTCTCAAGAGAATCTTTTTTTTTTTTAAATTCTGCACTCTAAAATAGAAAGTATGAGGGGAGAGGTAGAGGCTTCATAGAGCCCTGGGCAATACGGGTGAAATATGACCATCAGATTGGAGAAGTCCAGTTAATACAGTTTCCCATTCCAGGGTCTGGAATTTTTCTCATGGAATTGTGGACTTCATGGAGAAAAAAGAGAGGGTTTAAATTCTCTCCCCAGTGGTTATAGTAGTTGTCATAAATTCAGGTTCATACTAACTGAGGCTTGGCATGGATGTGTAAGACATTCAGTCTACAGAAGACATACTTGCTTATGTGGATTCGTAAATGCATTCTATAGCTCACTTAAAATAGCTTCTCAGCTCTCTAGGGCAGTGGTTCTCAATTTCCCCCCTTTATAGCACATTATCTTTACCATGAGGAATCATGGCACACTGAATTTTTAAGCTGGCAAATAAAGGATTTCCAGGCAGAGTCGGGTCTCCAGATCTATTAATCAGTTGTAGATACTTCCCCAGAAGGCATCTTTGTATTTCCACAGATAAAGTGGCAATAATTCACATTTTCATGGTGTTTTAAGATTTACAAAATGCTGCCCTCACAGCAACTCTATGACATAATGCTAGAAATCAAGAAGTCAGGAGGGGGAGTTTATTCATAGAGGAAAATAACACTTTAGATCTTTAATCAATATAATTTTTTTACTCTTATTTTATTTTTAAATGTATTTTTTATTTTTAGTTTACAACATTTAGTTCCACAAGTTTTTGAGTTCCAAATTTTCTCCCCCTCCCTTTCTTCCCTCCTCCCTCCCAAGAGAGCATGTAATCTGACATAGGTTCTACATATACCTTCACATTAAACTTATTTTCATAATAGTCAAATTGTAAAGAAGAATTATGACCAATGGAATGAACCATGAGAAAGAAGAAACAAAACCAAAAAGAAAATAAAGAGAGCAAATAGTTTGCCTCGATCTGCATTCAGATTATATAATTCTTTCTCTGGATGTGGATAGATTTTTCCATCATGAGTCTTTTGGGGCTTAGAACCTTGTATTTAGCTGAGAAGAGCCAAGTCTATCAAAGTTAGTCATCACAGAAACCCTGTGTCTATAATAGGGTATGATGTTCTCCTGGTTCTGCTCCCCTCACTCAGCATCAGATCATATAAGTCTTTCCAGGTTATTATGAGGTCCTTCTGTTCCTCATTTCTTATAGCACAACAGTGTTCCATTACTTTCATATACCACAACTTGTTTAGCCATTCCCCAATTGATGGGAATCCCTTTGATTTCAATTCTTTGCCACCACAAAAAGAGCTGCTATAAATATTTTTGTACATATGTTAATCAATACAATTTAAAAAAATAAGGTATTGGTATTATGCCCAAGAGGAAGTAGACAAAAGGCAGGTGGAACTTTGAAACGTGTTCAGAAGAGAGGTGGGTTAGAGACATAAACTTAGGAGTTAATTTGCTTAAAGGTAAGTGTTAAAGCCATAAGAATGGGTGAGATTTCTGAGAGAACTTTTGAGAGAGAAGCACAAAAGACCAAGGATCGAATGTTGAAGAATTTTCATAGGTGTGGGAAAGGATGAAGAAGCAAAGGGACAATGAACAGTCAGAAGGGAAGAAGGAACATCTGAAACATTCAACATGGTTCACGTCCTTCAAGCAATTTCTTTGAATCCATGACATCATTCTGAGGGGTCAAATGAATGAGGACCAAGCAAAGACCGCTGGATTTGGTAATAAGAAGAATGTTGTTGACCTTAAATCAGGAGTCCTGACATAGGGTCTGTGAATTTGGGTTTTACAAATATTTTGATAATCATATTTCAATATAACTGGTTTCTTTTGTACTCCTATGTATTTTGCTTTATGCATTTAAGAGTATCATTCTGAGAAAAGGTCTAGACGTCACCAGGCTGACAAAGGGGTCCAATACACAAAAAAGGTTAATTCCTGCCTTAGCGGGTGAAGCTTCTGTAGGATGGAAGGGACATAAGCCCCCAGATGTCACATTAAGAAGTAAGGAGTAAGTAGATATAGCTCATAGATTAAAAATGTTAATAGTGAAATGGAGGAAAAAAAAAGATAGTATGTGGAGGGCATTGCAAAATTTTTGTTGTTGTTCAGTTATTTCAGTCATGTCTGACTTCATGACCTCATTCAGAGTTTTCTTGGCAAAGATACTGGAATAATTTGTCATTTCCTTCTTCAGCTCATTTTACAGATGAGGAAACTGAGGCAAACAGGACTAAGGGATTTGCCCAGGGTCACACAGCTAGTAAGTATCTGAGACCATATTTGAACTCACCAAGATGAGTCTTCCTGACTCCAGGCCGAACACTCTATCAACTGTGCCAACCAGTTGTCCCATGGCAAGATTAAAGGAAGGTTATCCAAGATTGGAGAGATCTGTGCTAGTGTAAAAGCAGAGTGGGAGAAGTGGGTTAGAGAGAAAAGGATTATTGAAGGTGCTAGAGTGGTCAGGGATAGTTTAGAAAATAAGATCTTGGGGTCAGGGTGAGAGTTGTTAACCTTGGAATGGAGGAAATTGGAAGGAAGGATGGATAGATGTTGTAGATACAGAAATATTTTGAGCTCATGTTTCATTTTATCTAAGGTTTGAGTTTGCTTAGAATGTCATTGCCATTTGGAATTAAATGCAGCAATCAGTTGACACCGGTGTTTGTAAAACCAGGCATGGTGTCTGATTCAGAATCAGAAGACCCAGGCTCAAATCCTGACTCTACAATTGTGATTTTGGGCAAGTCAAATGACTTATCTCTAAGGGCCTCACCTTCCTTATATATAAGATCAGGAGTGTGGACTTCAAAACCTCTGAGGTCCCTTTTAGTTTTACTATAGATTGATGATACTATGTATACCTGGGATATACGATGGGATATACATATATTTTGTACATCTGCTGCAGGAACTGAGGACCTCCAAATAGTAGTTGGTAGTAGTGTTCAATCTCTATATACTTAATAGACCACTTGCCATGTGCTTAGCAGTGTGTCAAGTCCTGAGTGGGTTATCATAGAAGGATAAAATATAGTTCCTGCCTTCAGAGAGCTTGTCATTTATTTGAAGGAGACCAGACTGACTTTTTCAAGAAATAACTACTGGATTACATAATATATATTATTATACATTACACATATATCTACTATATTGTAATATATATTACATAATTAAATGCCAATGTTACATACACTCTCTCTCCCTGTATTTGTGTATGTGTGTGTGTGTGTGTGTGTGTGTGTGTGTGTGTGTGTGTGTGTGTGACATAGGAGTTCAAGGAAAAGGAAAGGCAGGATGTAGCATAGAGTATCAGGGGAAATTTTTACAGATTAGGGGGATTTTAGCTGGGCCTTTAAGGCTGGCCTTAGTCCCCTTAGCCTTCTCCTTTGCAGTTTATAGAATTTTAGAGCTCGAAGGCCATGGAACAGAGGTCATCTGGGACAACCTACTTTTTTTTAACAGGAATTCACTTTGCAACATCCTTAACAAGGGTTTCTCCAGCTCCAGATCTCTAATCCCATAATTTATGATGCCATAAGAGAGATCAATGCTACAGAGATCCTCTGGAAGCTTCAATGCTTCAAGAGAAGGAATGAAGAATGGTGTGAAGCCTGGAGATGGTCCTGAGAATTGTAAACTGGGAAAAAAAGCCCAACCTAAAACAACTTGAGAAGGACTGACTCACATCCCAGCCGTTCTTCACTTGGGTTTGTCTTGGCATCCTTTTAGCTCAATGAAGACTGGTTTTCCAAACATGCTACCCTGGGGGTATCCTTTGAAAACCCGGCATGCTGTCCAGATGTCTACATCCAGAGTCTATATGTAGAGGAATAGTAAGATGTTTCCCACCATGTGCTCCATTTCTCTCCATACTCTGACTGTCAAGAATGAGGATACCCAATGATGGACCCTCCAAAATGTGATGTGATTGAGAACATGGTGATGCTGACCCACCTCAGTGAAGCATCTGTGCCATATAATCTGAAGACATGCTCTACTCACTGGATGATGTACGTAAGTCAAGCTGCTTTAGTCTTTTTTTTTAATCTTTCAAAATTATTCATATATAGTTCTTTTTTTGCATGCAAAAACTTTTATTTTTTGTTTTTGAACAACTGTTTTTAAAACTTTGAGTTCCAAATTCTCTCGCTCTCCTCTTCCCTCCCCACCCACCCTCCCTAAGAAGGCAAGCAATTCAACATAGGCCACATGTGCATCATTATGTAAAACTCTTCCACAATACTCATGTTGTGAAAGACTAACTATATTTTGCTCCTTCCTAACCTATCCCCCTTTATCCAATTTTCTCCCTTGACCCTGTCCCTTTTCGAAAGTAAGCTGCTTTAGTCTTAAGTAGCACTTTAGAATACATATTGGAAGGACTACTGGTCTAGAAGGGTGTCGTTGCTTCACAGCACTGATGCAAACTTATAAAGGTATATGTACCACCATCTTAATAGCTCCCATCTCTACATCTCTACAGGGGCCTTCCCTTTGAGATTACCTCTAATTTACTCTGTCTGTGTCTTATTCATACATTTTTATTAGTAAGTTGTTTTACCCATTAGACTATGAGCTCCTTAATGGTAGGGGTTATTTTTTGCTTTTCTTTGTGCTTAGCATGGTGCCTGGATCATAGTAAGTGCTTAATAAATGCTTGCTGACTTGACTGTATAGCACTGTGTGGTTTAAAAAGCACTTTCCTTCTAACAACCTTGTGAGGTAAATAGTGCAAGTATTATCAGCTTTCTTTTATAAACGAAGAAACAGGAGTAAAAAAGAAAAATTACTTGCTCAATGGTATACAATTACAAAGTGGTAGGGTTGTGATTCAAATCCAGGTTTAGCTCATAGGTTCTGCAAATTCACAGTATCACTTGATGAGGTTCCTATGTCCCTTGTGGGATTGTGTTGGATCTGGAGGCTGATACAGCACTGGTGTTTGGTACTTTTCCTTAGACTCTGGTAGTTCTTTGTGGTCTGTAACCTTCCTTCTTGCTTGCAGGGTTACATAGCTTTTGCATTTGGCTACGTGTTTGGTCTCACTTTTATCTTCTTTCAGCACAGCTATCTACCTGCCCCTGACCTGCATGGTCTATCAAACCTCTGTCATCCCACGATTGCCCTATATGGAAGTCTCATTTCTCTCCCCTTCCCCTCCCCCCACCCCACCACCAATCCACATATATGTCTTTGGGCAGCTTCCTGTCTCTCTTGTCTGGGAGAAGGTTTTACTTCTATTCTTACTGGTGTATTCCTATCATACCTAGTCATACCTATGATACTACTTGTGGGTATCTTTCTAGTGTCCAGAAGCTAACTTACTCCATCTGTGTCTCTGAGGTTTGCAGCTTCCTCTATGGCTTTGAGGGTCATAGAAAAGTCCTTCCATGTGGTTATCAGACAAACAAACACACACACACACACACACATATATATACACACACACACAATATACATATATGTATATGTAAGTATATGTGTTTGTAATGTACACACACAAATATATACATATGTGTGTATATATACATATACATACACACACATATATATGTGTGTATATATATATGTATGTATGTATGTATGTATATATTTGCCAGCATGGTAGAATGACCTGTGATATAAACATCTTCCCACCCTGAAGAACATGTCTCTAAACTTCCTGGGGTTCAAGCTACTCTCCCGTACTAACATATCTTGTGTTCCCAGAATCTTGAAAAGTCTTTGGCTCTAAAAAGCAAATTCTTTCAGACATGTTAATATTTAGCAGATCTCCTGGCAAGATAAGGTATTTCTTTAACTTAGATTTATTTTTTCCCTTTAGAAATCCCTCCTGTATAAGATGTCCAAATCCCTTCTTTCAATTGTCCCTTTGTAAATAACTCCAGTAACAATGTCAGCAGACAGCAGAAAAACAGACAAGCCTGATTAGATACAGGGATATTTTTAAAAATTTATTTCCTGGTGTCTACTTTATTATCCTCTCTAAGACTTATTTGGGTCTCTTCTGTGTCAACATAAATCCTTACAAATGGCTTCCAGTGTATTAGACAGGAGTTGCTGCTGCCTACAAAGGCAAGAGATGATAGAAAGATCCCCCTCATATCTTTGCCATTGATGATAATGCCTATCATGGCAACACAGTAAGCAGCTTTTCTGCTATCTTAAGTAAAATTCACAATTAATTTCCCCCCCTCTATTGCCAGGACAAGTCATGTTTTCCTAAGTGTGTAAATGGGGGGGGGGGGCGTATATTTCTTTCAACTGGGTATTTTTAAAATTTGGAGCCCTAAGTAGAGGCTGAAAAATGTGCATAAAGTAAGAAGCATGCTTTCCTGTTTGACCTGTACCACTCTATCTCCCTTCTCCTCATCTCATCAGGCAAAAAGTTGTATATTTGTCCTAACCACAAAAGGAGGCAAACCCCTGTTTCACATGATTGAGTCCTAACTATGAGATCCAAAGAACTCTTGGATAAATTCATGCCAGTGTATAAGAGCTCTGATGTAGGAATACTTTCTAATGACATTGCCCTTTCCTTGGTAGATCAAAAGAACCCATCTATTTTGGTCATATAAATAAGCATATTGCATTTATCCCCTCCTCCAGGGATGAGGGTTATAATAATAGAAGCCACCTACATAACTGAACATAAACCATAAACTGGTTACTTGGGAATGGAAGGGAGGGATCAGAATAAGATACAGTGTCTTTTCCAGGCAAGAACAGGGAATATCAATCAGATGCACAGCGGCTATTTCACCTCGGAATCATTGACTGATCTGACAGTGGTATGGAGTGACCAACCACCATATCTTAGTACTTCTTCAGGACTGCTAGGTCAATCCAATTCAATCCAAGCCAATCCAACATAATCCAACAAATACTTATAAAACACATGTTTTATTCAAGGCAGTGAGGATACAAAGACAAATGAAAAATAGTTCCTATTCTTAAAGGAGCTTACACTTTACTGGGGCAATATAACATGTGATCAGATAAAGCTGTTCTTTTTCATCTTCCTATTGGAAATATGTCTCTAGTACCTAAATTGGCCCCTTGAATGGCGAGGCAGAGGGTGGTAGCAGGAGAACAGTTTACACTGTGGGTAACATCTCCAACTGAGGTGAGGTACATTATGGAGGAAGTACAAGAAGAGGGCTTAGGCTGGAAGGGCTGGAAAGGAAAAAAAAAGCTCCAGAGGCAGTTTGTGCTGGTGCTTCTTTTTTGCCTGCGACAAATTGATTAAGATGATAATCATTTTATCATGGAGCACACACTTGCGTGGCAATTGAATCATAATGTAAGATGTCAAAATTAAAAAAGACAAATGACTAAAGGGAGGGTTATGAGACTCAACCAAATGTGATCTAGTGGATGGAGTGCTACAATCAGTCAGGAAGACCTGAGTTCAAATCTTGCCTCAGACACTGACTAGCTGTGTGATCCTGGGCTAATCACATACTCTTTCTGTGCCTCAGTTTCCTCCTATGTAAATAAAATGAGGGGGTTGGACTCAGTGGTCTTTAAGGTTGATCCCAGCTCTAAATCAATGCCTAATCTCTGTGACTATGATTAAATTAAGAAGTACTTTGAGTCATGGACCATTCTATACAAAGATGGTAATATTGCATACAGAGGTCTTTGATGTAACCTCCAATGTCACCCATGCTTGAATCGACCATGGTGATGTCTGTGCTGTATCACCCTCATTCATAGCCACATTCCTATAGTTTCAAAAAGTAAGATGGTTGTCATAAGTGACGAAGCAGTGCATACTTGCCTAGTATAATGAGTGGTAAGCTACTCAGAAGTTTGATATTATCTTTAGTACTCCCTGAGAAAGAAGATAAATTAACAAAACTGAAGGATTACTAGGATCATAGATCTAGAGCTGTAAGAGAACTGAGAAATCCAATGTCCTTTTTAAAAATTAAATTTAATTTTATTCAATTTACAAGCATTTATTTTCTGTGTCAACTCTCCTTCCCCTTAATAAAAAACCAAAACCATAACCAAAACCCAACAACCTTGTGACAAATACTCATAAGCAAAAAAAGAACAAACGAATTTCCACATTGGCCATGTCTGAAATATGTGTCTCGTTATACATATTGAGTCCACCATCTCTCTGTTAGGGGGTGGGTTGCATAACTCATCACTGGTATTCTGGAGTTGATCATTATGTTGATCAGATTTCTTAAGCCTTTAAAACAAATTCTTCTATGTAATGTTGTTGTTATATAAATTGTTCTTCTGGTTCTGCTCACTTAAGCCTGCCTTAGTTCATACAGGTATTCCTAGATTTCTTGGAAGCATGCCTTTTGTCATTTCTTATGGCACAATAGTACTCCATAAAGCCATGTTACCGATTGGCTCAGCCATTTACCAAATGATGAATGCCTCTTAGTTTCAAGTTCTTTCACACACACACACACACACACACACACACACACACACACACCCATACAAGTTTCTATAAATCCAGCTCCCTTATTTTGCACATGAAAAAAGAGGCTCAGGGAGGTTGCGACTTGTTCGGATAACAAATGTAGCATCAGAATTAGCCTTTGAACACAGATCCTCTGGCTCCAGAGTCAGAAGTTTTTGAGCGATTGAAGTTGGGAAAGAGGTCTGTAAAAGTACTTTCCATGGGCCTTAAATTGTCATAGGAGACATCATCTCATTGGACACCCCCAGGGTCTTAGAAAGAGGACACTTTGGTGCTTAGTATCAGTGTCCTGCTCAGCTGTGCCATTGACTCTTACCAAAGTAGAAGATCTGACTCTGAGAAAACTGTGAACACCAACTGTGTCATCCAGCATTTTGCTACTCTATCAGCTATTGGTGAATCCAGTAAAAAAAATCTGCAAGCGTGACTCCTTTTACCAGCCTTGGAAAGAAATGTAAACACGCGACATTCCCATAAGGTGGCCTTTTTGTGCTAGATCATGGGGAATTCTTCCTTGACCACACAGGAGGAGCAGTGATCACACAGGTGAGAAGGGAATAGAGTGGAGGTGATGTCTCTTTTCATCTCTCTTACCTTTCTGGGTCTTGCATGTGATGTTTTGACCCCTTGTTGTTGTTGTTGTTTACCTGTTATTCTTGAAGAGGACCAATGATACCAGGAGAGAGATGTCTTGGCTTCACGTGAATTGAATTTAAGTGAGGCAGAATTTTACAGTTGTCATTCGTACTCTCTCCTCCAGAGTTATTGAAGTCCAGAGGCAAGACAAAAGTCAAGATGACTGGCAATGGCCAAGGGTTCAATGGATGCCCTTGGCTTTTCCAAATTAAGGTCTTTCTTGGGCCCATTCAATTACGAAGGGCTAAGTAAAATATGAGACAAAAGATGGCCTAATATACCAACACAAAAATATCAATCTGGGAGGGGAAGACCTTCAGAGTTAGAAAGAACTCTTCAAGAAGGAACATTGTATGGGGCCAATGCCCAAAATACTTTAGGGAAGTGGTATGGACCTTGAAATAATTAAGACCTTGGCCCTCAGTCTGTCCTGTCATTAAAAGATCAGCTAAATAAATTCCTTTTAAATATATTCTCTCTTCAAGAACCAGTCATTACAGCAAACTAATCTGGAAAAGATCAATGAATTTGATTTGATGCACCTTTCCATCATATACATGTACAAGGTGTTTACTAGACTGTTCTCTTAATTCCTATACAGTTTGGGGGCCCAGTGCTTAATCACAAGGCATTTGAAGATCTATGCCATTTTGCCAAAGGGCTTTGTGCATTATCCCTTTACAATGATTTCTCTTGAGATTGTGCCATCCATTCAGTTATTTTAAGGGGGCCAGACCCTCACATGCAAGGCCTAGCAAAAGCAGGCTTCTTTTTCTCTTTGCTTTACTGAGTATCAAACTCTAGCTTTACCAGTTTTTTACAGGCCATCTTCCTCCTTAGATAATCCTGTTCAGAGTTTGAAACACCTGGGATTATTCATGTGCTGTCTTCAATTATCCATTCAATTTTCTTTTTGTCCATTTCCAGCTCCAGCTTTAATTGAGTTGAGCTGTCAGCGGTTAGCAGGCTTTAGTTTAGTAATGTAGTGACCATGCAAATTATTATGCAAAGTCAAAATACATGAATTTGAATGAAGTTGAAAGTCAACTGGCTATTGATCAGATAACAAACATGTTAATCAGAAAGCAAACATGTTTTTTCGAAGAGAACCAATGACGTCTTGGAGTGATGTCTTGACTTGCATGTGAATTGGACTTAAGTCAGGTAGAGTTACACAAAGTCATCAGCCTCACTCTCTCCTCCAGTCATTGAAGACCAGTGGCAAGACAAAAGTCAAGATAATTGGCCATGGTCCTGGGTCAGTCAGGACTGACATTGTTATCCTAATAAAGAGAATCCATTTTTGCTTTTTGAACTCAGATTATTAAGTTATCCAAAACCTTTTGCAGATTTCAGCTGAGAATTTCTGAAAATATTCTGACTTTATAGTTAAACCATGAACTACTTATTTTGTAATATCTAAATAAATCTGGTTGCTTTGTTGTGGCTTCAGCATCTCATTTGCTACTCACTATAAATAACTTACTCTCATTAGGAAAACTGATAGGGACCACAGAGCTCTTCTAGTTTGACATCCTTAATTCACACATGAGCCAGCTGAAGCAAACAAAAATTAGGTGACTGTCCAAAGTTACATAAGCAGTAAGCATCAAGGGTGAGATTTGAACTTGTGTCCCTTAACTCTAGTACCAATGCTCTTTTTACAGTACTACACAGCCTTCCTTTTGTAAAGCCCCTTTTTGTCTAGCAATTTACCACTAAGGCTGGAAGTAAACAAGTGGTTCTATCATTTTCTTTTAACAATCTTTTAAAAGAAGGTTTTGCTTTTCTCTGGTAATGTAGAATATTCTTTTGATTATATCATGTTCAGATAAAGATCTCATCTCACTAGCCATAGGCTTAAAATGTGATTGACTTCTGGTTAGTTGGAGAAAATAGTAGGGTTTTTAATAATATTACAGGGAAACAGAGGTTTGCATTGGCCAGAAGAGTACACCCAATATCTCTCTTCCCTTTCTCTCTCTCTCTCTTTTTCTTTCTTTTTCTCACTCCTCTCTCTCTCCACCCCTTCCTCTCTCTTTCTATCCCCCTCTCCTTCCCTCCCTCTCTACCTCACCTCTCTTTGTCTCCCTTTCCCCTTTTCTCCTTCTTCTTCTTCCCCTCCCTTTCCCCCCTTCTCTCTTTCTCCTCCTCTAATACCTGTCCCTTTCCCTTATCTTCTTTCATATTAATGAATAGCTTATGTTTTATCATTTTTAAAAATCATCTTGGCCTTTGTTCATTGGGCTGTTGCCATAACCAAATCTGAAATGCTAGATTAATGCAACAGCTTTCTAATTATTCTCCTTGCCTCTAGCGTTTCCTCCAGCCAATTCATCCTACAGTGCTGCCAGACTGAGTTTCATGCAAGGCCCAGCTCCAAAGGTTGGTAGACTAACCTTCAGCCAAATGATCTGTAGTGCTTGTGGTCTGTAGTACAATCTTGCACTTGAATATATAGTGTCCTTTACTCTTTGATATGTATAGTTCTCTGTTATTTGGTAGGTGTTTATCTTGTTTCCCCAGTTATAAACACCGCAAGGAAAGCTACCATTTCTTACCCCTTTACCTCACCTTTTTACTTCTCTTTTTTCTTTCTTTGTTTCTCCTCTACTTCTCTTTTTCCTCCTTCTTATTCTTTTTTTATTCTTCCTCTTTCTATTTTGCCATCATTTCCACTACCATCACCTGCTTCTCCCTCTTATTTCTCCTCCTTTACAGCCCCTACTTCCTCCTCCTCCATAGTATCTTCCAGTTTTACAAACAAACTGTTTTTTTGAAGAGGACCAGTGATATCATGAAGTGATGTGTTGACTTGCATGTGAATTGGACTTAAGAGAGGCAGAGTTACACAAAGTCATCAGCCTCACTCTCTCCTCTGGTCACTGAAGTCCAGTGGCAAGACAAAAGTCCAGATGATTGGCCACGGTCCAGGGATCAGTAGATAACCTTGGCTTCTTCAGTGTCTGACCAAGCTCTAACCTCTCCACAGGGCCTTCGTTAGCTGCCTTCATGGCTATTGGAACAAATTGTTCTGCTGGGTGAAGACTTCACATACTTGGGGTAAATATCCCCTTAACTCACCCATGGGTTTGAGGCCTGTTGGTTACCCTCATCCTGGTTTAGCCCATCTGTGGGAATGGTTTTACCAGGGTGGTGCTGCTGTGCATGACACAGTTTCTTGGAGCCACAGTTTTATAAGTAAAACAAATATGTAGACATTTAATAAATAACTCTTGACTTCACAAACACAGTAGGGGACAAGATGTAAAAAAGGAATTGTATTTGATATAATCCTTTGCTTTTTCCACACCTCAGCCAAAGTAAATAAAAACAAGATTTACTGCACATGGGTCAACTATCACCCACAGCTACAGAAACAGTGAAACTGAGAACATGTCTTTTTGGATTTTCTCTTTTTAAACTTTTATTTTCAGTTAATAAACATTTGCTTTCTCTCTTTCCATCTCTACTCCTCCACTTTAAAAATATGCCCAGTCAAGAAAAATTAGTTCCCTATGTTGGTAATGTCCAAAAATATATGTCTGATTCTACATCTCAAATCTATCACGTCTTATCAGGTGATGGGTCTGGGTAGTGTTCTCTTTTTTTAAATAATTTATTTATTTTATTTCTTCATCATTGGTTCTCTGGAATCATAGCTGATCACAGTGTTGAACAGAGGTCTTATTTTTTTCAGAGTTGTTTGTCTTTATGATGTCGTTATCGTATAAATTATTCTTCTTATTTTGCACACTTTATGCTGCATCAGTTCATACAGATCTCAAGTGTCTCCAAAACCATTTCTTCAGTTTTTTTATAGCACAATAGTATTTCATTTCCGTCATATATACCATAATTTGTTCAGCCATTCCCTAATTGATGAGCACCTCCTTCGTTTCCTATTCTTTGCTACTATAAAAAAGCTATTATAAATATTTTTGAACATATGAGTCCTTCCCTTCTTTTTTGATCTCTTTAGGGTTAATAATGGCTATAATAGTGCCTTAGTAGTGGCAATGCTGGGTGCCAAAGATTATGCAAGATCTAATGATGGTTGAGGCATAGCTCCAAGCTGTTTTCCAGGAGGACCGGACCAATTCATAGATCCTTCAACAATGCATTTGTGCAGTTCATGTGTTTTTGAGGGCCCATTTACTGTCTGTAACAGATATTTCAGAGTGACTGTTTGTGGCTCCTGGAAGTCCGAGAAAGCACAATTGTCCTAGGAAAGGCAGGAGGATTTGCCACTTTATGCTACTTTGCTGCCTAGCTTAGCTGTTTTGTTCTTCCTTTATAAATCTTTAGGAATCTTGGAAGATTAAACCCTATGAGCCTTACCTACCTCAGAAGGTTTTAGAAATGCAAAACCTTTGAAAAATGAAAATTTTTCTTATTTTATAAGCTCCACAACTTGTTTCAAAACTTTCCCAAACTGTCTTTATTTCTTATTTTTAAAAGCAAGTTATATTGTTAGATCCAAGACCGCTGATGCTCTGACCATGAACTCAGGGTCATTACATAGACCCTTGGTCCAATGAATATATATAACCTAGAAATTCCATCAACCTTTGTAATATCAACTAAGGTGGGACTTTCTTACTGTTTTGAAGTGATTAGTTAAGTGTCTTTGATTGAGCCTTACTAGGTGCAAAGCCCCAGGCCCAAACCGCTATCTACTAGGTGCTTAAGCCTATGTGGGCACGAAGCCCCCAGGGTCCTAAGGGGAGCTGCTAAGAGCAGAGCCAATAGTAGGAGCTTGAGTTCTGGTAGCTCAGATGATGTTTGATGATGGTTAAAGAGTGTATAAAAAGCAAGAACAGAGCTATTTGCAGGAGGCCCTCACTCCTGGAAGCGTGAGACTCTGGGCAGCCACTCTAAGGGCCTCCTGGCTGAACTCAGATGTTGGTAACTATGAATTATATTTGGTCTGTTTATAAATGTATGTTTGTAATTTGTTTGTATTTGCTCTGAAGTTCAGGGTGCTGGTTTTTTCCCCTGAACTAAGTGAATGATATATTTGTATGTTCAATTAAACTGAGATTGTTTACCCCTTAATGTTACTTTCCTTAGTAAAGCAGATCAAAAGAACCTGTGTTGGCAGCTTTCTCTGTGCTGGTTGTTGGTGGGTCTTACACCCCTACAGCAGCTGTTAGCAGATTGTTGCAACAATCTCTTAAAAGCTATTGCTAAGCTAATTAGAGCCCAAAATAAATCAGGAAAGCACTTTCCACTTGGCAAATTCATAAGGAAAAGAACTAAGATCCCTATATAATTGACTACCAAAAGATGCTAGTGACTAGTGCCTGATGCCATTTAGAAATAAGGATAAATATCAGTCATGTGCATATCTCCAGTTGCTATTTACACTGCCCAATAGACTCAGCTCTTCTTCACTAAAAAAAGTTGTTCAGGAAATAATAACACTAGTAACAATCTATACATTTGCACTTAAAAGTATGTTCACAACCATTTTTCCATTTTAGTTTCAGAGCAGCATAGAAAGGTAGGAAGGGGGCAGGTACTTTCGTCCCATTTTATAGATGAGCAAACTGGGGTTCCAAGACGTTAAGCGATTTTACCCTTGCTAGTAAGTGGCAGAGCAAGACTAAAACTGTCTCACTGGGTCCCAGTACGGTGTTGATTTTACAACACCATGCTACCTCTCTGTCATCCTTCCACTTCAATCCCTTACCATCCGATTTAATTTTCTACCTTCCAGAAAGTGGTCCCCTTGAGAATGAAACATTGCTGATATTTGGATTTAGGTGAATAATAGACTTGTGTTCTGTATCAACTCAGGGCAAATTCATCAGGATCCACTTTGGCATCCCAGATGAGCTATCATTTGTGGACACTGACATTTTGTAAGCACTATCGTAGATGTGCCCAGTCAAAACAGGATTCTTCTCCTGCCTCTAGACTTTGAAGGAAAGCCTGAGTATATGTCTTTATCCATTTCCCATAGCATAGATTCGATTGAGAAATCCCAAGTGATTTTCCTATCAGGAGAGACAAGCTACCACATCTTCTACCAAATAAAGCCAGTATTTTTATTGATAAAAGGATGTCAGTGACACTTTTGAATACCAAAAACTCTTCATGGTGGTGGGCTTGGTTTGTATGCCCTTGGAAGAGCAGCTGTTCCTGAGGGTGACAATCAACTCTGACTGGTTAACAATTAATGAGAGAATGAGGAGGTGTGCTATATTATAATGAGGGTCTTGGGGTATGTGATTCAGATCACCCAAGTCTTAGTCAAAGAGGCTTATAAATTTTCATATCACCTGTCTGACAAAAGAGAGAATCATTTTTCGAGACCTGTCTGAGCAAAAGTGATGAGCAGGAATTCACCCATTTGCCTAAACTTAGAATTTCTTTTATTGTCTTTGATTAGATCTCAGCCTTCCTGGCTGGGTAGGTCTTTGAGAGAGATTTCTCACACTGGTTGATTTCTGGATGAGGAATTGGAAAAGGGGAAAAACCTTGGTCTTAATTCAATAATTAGTTATTAAATACAAGAGAGAAATAATCATTAGAATTTATATATCACTTTAAGGTTTTCAGAGCACTTTGTAAGTACTAGTTCATTTTATCATCATAGCAACCCAGGAAGGTAGGTGCTATTATTATCCCCATTTTTATAGAGGAGCACACATAGAGGTTAAATGACTTGCCCAGGGTCACGTAACTTGCAAGTAGCTGAGCCTGAAATTGAATTTGGATCTTCTTGGCTCTAGGTTTAGCCTTTTATCCTCTCTAGTTATAATTCATTTAATTCAAACCCTTCATTTTACAGATGAGAAAAATGAGGCTCATAGCAGTGGAATCTTGCTGAAGGTTACGTGGGGAAGTAGTAGGGTCACAGTTTTAACTCAGTCTTCTGACTGGAAATCCAGGGCATTTAAAACTACATCAATTAGTGAGTGTTTGCTTCTGTGTATTTGGCACTGTCCTCATTGGGTCAGATGCGTCAAACACGTGGCTCGGCCACAAACAACCAACAGCACTCCTCAGAGCCAAAGGAACCGGATTAAAATATAATTGAGAAATATTCAGCAAAATAAATAAAACATAATAAAACATAGCTAATATCAATATGTGGTTTTCTAAGTCAACATGTGCCCTCAGAGAAACTTATATACCCTTTAGTGGCTCCTGTTTCTATCTGAGTTTGATAGCACTGCTATCAGTAGGATGTCCAGAAGAGAAGGAGGACTTGGGTCCTGTGTTCTTATGATCTACTGTGTCTCATCCAAAGATAGGTGAGTCATAATTAAATACGAAAGAGAAAACTCCATTTGGAGACAGAAAAATTGGGTTCAAACCCTGTCTTGGTTGTTGGTTCTGAGACCACAGGCAAGTCACTCTCTGATCATCAGTTTTTTTATCTGTAAGATGAGGAGAGTCAATGTTGTGTCATGGATCAAGAGCCGGTCTGGACTCAAGCTTTTCTGAAACATCCTGGCATTGCAACCCTGGACAAGTCACACCTTCTCCTTGTTGCCAGGCAATACTCTAAGACAGTAAATTTCAGAGCAATTGCTGAGGTACGATGGTTGAATGGATTACAAATCCCAACAAAACTAAAGATGTGGATGATCATACTGGTACCACCTACCTCACAAGATCTTTTTTGTAGTATTTTTTTCCAATTACACGTAAAAACAAATTTTAACATTCTTTTAAAAAATTATTTGAGTTCCAAATTTTCTCCCTCCTTTCCTCACCACTTCCCCACCCCAAGACTGTAAGCAATTTGGTGCAATCACATAAGACATATTTCCATATCAGTCATGTAGGGAAAGAAGAAACAGATCTAAAGAAAAAAAAAACACAGAAAAAATAAAGCCTCACAAGATTTGAAGGAAACGTCTTAATAGTAAGATGCTCTATACACTATAAATAAAATAATAAATATATTATTATTATCATTATCATCCTCCTCCTCCTCCTCCTCATTATTATTATTATTATGTGGTACAGCTCATAAGTGTTTAACCACCAGGAGATGCTACGGACCAGTGCTTGACCCAATTCAGTAATAAGGTCAAGTGATGATAAAGACTCCTCCCTAGCTGCTATGCAAACTGCCCAGGATCAGAGGACATTTTGGAAGTGACCAAACTCACTCCAGCTTTCAGAAATCCATTTACTTTGCCTCTCCTGCTAGCTATTCTCTTTTTCCTGGGTAATGACACTTGTCTCCTTACTATAAGGAAGGAGTTCTTAATTGGGAGCCAAAGATCCTCAAGGAGTCCATGGATAGATGTCAAGTAGTCCCTGAATTTGGATGGGGAAAATTACATCTTTATTTTCACTAACCTCTAAGTGAAGTTTACCATTTCCTTCAATTAATAATTTAAAAAAACATATATTCTCGGAAGGGGTCCATATCTTTACTAGACTGCCAAAGATGTCCATGATAAAAAGAAAAAAAGGGAAAAAAAAGATTCCATCAAATCTATGCTCTTCCATCTGTTTATGAAAAAACACCACCCCTCCTTTTATTCCCTTTTTGCTCATCTGCATTTTAATTGAGATAATTTGCAAAATATATATCATAATATTAGAAAATCAATAAAACCAAAGACAACCAGCATAAATTGAGAGTCTGTAAATCCTTTTCAGACCAGGGAGCTAAGCTATGCCCAGGGCTTTTTCACTCAGGGGAAAACCTCCTGAAGCCTTGTCTTTGAGCCAGTGGTAGTGATTCAAGAACTCAGGTCCTTCCAGTCATTTTTATCTCTAATCTGTTCCACTAATAATCTAGACAGTCTTTTCCACCTTCATCCAGCCTCCTTCCCTTCCTCATAGCTTGGTTCTATCTGCATTCTTCACTTTTCAACGGACCTGGGTCATGTCCAAAGTGTACTGGCTTCCTTTCCACAAAAATGACTGAAAGGCATGAAGATGTCTTGCTCCTTGCCATGCTTTTTTGTGATTTAAGCGCAATTTTATCCAAAGGAAGGAAGGGGAGAGATGGGCTCAGCTGGTCATGGAAGGCTTCACAGAGCAAGTGAGATTTGAACTGTTGGTTAAAGCATGTGCAGGACTTAGAAAGGTATAGGAAGAAAGGAGGAGAACATTGGAAACTGGAAGAAAAATGTGCTGATCTGATTTAGAGCTGGAAGGAGATGTAGAAGCCATATGGTCCAGTCCCCTCCATTTGAAGATGAAGAAAGTGACTCAGAGCTCTGGAGAGGTAAATTGACTTACCTAGTCATACTAGTAGTAAGAGGCAGGGCTGGTATTTGGACCTAAGCTTTAGGATTCCAGATTCTGTGTTCTTTCCACTGAAGTAGTTGAGCAAGTGTGTGAAGGACAGGAAAGGACAAAGTGTATTGGGGAATGGAGGAGTAGGGAGTAGATTAGTCTGATTGGAATGGAATGTATGAATAATAGGGTACAGGGGTATAGGGTTGTAAATGTAGGGTGACACCATATTCTGGAGGGCTCTGAGTGCCAGCAGTATTTACTTCCTTCCATAGGAAAATGGAAGCATTAGCGATTTTGCAGCAACGGAGTGAGATGATTAAAGAAATGTTTTAGGAAGTTTAATGTAATAGTGATGTGGAGGAAGATATAGGAGTAAGAAAGACTAACGAAAAAACTTTTGAAATAGTTTAGGTGTGAGGCAATATAGGTCCAAGCCAGAGTGATGGTGGTAAGAACAGAAAGTAAGAGACATATGCAGCATCATAAAGTGAAAAAAGTAGTAGAAAATACCAGATTGAAAGCCTTTTCCCTGGCTCCATACCCAAATTAGAAGTTCCCTAATTGGTGGGGGCTGCCAATTCTGTTTCTACGTTAAATTTCTAGTTCCAGTCATGGGTGTCAGCAGCTTCCTCAAGGATAGAGAGGGACAAGAGCTTTCAGAGCTATGTTATTTACCAATAGGACTGACACTAAGTTTGACTTGCTGAAAAACTCACTTCATATAGATTTCTTTTATCTTGCATCTTGTGAGACAGATTACTGATTATTGTGCATAGTCTGACACCTGCTGATGAAACTGGGTATTGTTGGGAGTCTTTTAAGTACTCCCCAAAAAACACCCACGCAAGTAATTGTGATACTTTGGCCTCTGAGATTTTGAAATCAAAGCCCTTTCATCGCTGTGTTTGCTAAGAGATACCTTCCAAGTGTGTTAATTTGATAGCAAAAATTAATGATGGTACTTCAGTTTGCCTGAAAGTGAGAATTTTGATCTATATGCATAAGGATCTTTAATGGAAAATCTGATGGCAGTACTTCTGGGGTGCTGCCTGGTTATGCAGTCACTTACTGAGGGAGTTGAAGAGGTCTTGGGAACATGCAGGGCAAAGAGTTGTGAGTTTGGAAATCAGAGGACCTAGGTTCAAATCCTGTTTCTGAGACTAATTAGCTGGGTGACCTTAATCTCAACTTTCTGTTATATAAAAGGGTTGGACAAGACGATCTCTGTGGTTCCTTTCCGTTGTAAATCTGTGATCCTCTCTTATCACTGAGAGTACCACCTATTGATCTGAAATTCACTCCCTTCTCCTTTCAGCTTAGGTGACTGGAGAGTATCAGGAAGGTTACCAGGAGAGTGAGGGAACTTCCAACTGTATCACTTGAAGATCAGCCCAAAGAGCTGGTGATACTGAGGAGACATGACCTCTGTCTTCAAATATTTGAAGGGCTGTAATGTAGGCTTCGTCTACTTGACCCCAAGGGAATAATAAGGATCAAAGGGCAGAAGTTACAGGGTAGCAGAATTTGGAAAAATATAAGGAAGAATTTCCAAGTGTGAATTATCTAAAAATAGAATCGGATGCCTTAGGAGGTAGTAAGCTCCCTGACCCTGAAGATTTTCAAGGAGATACTGGATAATCACTTGTGAGGGATGTTGTAAAGAGGATTCATGCCTCAGGTAAGAGGTGACTCTGAGGTCTCTTTCAACTCTGGGATTTTATGATTCTTTAAACTCATTTCAAGGTAAAGTCGAAATCTCACATATTCCTCAAGCCTTTTTTCTTCATCCAAGGCCTCCCCTGAGCTCTTATATGGTACTAATCATTAACTGGTATTTTAAATTATTCTTTGATTAATAACCATTGCTGACTGTGGAGAATACTAATAAATTTTGCTGTTGTTCTATTGTCTTAACCACCAAACCATTCCTCTGTAGCTGGGAGAGCACTGTGCTCCCCGCTCCCTACCAAGTCTGCTCTCTTGCTCATGCCCCCTCCAAAGTATTTTTTTTTGCAGTATATATACACACATACACATAAGTGTATATATATGCAGTATATATACAGTATATATGTGCAGTATATATACAGTATATATGCAGTATATATATACACATACAATAAGCAAATAAACAAATATTTATTTAGTTACTGGAGGCTGGGTCTCCCTATCTTGTCCAGGCAGGAGGTGCAGGGCCATTCACTGGCCCAATCCTACTACCTTGTGTCACTGTGTAATTGTCACCACCACATAATCATCAGCACCACATAGTTATCACAAGCTGTTTTTTTCGGTTCAAAAATTGGTTTATACCCTTTCATCGCATAATCGTCGCACAGTATAATTCTATTTGTCACATCGCTTAAAAGGTAAACAGAGCAGCAATGTATTCACCAGTGGCACATAGATATACCTTTATTTCTTGAGTGACAGCCTAGAATTCTCAGTGCACGTGCATTGTCAATATTCAATTTTAACATATATTCACGAGTATTCTGTGCATACTAATCTTGCACCAAAGACAGATTAGTAATAAATGAATTTTAAGTAATGCTGGCACAATTTTTAAGCTTCACAGAATGGTCACACTCCACTTTTTGCAAATATTTTGGCATAACATCTGCAACAATTACGTGGCGAAACACGATACTAATTGGCATGGAAGTGTTGACCTGCTTGGATTCTGAGCTGGATCAGTTTGCTTCACTGTAGGCAACTTGGTGAACCTACCCTCTTAGGGGCTCACCTTATATTGACATTAGTAGTGCTGGCATCCAATCAACTTTAGACTGACTCTAGCTCAGAACTCCTGAGCCACAGGGATTCTGCCAGCCTCAGCCTCTCCAGTATCCAGAATTACAGATATATGCAAACATGCCCAATTGTATATACTTTTCATATATTTTGTATTTATTCTTACGTTTTCAATTGGTTTTTAAGCTTATTTTTAAAATTAGTTTTATAAATTAGCTTTATTCAAATAATTGTATTATTATTTGTGTTCCTGTGGCTTTCCCCCAATTGAATACGAGCTCCTTGAGGGGAGGGATTGTTTCATTTTTGTTTTTGTATCTCCAGTGCTTAACAATGTTTGGCACATAGTAGGAATTGAATAAACATTGTATTGGATTCAATATATATAGTACCTTCTCAATCAGATTGTAACTGTCAGGGTCTTACCTTAATATGTATCACACACAGGCTAGTGGGTGAAGCACTGGATCTGGAGTCAGGAAGACCAGAATTCAAATCCAGCCTCAGATACTGTATTAGCTGTGTAACCCTGGGCAAAATCACTTAACCGTGGTCTATCTCAGTTTCCTCAAGTGTAAAATGGGGATAACGATGGCACCTACTTCTCAGGGTTGTTGTGAGAATTAAAAGAGATAATAGTTGCAAAACACTTAGCCCAGTGTCTGGCACATAGTAGGCACTTACCTTCCTTTTTATACTTTTGTATGTACCCTAAATGACATCACACAATGCTTTGTATTCAATAGTTGCTTGATAATGATGCTTGATAATAGTTGCTTGATGATGATAAAGATCTACAATGAGAATTTCAGGGTGACTGATACCCCAGACAATCAATCAGTCAGTTAACAAGCATGCAGGCATTGTGCGTAGACATTTGTATGTAGACATTTGTCTAGACATTGTGTGTAGACATTTGTAGAGCAGGGAATATAAATAGGAAAAAAAAATCCCTGTTCTCAAGGAGTTTACTTTCTATTGCTGGAAACAGTGTGTGTGTGTGTGTGTGTGTACAGTTATACCTTTCACATCACTACTTTCCCTATCTTGGGTTTGATATATCATGGGTCAGCATAAGAAATTAAAAGGGAATTTTGGGAGGAGTTTTGCCGAAGCAGCAGATGATATACAAAGGCCATCAGAAGACAGAAAAAGTTTAGAAACTCAGAAATGCATAAAATATATGTATAGTATTATATAGTGTCAACTCAAATTTTACAATAAAGTATTGTAAGCACTCCATAAAAGAAAAAAGAGAAAATTCAGACTTCATCTCTGGAATGAAGGGAGAACCAAAAAATTTTACTCAGATTTTCCAAATCACAGGGGTATCACGCCATGAGGAAGAAATACCTGTATGTACACATATGAAAATAAAAATAAATATGAAATAGTTTGGGAGGGAAGGGACTAGCAATTATAATTTGCAAAGATTTCATGCAGTAAGTAGGGTTTGAGCTGTGTCTTGAAGGAAGAGAAGAATTTATGAAGCAGAGGTAAGAAAAGAATGCAATCAGACACAGAGGATGAACCAGGGTAAAGGCACATAGACTGAAAATGAAGAGCTGTATGTGAGGAATAGAGAGAAGACCCATCTGGCTGGAGAATAGACTATAGGGAGGGGGAATAACATATGATGATTCTGAAAAGATTGGTTGGGGACAGGTCATGAGGGCACTAAAAGCCTATCAGAAGAATTTATATTTGATCCTACAGGCAATAGGGAGCTGCTGGAGTTTTTTGAGCAAGGAGTGACATGGTCAGATCTGCACTTAAGAAAAATCACTTTGGAAGTTATACAGAGGATGAACAGGAATGGGGAGAGACTTGAGCCAAGGTCATTGCAGTCATCTAAGGGAGAGGTGAAGTGGACCAGAGCTAAGATGGTGACTGTATGGGGAGAGAAGAGGGGTCAGATGGGAGAAATGTAGAGAGAGAAATGGGAAGTTACCATATTTGGTGCCTGATTGGATGTGTGGCATAGAGTGAGGAGTTGAAGAGAATGCTGAAATAATGACTGGGGAGAGTGAAGGAATGGTAGTATCCTCAGAAAAAATAGAGAAGTTTGGAAAGGGGTGGATTTGAGGAGATAATGAGTTTTGTTTAGGACATGTTGAGGTTGAGATTTTTTCAGGACAGCAAGTTTTGGATGTCTAATAGCTAACCAGTGAGGCTCAGGAAAGAGAGTGGGGCTGAATATATAAATGTGTGAGTCACTTGCATAAAGATGATATAATCATGTCCAAGTGAAATTACTGAAAGAATATAGAAGGAAAAGAAGAGGGCTCAGGATGGAATACTGGGGAAAAACCATAATGAAGGGCCATGCTATGGATGATGAACCAGCCAAGGAGACTGGGAAGGAATGGTCTGCAAAACAGGAGGAAAATCAGAAAAGAGCAGTATCGTGAAAACCCAGAGAGGAAAGAATATCCAGGAGGAAAGTGTGATGAATGAAAAGCCTGAGAGAAAGAGTTTCTAGGTAATTAATAATTAATTTATTAATTATACAATCTAATAAGCAATAAATTGATCCTTAGTGGTTTCTCTCGCCAAACCAAAGACCGTGGAGAAGCTGAAAATCTTAATATACTTCTGGAAAAGGGGATGCCCCTGACAAGTGAAAATCAATCCTGATTGGTGGAAATTTAATGAGGAGGTGGGCTAAAAGTCTTTGGCTCCTCCTGCTGAGAACGAGCCTTGATCATGAGACTCATCCACCTCCAGCAATCTGGACAGGGGAATCCATATCCATCTCTGACTGCTCTGGTTGGTTTTCTTCTTCATGAGTTGGGTCACCCTAAATTCTAATGGAGGATTACAAGGTCAGGGGCTCATTTCCCCGGGGAGAGGACTCCCGTAGACTGGATTCTATTTACACTCTAAACAGAAGTAAGGTCTCCTAGTTGGGTGGGTTCAGGCTCAAGACCAAGGAGCATGTTCTTGGAGGGTTAGAGCAATCTCATCAATCAGTCATATCTTTCAGAGACTGACTGACCTATAGGGGCTGGGCCCTAAATGAGAAAAGTACAGGAGAAAAGTCTGGATCTTAATTTAATAAGCTGTTATCAATATAATAGCAACATAATAATTTCTCTCGAAAGGGTGATTAACAGTGTTACACACCTCAAAGAAGTCAAGAAGGATGAAGCCTGAGAAAAGACCATAAGATTTGGTGATTAAAAAGTCATTGGTGACTTTTGAGAGAGTGATGAGGTCAAAATCCAGACTACTGAGGTTTGAGTGAGAGGGGAGTAATGGAAACAATATGAGCAGGCAGCTTTTTCTAGGGCTTTGTCCAAGGAAAGGAGAGCAATAGAGTATAAAAACTTGAAGCAATGGTGGAATCTAGTGAAGGGGTTTTAAGATGGGGCACTTAACCATGTTGGAAGGCAGCAGAGAAGGAACAAGTAGAGAGGTAGAGATTGAAAATTAGACAGTGAAGATTAAAGATTAGAAGATTAGAGAGTAGGGATGATTTGGGGGACAATCTGATGGAAAATTCAGGGGAGCGATGGGATCAAGGGCACACGGCTGGTTGGCAAGTCAACCTAATTATCAGAGACTAGGGGAAGGGAAGACAGAATGGGGGATGATGTGGAGAAGTTTTAAAATGAAGTAGCTCACAGAAAATGACCTCCACTTTCTCAATAGAGTAAGAGCTAAGGTCCTCAGCTGAAAGGAAGGAGATAGAGAGTAAGACTGAAGGAAGGAAATCAAGGTTTGGAGTAGCTTCTGTAGGGAGTGATACAGAGAACCATTGAAGGAGGAATAAAAGGATAGCCTTGTTACAATAAAGGCCCCAGGGTGAAGCTGGGTAATTTGTAGTGTAGCCATCCAGCTTGGTTGTCTTCTTCTGTCTCCAGGATGTGAGCAGGAGCGGGATAGGTAAATAGTGAGAGTGATCCAGGGCTGGAGTGTGGCAAGAGGGCAAGGAATCTGAGCGTAGAGGACAGTGTGGGAATGAACTGGTTAATTATAGGATGAAGATTTGCAAAAGGGGAAAACAGAGTCAGAGCAAGGATAAAAGCTTGAGAAAGCACTGACCGAAGACTGGAGGAGTTGGAGGTGTTATGAGAGTGAAGAATAGGTTTAGGAGGAATGAGCCAGAGGGAGAAATGGAACGACGGAGATTTGTGGCAAGATAGAGGAATGTCAGAGTTTTTGATGAAGGAAGTGCAACTCCTGTGGATAATGGGAAGATGTAGTGTATGATCATCTCTGTGCGTGGCTGAGATACAGTAGAGGCATAGGTTGTGTGATTTATGGGGTCAGTACAGGCAGCCAGGTGGCGCCATAGTGCACAGAACGTGAGCCTGGAGTCACGAAGAGTCATCATTGTGAACTCATATTTGGACTCAGACACTTACCAGCTGTGTGACCCTGGACAAGTCACTTAACACTGTTTGCCTCAGTTTCCTCATCTATAAAATGAACTGGAGAAGGAAATGGCAAACCACTGCAGTATCTTTGCCAAGAAGACTCCAAATGGGGTCATGAAGAGTTAGATGTGACTGAAATGACTGAACAATAATAATAATACAAATTTGAGGGAACATTGTGATTGGCACATAGTAGCTGTTTAATAAATGCTTATTGGCTGACTGATCCTAGAGGACTTCTAGTTGGACTTCTCCTAAAGCAAGAGTCCCTTCTGCAATATTTCCAGAAGGTATTCAGTTAGCTTCTGAAGATCTCCAGTGATGGAGAACGCATGAGTTTTTGAGGCAAACCTGTTCCATTTTTAGACATTTCTGCTTGCTAGAAAGTTCTTTATATTTAACTGCAATCAACATCCTTGCTGCTTCCACCCATTGGTATTATCATTCCTTCTTCCAAATGACATGTTTTAAACTATTTGAAAAATACTACCATACTCTCTTCTCGAAGTTAAACATTCCTAGTTCTTTCAACTATTGTTCATATGATAGGCATTTGGGCATCCTAATCATCTTGGCTGATCTCTCTCTCAAAATATCTATCTATATCTACATCTATGTCTACGTCTACATCTACATCTATATCTGTGTGTATGTATATGTATATACGCATATATAATATGTATGTATACACACAACACACACATATACATATACATACACACATACACATATACATATATACATATATGCACATATATGTATATATGTATATATGTAGATTCTGGCTTATCTCGACAAATATCTATTGCCTAAATGTACTGTGCTAGAATGTTCTGCACTGGAACAGCAGAACCTTTCTATGATTCCCTCTTGGATTCTTTGGGACAACAGGATATGAGTTCAGCTGCTATAAAGAATAGAGAGGAAACAAGAGCCATACTTTTGGCTCTATAGTTGCTGTGAAAAGCCAGCTTACTTAATATAGGAGAGCCATTCAATTTTGTGTGAAAATCACTGCAGTATCTTACTTCCCAGTCCTGTCCCTTATACCCGGCCTCTGCTGTGTGTCCATGCTCATGAATCCTCCTGATACTTCATAACCCTGGTTATACGTATAACATGGAGTCCTTCTCACTTACACTGTCTCCTCCCATTTAGGCTGTGCCTTTCTGAAGTAAAGAAGTTCCTTTTTTCTCTACCAGCTACTTCATGGGAAAAATGGAATCCAGTGATTGTAATTGGTGAGCAATCAAGAGTGGTCTAATGGGAAGAAGGTAAAAATGCATCGCTGGTGACTCAGTCAGTGACTTTACTATTGAGTCACTGTGCAAATGTGAGCAAATCATCAACCATTCTAGGTCTCCATTTCTTTATTGGCAATCATAGAATCACAGAAGATTAGAGCAGGAAGGATCCTTAGAAATTTTTTAGTCTAAACCCCTCATTTTATAGATAAGGAAATGGAAGCTCAGAGAGGTCAAGACCATGTATGAGTCCAGAATGAGTGACTTTTTAGGTTGTAAAGAGCCTTAATAGTCAGCTTAAAAGTGGGGCTTCCTAGGGGACTGAGGTTGTGGAATGAATGAGGCCTGGGTGGCTGTGGTTTCACCTTGAAGTGTGCATGGTTAACCATGGAAAGATAGGAAAATGGGTCACATCCCACACTCCTCCACTCCATCTACCGCTGGTCTCTCATGTGGTTACCCTAGGTAGGGGCCCCAGAAGCCTCAGCACAGATGCAGACAACATTTGGTGCTCTCTCTTCTAACCCCAAGTGTCCCCATACCCTAACCCTTGTGGCTGCTGCAGTGAATAGACTCTGCACTCTGGGACAGCTGCTGGGGAGAGATCTCTCATCTTCTTTTCCCACCCCCACCCCAAAACACACTTCTGTTTTGCTGAGAAAGAGTAAATGGTGAAGGAAGAGCAGACATGGTTGGGTTGTGATTATATTGCATTTCTCCTCAAACCCATCACTTTTATGAACTTCCCTATTTCTGTCGAGGCTATAACCATCCTTCAAACACCCAAGTTTACAATGTGGGTCCAATCCATCCCCTGAACAGCTGCTTAAGTATTTTCCTAAGGTGCAGGTGTGCCCATGCTCCTCCCCCACTCAATAAACTCCAATGGTTCCCTATAGACTCTAGGATCAAGGGTTATTTCATTTTTCATTCATCCTTTCATAACTTTTGTGTGTCGTAGTATACATAATTATTGGTGCAATAAATATATATATATATAATTTATAAATAAGTAAACATACACATATTGGTGGTACATGCTTGAAATGACTTTTCTTACTGGTGCAGATGCATGATCAAAAAAGTTTGAATGTTACCATCATCATAGAGAGTAGAAATCCTCCCTATGACATATATTAACTCAAATGTGGTGTAACGGAAAGAAAATTAATCTTGGAATTTGAAAATCTGGGTTTAAATCCCAGTTTTCCAACTTTGTGTTGTGAGCATGGGGAAGTCAAGTAACTGCTTTGTGCCTCAGTGTCCTTAATATGTAAAATGGAGATGATAATATTTGCACTACCTTCCTCATAGAGTTGTTACGATGAAAGTGCCTAACAAACCTTAAAGCATTGTCTCAGTGTGAGCTGTTCCTATTATCCAATTTCTTTTTGACCATGTCCAATGATGGGAAACTTGCCACTCCACAGGGCAGGCCAGACCATTGTCAGACAATTCTAATTGGTAGAAATTTCTCCCCACGTTGAGCTGAAAGTTATTCTCTGTAACATCCACCCCTTGGTTCGAACTTGAGATAATAACTTTTTAAAGATTGTTGTGAGGATGAGATGATAAAAATAAGATAACAAACATGAAAGTACTTTGAAAAATAAGAAAATGCTGTCCTTCTGAGCCATTGGAAAGAGAATTATCTATAATATTCATTTCCAGATATAGTCTTTGTACCTATCAGTTCACCCCACATTTGCCAGCTTAGCTAGAATTCAGCAGCAAGTCTCTACTTACTAAGATTATGGCATTGATGCACACTGTCACCCAGAGAAAAATGCCCCAGTATGGTGGTTTGTATGGAATCATGGGATGTTAGAGATGGAAGGCATCCCAGAGATCTTCTAGTCCAACCCTCTGTAATAGCAATTTAGATTTGAAGATCTTTCCCACCCATTAATAGGCCAAGTGACCTGCTTATGTCACAGGAAGCCCAAGTCACATGTGGTGGGAGGAGCTTCTTGACAGGAAAAGGAAGCTGTGTCACAGGAAATGCTGAGAGAGAGAGAGCCTTTATGGCTTTTAATGACCATTCATGATAGTTAGAGCTGAGGTAAAGACAGTCAACCTGTGATAGCTGTACTGTGAGTTTTTGGGAAGGCCCCAGCAGGGGGTCAGAGAGATTTTGGGATGGCGAAGCACCATATTGTGATTTTGTGTTTTAAGTTCCTTGCTGTTATGATAAAGTGGGCTTACTGGTTGTGGGAGCAGATTGCCTAGTTATGGGATCTGGTTCTTTGGTTTCTGAATAAATGTTTTACTTCTTCTACCTTCTATGTGGAGAGTCTTTCATACTTCATGATACAGAACTACATAGGAATATTCACAATTATCGTTAATGTTGTGTTTATTACCTTGCTGTTACACTCTCTTATTCTACACATGAGGTAATCGAGAGCCGCAGATATTAAGTGAGTTGTCTAGAGCTCCCTAGTTAGAACATGACTAAAGCCATATACTCTGAGCTAGACGGCACCTTAAAGGTTATCTAGTCCAACCTTTTACCAAGTAAAGGAATCTTTCCCTGGATAATTTTATCAGAATTGGTACTTTGTTGTTTTTTGGTCATTTTTCAGTCATGTCTGACTCTTTGTGACCTCATTTTGGGTTTTCTTGGCAAAGTTACTGGAGTGTTTGTCATTTCCTTCTCCAGCTCATTTGACAGATGAGGAAACTGAGGCAAATAGGGTTAAGTGACTTGCTCAGGGTCACACAGCTAGTGTGTCCGAGGTCAGATTTGAACTCAGGTCCTCTTGACTACAGGCCCAACACTCTATCCACTCTGCCACCTGCCTGCCCCAAATTGGTACTTATCTTACTTGATTTATCTTAGGGCTAACCTGATTTCTTTCTGTCTCTGGGAGTATGGATCAAAATTAATGTGCCTGAATTTTTGCTTCAGATTTATAATTTTAAAAATTCCTAATTCTTGAGTCAGAGGACCCAAGTTCAAATCTTGCCTCTACTACTATTACTTGCATGACCTCAGGCAAATCCCTTAACTTCCCTGGGCTTGTTTCTGCATCTGTAAAACATGAGAGTTGAACTGCACAGACTCTAAGGTACCTTGCAATTATTGCACTACAATCTTATGAATGAAACAAAATTGACTTAATTGAAAGTAAGCTTTAGACAGTAAGAGGTTAACTCCCTATGCCCAGGGCCTTGCAGTCAATGATGTGTTGCTGACAGGCAGCCTTGGCTACAGCCTTCATTATGTTTCCTGACTAAGTGAATCATGTCAGAAGCAGCAGACATATCAGCAGCACCAGTGCCAAGCACAGCAGCTGATTTATGGATTCTGTGATAGACGGATTTGGTCTCCTAATAGTGGGCATGGGATGGGATGTGACAGAATCACATTGCTAACATCATTTCCTTGTTGACCTCGGGCATTGCCTGCATCCTGGTATTTGAGGCCTGGGCCTCTTCTGCTTGTTTCTACAAAATAGCTTTGCCCTAGAATCCTCATCTTTGACTATACCCAAATTGGTGCCTTAAAACACACACACACACACACACACACACACACACACGTGCAGGCCTGCACGCATGCACAAGTTGTTTTCTTGTGCTGGTTTAAGTTATTCGCTGGACCTGGAAATCCTTGTCTTTTTTTTAAACACTCTCTGCTTTCTTTTGAAAAGTGTTAGCTAATGATTGATAAGTCAATAGAGAACAAAAAAAAATGAGGCCATAGGGTTGAAACTAAAATACAGCATTTTCTGAGCTTGTGTGTGAGACCTCTATGACATGTAAAAATAAACTGTGAATGTTGGACAATTATTTGCAAAGCCTCCTGGATTTCTTAAAGCTGTTTAGTGGATAGTTGTCCTCTTAACAGATAAGATGCTGGTGTCTACCAATTCCTATGGCTTTCACTTTTGTTCCTAAGGGGCAGTGACTGGATTGCCTGGGTAATGCTGAAGAATTGTTGGCCTGTGATGTAAGACTTCATGAGTAAAGGCTGGGTAAATGACATGAGAACCGACAGGAGTAACTTGGGCCTTAGAAACTTCTGGTAGGACCTCAGAAAGCTGTTCTCTTTCCACTCGGGATGGATGGGGCACACACGAGGCATTCTTGTGGGTGACCTCTTCCTAGCACTCTGCCTTCTTTTGTTCATCTTCCTCCTTTCAAAATGCTTTCTCTTCAGAAGCCCCAGAAACTTGACTACTTGGGAGAAGAAGTTAAGAAAGGAGAACATATGGGTTCATATAAATAACCAGTCTTTCTAATGTAGTAGCTTGCCTTGTGAAGTAACCAAGGGAGACCACATAATTTATCACATATATCCAGATAATTAATTATCCATTGCTTGGAGGGAGGGAGAAAAGGAGCAGGGCATTGTTTAAAGAGTATCGTTGTCCTGGTCACAAAATGAGCCAAGGCTTGTCCTTTTCTTTAGTATTAAACCTCCAAGAGGGAACATCTGACTAGAGGTTATTAAGAGGACAGAGAATCTACAATGTGAAATAGCATTCACTGTGAAAGGAGCTGTCACGCCACAGATCTATTGCAATCAGCCTTTTTCTAGAGCAGAGCTCTTTAGCAAAGGAGTCACAGAAACCATGAGTCATAGAGAGATGTTCTGCACAGTGGGGGTAGAGGTGTTCATGGCTACCATTGGCCAAATGGAGAGACAGCCATCTGTTTTCTTTTTACAGCAAGTCTTGGACATTTTGAGCTTTGTTCCTGATGAAAAATATGGATCCTACAAACTCATGGTGGGGGGAAGGGGAGGAGACCAGCAATCATGCACTTTGGAGACTTGAAATTTAAGCAGAGACCCAGAGAAGAGCACACAGAGGCAGATGGCAATGAAAGTAAGGATTTCAGTGAAGCAGAAGTTTAAAAACTGTTTCACTTTCCTCAAGCCCCCAACCCTACTTTGTTCCCCTCACATCCCTACTTAGGATAAGGTAGAACTATGGGGATAAAGTAATGTGAGTCAACAGCCCTGCCCTCCCCCATCCCACCTTCAATATTTCTCTGTCTTCACCTTTGACATGCATAAAGCTTGGCGTTACCATAGCTTGGAGTTAGCATTACCATTGGCCTTTCTTCTTCCTCTTCCTTAACTTGTCTCCAGCTATTCTATTCTATTCTACTTCATTCATCTATCCATTCACTTATTTGTTTATTTAGCTATATATTCATTCATTCTTTTTTGGATTTTTATTTATTTTATTTTTAATTTATGGAATAAAACAAGCATTTCCATAACATAGTACAACAAAAAAGATGATTGCATATAAAACTGCAAATCCATTATGTACAACTTGCTATTAATTTTCAATACATAATGTTATCATAGAAATTTCTTTTTTTCTCTTACTCTCCCCCTTCATTATTTCATGTAAGTCTATCCAGACACACTGGACTATACACTATAAATAACTTGTCTGATTATGTGTAGACACTGCCAGGTCTTAGAAGAACAATAACTTCTGGGGTCTCTCTCAGCTGAGGACCTCTTTGGGTGAATCTGCTCAATGTTCTTGAGCTTTCCTCAGCTGCCCTGGGTCTGCCACTTTCAAACTCTGTTCTCCTTTTCCAATAAAAACATGTCTATCTCTATGTGGTCCCTTCATAAGGTCCTTGTTCTCTGCCGAGGATCACTGGGGAGTGTTGGTTAATTATAGAAACTAATCTTTGCTAATGCATTGGCTTACCAATGTATCACTCTTCTCAGTTCAATTAATGCTTTTTAACTCAATGGAAAGCAAAGTCTCTTTGGAGACTCATGAGAATTAATGTTAAATGTTGGGGATTTTAAAAAATCTTTCATTTTATTTTATTTTTAATTAATAAGTGTTGATTTTCTTTCTCTCCCACCCCTTTTTTCCCCAATTTAAGAGAAAAAATCCAAAGTCCTTGGAACAAATTTCATAGTTAAGCAAAACAAATTTCTACCTTGTCCATGTCTAAAAATACATGTCTCATTCTTCATCTTGAATCTATTATCTCTCTTTCAGTGCATAACAGAATCAGCTTTTTTGGAATCATGATTGCTTATTGTATTGGTTGTAGTTCTCAAATCTGTCAAAGTTGTTTATATTTAAAACATTATTGTTATCATGTGAATTTCTCTCCTGGTTCTGTTCATTTCATTCTGTATCAGTTCAGTGTATCAGATCATGTACATCTTCTCTGCTTCCTCTGAAACTATCCTTTTTTTCCATTTCTTAGAGCACTAGTATATTCCATTACATTCATATAACATAATTTGTTCAGCCATTCTCCCTCAGTTTCCAGTTCATTTTGCCACAAACAAAAATTGTTATAGATAACCTTGTACATATGAGTCCTTTTTCTCTTTCTTGGGGCACAGGTTTAGTCAGAGGGTCAAGCAGATTTTTGAGAAAGATATTTTGATTGTGGGGAGTGGAGTTGCCTCCTTATCCTGACCTTTAAGCACAGAGAGGTGGACCCAAGATGGTGGAGTACAGAAGCACTCAGATGAGCTCTCCCAAATTCCCCTCCAAACAACTCTAAAATAGTGCCTCAAATTGAATTCTGGAATGGCAGAACCAACAAACTGTTGGGTGAAACAATTTTCTAGCCCAAGACAGCTTAGGAGCTTGGCAGGAAAGGCCTGTCTCACCTGGATCGTGCTGGGCTCTGGGAGCATAGCACAGGCAATGCAGGCCAAACTTTGGGGAGGAGGTGAGGCCTGCATTGGCAGCAATAGCTTCAGGAGTTCTCAACTCACAGATGGTGGGCAGGTCAGACAATTGGTTCTAGGAAGATTGCAGGGCACCTTTTTCTGGCACTGGATTCAGGACACTGTTGCATTGCCCACATGCAGTTCCAGGTCACAGTCCCAGGGCCAAAAAGAGTGATAACACTTGTGGCCTCAAAGGAGCAGGGGCCTAGGTAGAGGTTCCAGGGCAGGGAGCAGTGATTGTGTTTGCTCATAGGGGCAAGCCTTGGGGATGACTGCATTGGTGGCAGCAGTTTTGAGAGCTCTTAGGCTATGGACTAACAATTTCAGCTGCAGGAAAGTGGAGGTTCTGGTCATAGTTCTGGGTCCAGGAGGGGTGCTAGTTCTGGTTGCTACAGGGGAACAAGGTCTCTTCCTCGATAAAGAGCAGTGACCACACCTATCCTTAGAACCTTGGAAGCACCAAAAGCATGCAGACCCCCAGAGCTAGCTGTAAAAATAGCAGCAGGAAAGGGACAGCTACATGCAAAGCTTCAAAAAATATGTGAATTGGTCACAAGCCCAAAAATAATCCCTAGAAGAGCTCAAAAAGGATTTAAAAAGTAAACAAAAGAGGTAATGGAAAAATTGGGAAATGACTGATGTAAAAAATAGTGAAAAAAAGTCAACAGTTTGGTAAAGGAGACTTAAAAGGAATACTAAAGAAAACGACACCTTAAAAAACAGACCAAATGGCAAAAGAGGCACAAAAATCTACTGAAGAGAAGAACTCCTTAGAAACAGAATTGTACACATTGTAAATGAGTCAAAAAATCCACTGAGGAAAATTTCTTAAAAAGCAGAATTGGCCAAATGGAGAGAGGTACAAAAACTCACTGAAGAAGATAATTCCATAAAAATTAGAATTAGGGAAATGGAAGCTAATGACTCCATTAGGCACCAAGAAACAATAAAAAAAATTCAAAAGAAGAAAAAAATGTGAAATATCATATTGGAAAAACAACTGACCTGGAAAATAGATCCAGGAGAAAGAATTTAAGAATTATTGGACTACCTGAAGGTCATGACCGAAAAAAGAGCCTAGACATCATATTTCAAGAAATTTTCAAGGAGAACTGCCACAATATCCTAGAACCAGAGGGCAAAACAGAAATTGAAAGAATCCACTGATCACCTCCTGAAAGAGATCCCAAAATGAAAACTCCCAAGAATATTGTAGTCAAATTCCAGAGTTCCTAGGTCAAGGAGAAAATATTGTAAGCAGCCAGAAAGAAACAATTCAAGTACTGTGGAAATTAAATCAGGATAACACAAGATTCAGCAACTTCTACACTGAGGGATTAGAGGACTAGGAATGTGATATTCCCAAAAGCAAAGGAGCTAGCATTGCAACCAAGAATAATATATCCAGCAAAATTGAGTATAATCCTTTGGGGGGGGGAAATGGATATTTAATGAAATAAAGAACTATCAAGCATTCCTGATGAAAAGACCAGAACTGAATAATAGAGAATTTGACTTTGAAGTACAAGACTCAAGAGAAGCATAAAAAGGGTAAACATGAAAAAGAAATCTTGAGCAAATCAATAAGGTTAAAATGCTTACATTCCCATATAAAAAGATTATAATTGTTATTCCTAAGAATATTTTCATTATTAGGGAAATTAGAAGGAGATAGAGGGCACAGGTGTGAGTTGACTATGATGGGATAATATTTTTAAAAATTGAGGGCTGAGAAAGAGAGATGTACTGAGAGAAGGAGGAAGAGAGAAGAAGAATTTCACATATTTCACATAAAAAAGGTGCTAAAAGAAGAACTTTTACAATGGAAGGGAATATGAGCAGGGTGGAAAATGTTTGAACCTTACCCTCACTAGAATTGGCTCAAAGAGGGAATAGCATATGAGTATTTGGGTATAGAAATCTACTTTACTGTACAAGGAAGTCGGAGGAGAAAATGATAAGAGAAAGGGAGGAGACTTGTGTGAGAGAGGATGAGTTAAGGGAGGTAGTGGTGAGAAGCAAAACAAACTTGGAGAAAAGACAGGGTGAAAAACAAAGGGAAAGAGAAAGATAAACAGGGAAAAAATAGCATTGAAGGAAATACACAATTAATAATCAGACCTCTGAATGTGAATGGAATGAACTCACCCATAATAGAGAAGTGTATAGCAGAATGTTCTTTTCAAGAAACACACTTGAAACAGAGAGGAACAAGCACAGTAAAAAACGGGAATGGAGAAGACTGTATTATGTTTCACCTGAAGTTTAAAAAAACAGCAGGGCTAGCAATCCTGATCTCAGACAAAGCAAAAGCAAAAATATGCCTAATTAAAATAGAAAAGCAGGGAAACTTACATTTTGCTAAAAGGTACCATAGAGAGTGAAGTAATGTCAATAGTAAATAGATCTATTTCATGAAATGAGTGAAAAACCTGAAGAGACAATTTCTGGGTAATTAATAATCAATTGATTAATTAGGCTAGCTGGCAATCAATAAATTGGTCAGTGGTTTCTCTTGGTTATCAAAGACCCCCAGTGGTGACCCTGAGAACCTTATGTACCTTTCTGAAAGGGAATGTGCCTAACAAGTGAAACTTAACTCTGATTGGCAGATATTTAATGAGGAGGTGGGCTAAAAGTTTTCAGCCCCTCCTGTTAAGAATGTGGCTTGATTATGAGACTCAGCAGCCTCCAACAATCTGGACAGGGGAATTCATCTCTATCCAGACCTATCTGGCTGATTTTCTCCTTCATGAGCTGGGTCACCCTAAACTCTTATGGAGGAATACAAAGACAGAAGTTTCTTTCCCCAGGGTAAGGACTCACCCAGACTGGATTCTGCTAATTTTCTAAACAGAATTTATGTCTCCTGGTAGGGTGGGTCCTGCCAAGATTTAAGAGGATGTTCCTTGAGGACCATGAGTAATCTCATTACCAGCCATATCCTTCAGAGATGGACTGACCTTTTACAAGAGCCGGGCCTTGAGAGAAAATAGAAGGAGAAAAGCCTGAATCCCAATTGAATAGTTAGTTATTAATATAATAGTATAATAATAATAGTTTCTCTCAACCAAATGGCATAGCATCCAAATTCTTAAAGGAAAAGTTAAATGAGTTATAGTTGTAAATAACCTTATCTTAGAAAAAGAAATTGAACAACCCATAAATGAGCACCCTGAGAAAAATCCCAGTACTAAATGGATTTACAAGTGAATTCTACCAAACATTTAAAAAATTAATTTCAATACTATATGAACTATTTGGAAAAACAGGCAAAGAAGAAACCCTACCAAATTCCTTTTATGAAACACGTATGGTGCTGATACATAAACCAGGAAGAGCAAAAACAGAGAAAGAAAACTATAGATCAATTTCCCTAATGAATATTGATGCAAAAATTCCAAATAAAATACTAGTAAGGAGATAACAGCAATATATTACAAAGATCATACACTATGAACAGTAATACAGGACTGGTTCAATATTAGGAAAATGATCAGCATAACTGACCATATCAATGACAAAACCAACAAAAACAATCAAATGATTATTTCAATAGATGCAGAGAAAGCTTTTGACAAGATACAACACTCATTCTTATTTTAGAAAATTAGAAAGTATAGAAATAAATGGATATTTCCTTAAAATGATAGTAGTAGCTATCTAAAATCATCTGTGTGCATTACTCATAATGGGATAAGCTAGAAGCCTTCCCAAGATCAGGGGTGAAGCAGGGATACCCATTGCCACCACTATTATTCAATACTGGGCTAGAAATGCTGGCTATAGCAATAAAACAAGAACAAAAATAAAGGTTTAAAATAGGCAATAAGAAAACCAAACTACCATTCTTTTCAGATGATATGATGGCATGCTTAGAGAATTCTAGAGAATGAACTAAAAAAACTAATTGAAATTATTAATAACTTCAGCAACATTATAGGACATAAAATAAGTCCACATAAATCATCAACGTTTCTATGTATTACCAACAGAATCCAGGAGGAAGAGACAGAAAGAGAAATTCCATTTAAAATAACTGCAGACAATTTAAAATTCTTGGGAGTCTATTTGTTAAAACAAACCTAGGAACTACATGTACACAATTACAAAACACTTATCACACAAATGAAGTCAGATCTAAACAATTGGAAAAATATCAGTTGCTGATGGGTAGGCCGATCCAATGTAATATGGCAATCCTATCTAAATTGATTTGTTTATTCAGTTCCTTATCAATTAAATTATCAAAAAATATTTTATAGAGCTAGAAAGAATCATAATGAAATTCATCTAAAGAACAAAAGGTTAAGAATATTAAGGGAATCTGAAAAAATGTGAAGGAAGGTATCTTAGCATTATCCGATCTCAAATTATATAACTAAGTGTTAATCATCAAAACAATCTGGTACCAGCTAAGAAATATAGTGGTTGATCAATGGACTAGATTAGGTACACAATATATAGTAGTAAATGACCATAATAATCTAGTATTCGCTAAACCCAAAGATCTAAGCTTTTGGGACAAGAACTCACTTATTTGACAAAAACTGCTGGGAAAACTAGAAAGCAGTTTGGCAGAAACTAGTTATAGACCAACATCTTACATGGTATGGCAAGATAAGATCAAAATGGGTACATGATTTAGACATAATGGGTAATGTCATAAGCAAATTAGAAGAGCATGGAATATTTTGCCTGTCAGATTTATGGATAAGGGAAGAATTTATGACCAAACAAGAGATTGGGAGCATTATGACATGTAAAATGGATCATTTTGAGTACATCAAATTAAAAAAATTTTGCATAAACAAAACCAATGCATCCAAGTTTAGATGTCAAGCAAGGAACTGAAGATGGGGAAAATATTTTACAATAAATGCCTCATTTGTCAAATATATAGAAAACTGAGTCAAATTTATAAGAATATGAGTCATTCTGCAATGACTCATGTAGTCAAAAGGATGTAAACAGGCAGTTTTCAGAAAAAGAAATCTATAAATATTTATATTTATGGCTATTTATAGTCATATGAAAAAATGCTGTAAATCACTTTTGATTAGAGAAATGCAAATCAAAATGACCTCACATCTATCACATTGGTTAATATGATAAAAAGGGAAAATGACAAATATTGGAGGGGATTTGGGAAAATTGGGATGCTACTGCACTGTTAGTAGAGTTGTGAATTGAGTTTCTGGAGAGCAATTTTGAACTGTTTCCCTGACCCAGCAATACCACCACTAGATCTGTATCCCAAAGAGATCAAAGAAAAATGAAAAAGGACTTATATGTATAAAAATATTTATAGCAGTTTTTTTGTGCTGCAAAGAATTGGAAATTAAGGGGATACCCATCAATTGAAGAATGCCTGAACAAATTGTGGTATATTGTGATGGAATAGTATTATGCTATAAGAAATAATGAACAGGATGCTTTCAGCAAAACCTGGAAAGACTTACATGAACTGATGCAAAGTGAAATAAGCAGAACCAGAACAACACTGTACAGTCATAGCAATATTGTGCAACCATCAACTGTGAATGACTTAACTGTTCTCAACAACACAAAGATCCGAGATAATTCTGAAGGACTTATGAAAAACGCTATCCACCTCCAGAGAAAGGACTGATAGAGTCTGAATGCAGACTGATGTATGCTTTTTAATTTCTTTAGTATTCTTTTTTGTCTGAATTTTCTTTTTGCAATATGGCTAATATGGAAGTGTTTTGCATGACTGCACATGCATAATCCATATAAAATTGTTGCCTTCTCCATGGGCAGGGGGTGTAAGAAAGAGTGGGACAGAATTTTGAACTCAAAATTTAAAAAAAAATATTAAATTTTGTTTTCACGTAATTGAGAAAAAATAAAAATAAATTTAAAAAGCACACCATAGAGTGGTTATTTAATCTATCTATGCGATAATACCAGCCATTTATAAAATATGCTCTCCTGCCTGTAGCTATCTGTTCCTTTGTAGCAATATTCTGGTGTAGGCTTAGACATTTGGCTACGTATATAAGATGTCTAAGTCTCTGCTATTTAAAATAAAAACTTATTTAATGAATGAAAACAAAGTAACTCAGTGCTTTGAAAATGATGACTGTGCATTGTAAGCCATTGAAATATATAGGAGAAAGAAATATATAGGAGAAGGAAATATGTAGGAGAAAAAAAATATATAGGAGAAAGGAAAAGTGCATTGTAAGTCATTGAAATATATAGGAGAAAGGAGCTGGGTTCAAATTTTGTCCCTTCTCCTTATCACTAGCGTCACCTTGGACGAATGGCTTAATTTCTCTGGTCCTCCTTCGGTTTCTTCATCTGTGAATAAGAGGGGTTGCCCCAGGGTCCTCTTCATCTCTAAATCCCATCATTTCCTAGCAGCAGGAACAGTGTATATCCATAAGGATAAGCAGGTGCTACATTCCTGTGATGCTAGACTATCCAAGAGGTGGCTGCAAAGTTCCTTAATGCTTTCGGAGGCTATTTCTGGTGGTGGCTAAGGTGGAGTATTTTATAGAAAACTCAAGTTTCTTTTGTTTGTGGATAATAATAGACTCCCAGGACCATTTTCTGACACTGGGAAGAGGACAAGTGAAGGCTCTGGGAGTTAAAATACAATTCTTTGAGGCTATTATCATCATTGTATTACCCATGTGAAGGCTCCCAGACCTGACCAAACCAGGATCCCATCTTTCCTGGACAGTCACTAGGCTATTGTTTCTTTTTGCTTCAGATGGTGAATTTCTATTCTTCTCCCAAATTCATCACACGCATTTCATTTCTCCCTCTCTTCCATCTTTAAAATTCTATGATTCTATAATTTTAACCGACTGGGTTCTCCACATGAATTAATCAGGCTTTCTTCTCTTAACAGCACTCTCAGCAGGGATATTGAAGCACAGAATGAACATGTCTGTTTTGCTTTCAATGTTCCCATTTAATTCCCCAAACAGGGTTTGGGATGTGAAAAGTGCCCCAGCAATAAAATACCTTGGTCTTTATTACTACAAATAACTTGATATAAAGTAGTATGTACTCTGTTTGTATATTGATTTTCGTTAACAAGTAAATTAAACATTTCAGTCTTCTTAAGCCTCCATGAAATGTTTATAGTCCTATATAAAAAAAAGGATGCTATACCTAATACACAAGAACAAATAGCTCTGTAATATTCTTTTGTTTTTCCTTCCCTGTTTATGGTGGTTGTCCAGGAAATTTTTATTCTTAATTTTTTTTCAAGAGTAGGAAGGCTGCTTTCTTCTTGCTCTGGGCATTTTTTCAGTACCATTTATATGTCATAAACATTCTGCAGTATCTCTCTGGATTCATTTAGTAAGAAAGAAATAAGCTACAGAGAGATTTCAGAAGGGTAGAATGTGAGTTTTGCTTGGCAACTGAAATGATCTACATATTGGAATACGCTCATGACTCTCTTGCCTGTGGCATGTTTTGTGGCATATATATCTTTTAAATACCCAACGTGATGCGTGCCTATTCATTGTTTCCTACTTAGAGAACTCCCCTCCCTCTTTCCCCCTTCCTACTTCCCACCCCCCTCCCTACTTCTATTCCAAGAAAAATGGGAATTTCAATATATTGGTATCACAGTGGTGCAATGCCGAAATACTCCTGTTAGTCAGCAGAGGGTACTATGGGGCAAACAGAGATTCCATAGGAAGAAGGAAGACATTTTGTCTGTACTGTGCAATCCTTGTGCTGGCTGCTGCTGATTGGCAATTGTTTTGAATAATAAAAACCATTGTTAACTGGGTCCTACTTCCCTGCAAGCATCTACAATTATAAACTTGTAACTTGGAAACAACTGCATGCTCACTGTCATATCTCCCTCCTGTAATTGTAGGGAAGATGACCATGATTGGCTGGTATTTAATATGAAATGGGAGGCCTCCTTGTCTTTTGGATGGACATTTTTCTTTACTATAGCAGGGTGAGCACAGTGTATCGGATTCTTTTACCTAGAGCAGGGTTAGTACAGTGTATGGGATTCTTTTGCTAGAGTAGGGTTAGTACAGTGTATCAGATTAGTACAGTGTATCAGATTCTTTTGCTAGAGTAGGGTTAGTACAGTTTATCAGATTCTTTTGCTAGAGCAGGGTTAGCACAGTGTATCGGATTCTTTTACCTAGAGCAGGGTTAGTACAGTGTATGGGATTCTTTTGCTAGAGTAGGGTTAGTACAGTGTATCAGATTCTTTTGCTAGAGTAGGGTTAGTACAGTTTATCAGATTCTTTTGCTAGAGTAGGGTTAGTACAGTGTATCGGATTCTTTTACCTAGAGCAGGCTTAGCACAGTGTATCGGATTCTTTTACCTAGAGCAGGGTTAGCACAGTGTATCGGATTCTTTTACCTAGAGCAGGGTTAGTACAGTGTATCGGATCCTTTCAAACATCCAAGAATCATGACAGTTCAGAGGATCATAGATTTGGAACCATATGGGAGCTTAGAGGTCATTGAGTCCAATCTCATCATTTCATAAATGAGTAAACTGAGGCAAACAGAAACAAAATAACTTGCCCAGGGTCACTCAGCTAGTAAGTGTCTTGGAGTAGGATTTGAATCCGGGGCTTCCTGACTTCAAATCTATTTTCCTTTCCACTATTCCATGTTCACAGTATCATAGACCTAGAGTTTCAAATGACATCGGAAGCTGTCTAGTCCCTCATTTTACAGAGGAGAGTACGTACTCCTTCATTCTGCCATTCTGAATGTGTAGATCCTCAGATATTCCATCCTTTAGGAAATGAATGTGATTGTAGAAAGAGTCCTTGACCAGGAGTCAGAGTTTCATTGTGGTTCTAAACTTTCCAGCTGTGACCCTTAACCTTTCTGAGACTCTGTTTTCTCATCTGCAGAATGGGAATAATACTATCTATCCTACCTACTTTACGGGGTTGCTTTGCAAAGAAAGTGTTCTGAAAATTCTAAATTTCCCTAAGCAAATGTAAAGTATCCTTGCTATTTAAAATTTAAGCAGAGTAGAGTAATTTTTAATTGTGTTTTTTTTCTTTTCTATTACTGGGGCTTAACTCGGTGCTGACAAAATTGCTTACCTCATGGGCATTAACTCCTCTGATGTGCTGAAAGTTTTGATACATCCCAGATTCAAAGCTAGAAATAAATGCTAATATAGGTCAAAATGATTTCTGTTGAGTTCCAATGAAGTACACCTCACATATAATCCTATGGGCCAAGGTAAAGTGACAGATATGGGATTTGCTCATTACTTGTTGATTAGGTTTGGATTCAATGTATTGCTCTACGTGGGGAGTCTCAACCTTTCAGCATTTGGTGGTAAGAAGATATTTCCGAAAGTGCCATGATACTGTGGGCAAGATTTGAGCAGACATGTTGACCTAAAAACCATACAATATCATTGGGTTGAGTACAGCACAATGCAGAATCCACCTACAGAAATGTTCATACAAACAGGTCTTTTTCCACTGAAGCCTCTTTAGCTGGAAATCCATACTTTAGACAGCTTTTCCTTAGATAATCTCTTTTCTCAAGAGTGCAGAGAAGTATTTCACTTGTTGGCTATCAATTTGATGGCCTACAGCTAAGAGGTTTTCAAAGCTGTTAGTTCATGGAGTGAAGGAACCTGGAAAATTAATGTGGCTCAGTCTTTGAACTGTTGAATTCTTTGTGGCAACAGAAGCACCTACTATTTGAGGAACGTCTGAAATAGTGGTGTGGGTACCAGAGTGGGGTAAGAAGAGAGGTGGGTTCAAGAAGGCAGAGCCAGCTGGTCAGCTGGTATTGGCTCCCCAACCTGGAGCAGATACTGAGGCCTTGCTAAGCATTCCAAAGATAACCTGTTTTAACATTCCAAAGTTAGCTAGATAATGTTGCCACATAGATGTAGTATCTATGAGAGTCGATTCCATGTATGAAAAGCAGTTATAATTTTAGCTAGCATTGATATAGCACTTTAAGGTTTGCAAAGCAATGTCCACACATTACCTCATTTGATCCTCACAGCAACCCTGGAAGGTAGGTCCTGTTATTATTTACATTTTATAGATTGAGGAAATTGAGGCTGAGAAAGATCACTTAAGATCATATAGCTAATAAGTGTCTGAGGCAGGATTTGAACCCAGGCTTTATGGATTCCAATCCAGAAGTTTTACTCAATGTGCCAGCTAGCTGCCTGAAATACCAACCTAACACTTGAATCCAGTACTGTATGGTAGAGGGGATATCCTTGGTATATGGAGATGATGCCATTAATTACCTTTATGGGATGTGTTTGAGTAGCTTTTTGAGTATTGGGGAAGGAAGGAGCTGTGCTTGACCTTCTATATATTTCCTTATCTGGTTTCCCTTGTGGTGAACTCTGTGCATTTATGAGAGGTTGTGATCACAGAACAGCATTTTATAGTTGTTGTTCAGTCATGCTCTTCATGATTCTATTTTGGGGTTTTCTTGGCAAAGGTACTGGAGTGGTTTGTCATTTTCTTCCCCAGCTCATTTTGCAGATGAGGAAACTGAGGTAAACAGGGTTAAGTGACTCAGGGTCATACAACTCATAAATGTCTGAGGCTAGATTTAAACTCAGGTCTTCCTGACTCTAGGCCTGGTTCTATGTCCATTGTACCACCTAGCTTCTTACTCTGGGCAAAGTTAACTGGCCTATAGGGGAACTGAACCTGTGACCTGTGCTTTTAAGTATCATTCTCCAATGACCCAAGTTACCTAACTCCAGATTTTACTCTGATAGCTTCAAGGAAAGATGCTAATTGTGTGTGCGTGCGTGCGTGCGTGCGTGTGTGTGTGTGTGTGTGTGTGTGTGTGTGTGTGTGTGTAAACTGAGCCTGCTACCCTTACACAGTGACAAATGAGGATTCTCAATTAAGACTTTCTTTTCTTGGAAGTTTCACTAAATACACACAGACAACGGTCATTACTAAGAATAGGTATATCTTAAAAGGGGAAGATGATGTGAGCAGAAGCTAGGAAAAAAATCCTTGCAGCACAGATTCCATAAAGAAAAATTCACTTTAAAGAAACTGCAGTTGCGGTTCTGTCACTGTGTGACCTTTGGCGAGTTAATTCTTCTTTCTGCGTCCCAGCATCCCCCATCTGTGAAATGGGTGACGGTAGTGTGAGAAATGAATATTTTTCTCTTATATTTAATAACTAATTATTGTATTAGGGCCAACGTTTTTCCCATTTTCTACTTCCTCATCCAAAAACCAACCAGTGTGTGAAATCTCTCTTATTGATTCATTAAGGCCAGGATCTAATCAGATGGTAAAAGAAATTCTAAGTATGGGCTAAGGGGTGTATTCCTGTTCATTGTGTTTGCTCAGACAGGTCTGGGGAAAGGTTGATTCTCCCTATTATCAAGACAGGCGATATGGAAATTTATGTCTCTGTGACCAAGATTTGAGTGACCTAAGACCTTCATTTTAATATAGCCCAGACCTGTGTTTTTGTTAACCAATCTGAGTTGATAGCCACCCCTTAGGAGCACCCCCTCTTCAAAGGGCATATAAACTGTGACCCTACCATCGTTACCAGTTTTTGATCCAACAGAGATGACCAAATGATCATCCTTATTAATAACCTGTTGACCTTATTAATACGATGATTAAATTACCCAGAAACTATGTCTCTCGAACCTTTTCATCCTCACGATAGCACATAATTTCTCAGGACCATTCTACCTCTAAGATTCCATGATGGATGTTTTAACCTTGTGCACTACAAAAAGGAAGTCACTTTCCTTTAACATTTCCAGGGGAGTCACAGAAGCTTAGCAAAGGTACATGAAATAGCTGGGAGCAGAGGAAGCAGAAAATAAAGCCCAAGGCATGTGACCTATACCAATACTCCTTTTTTAAAGGAGTGATAGTCTATGAACGTGTGATGGATCTGTGTTTCTGGCAGCATGGGAGGCTCTCCCCATGCATTTTGTAATCTATCAGTTTAGTGAAGACACTTTGCAGAGGTGTTTGAGGGGACAAAGAGGTAATTTACCTTCCTGTGCAGGGCCGCAGAACTAGTGAGTGTCCCAAGGGGAATTTGAGTCGAGGTTTTCCTGACTCTAGGCCTAGAACTCTATGTACTGTCCCATGCAGCTTTTAAAGCAATAATAATTTTTTTTTTACATTTAGTGTATGTATATGAAACTCTACAATTTCCCTATCCTTTTTTCACAACCCTGTGAAATAGATTGACCAAACCAGGGCCCACATGTGGCCTCGAGGCCATAGGTTCCCCACTCTGGTCCAAACCATATTATTTTCATTTTATAAACTAAACCGAGACCCAGAGAGGTGAGCACAAAGTAAGTGAATTGGTGTGGACAGAGCTCTGAATTTAAAATTCAGGGAGACCTTGGTTCTGGTACCACTTCAGGCATTTATTAGTGTGATCCTGACCAAGTCACTGAACCCCTCCGGGCCTCGGTTTCAATTTTTGCAAAATAAAGGATATGAACTTAATGGCCTTCAATGTCCCATCCAACACCCTATCTATGATCCTAAGTGTCAGAGCAGGATTTGAACACAGGCCTTTCCTAATTCCAGGTCAAAAAATTTACTCCACACAACATGGCTTGCTTAAGAAATGAGTCATTAGGGGCAGCTAGGTGGTGCAGTGAATAGAGCACCAGCCCTGGAGTCAGGAGGACCTGAGTTCAAATCCAGCCTCAGACACTTGACACATGTACTAGCTGTGTGACCTTGGGCAAGTCACTTAACCCCAGTTGCCCTGCCAAGAAATGAGTCATTAGCTTCATGGAAAATGGTAACAAATATGTTGGTAGCATCATTTTTTCTTCTGCTTTGGCTATAGCACTATTTGTGATGTTTTGAGGTGGGGGCTTCTGTATTGAGGTTGCTATTCATGAAAAGCTTAACTTGATTCCCTCCACCATCCACTCTGCCTACCCTTTCCCCTTCTCTCCCTGCCCCCAGCCCTCTTCCATGCCTCTTGATCGCCACCAGACCCATCATTCTCCTTCCACTCCCACTTCTGGTTTAGACAAGTGATTTGAGCGGGCGATTGGGTGCTGGAGGTAGCAAATTGGTAAATGTAGTTTTTTTTAAAATGTCAAGGCAACCGTGCCAGAATGAAGATTGTGTTCCAAAGGTTGAAGCTCATTATCGGTATTTTTTGGACATGTGCACTCTTGACCCTGATAATAAAGAAAATGTGATGCTGTCAGGGTTATAGATGACTGAGGAAATGACTCCAGAGAGCTGATCAGAGAGGGGGTGACTCATAACTAGATCACCACCAGACACCAACTGGCTTGTGTTGCTGAAAAATTTATGTTATAGGCCTGTTTTAAATGTTAAGTGGTTGTGGCACATTCTGTTCACCCTGTTTGGAGAATAGCCAAGTAAAATTCACTCCTACTTGGAGTCTGTCAAAAGCCTGCTACTACCAGTAGGACTGTTAGCATTGTGGAAGCATGAGTCACATTTACATACTGCCATCCACCCACAGGCACCCAACTCCCAAGTTCTCACCGGAACCTTTACTCTTCCACGCTGGGAAATGAAAAGCAGCATTAGCCTCTACTTTATAGAAGGAGAAACTGAGTCATTAGTGCTAAAGTGTCCAAGTTTAGTAAGGAGATAAGAGAAGAACTGAGAAGGGAAAAGAAGGGAAGGAGCATTAGCTTCTACTTTACAGGAGGAGAAACTGGGTCACAAGGTGCTAAAGTGTTCAAGTTCAATAAGGAATTAAGAGAAGAACTGAAAAGGGAAGAGAAAGGAAGGGAAGGGAAGGGGAGCAGCATTAGCTTCTACTTTATAAAGGGAGAAACTGAGTCACAAGTTGCTGAAGTATTCAAATTCAGGAGGGAGTTCTCAACAGAATTAAGAAGGGAAGGGAAAAGAAAAGAGAGGAGACATTTATTAAGGACCTACTATGTGCAAGGCACGGTGCTGTTTAACAAATATCATTTGATCCTTACAACGACCATGTGAGGCAGATGTTATTATCCTCATTACATCTGAGGCCACCAAGGTAGGCAGAATTCTGTTAAGTGTCTTGCCCAGGGGTCACACAAATAAGAAGTTTCTGAAGTCAAATTTGAACTCAGGTCTTCCCAACTCTAGGCCCAGCACTCCATCTTTAGGGGGAAGGTTCAGAAAAGCACAGAATTTAGAGTCCACAAGGACATCAATGCCCTAATCCCACACATACAAAGGGATTCCTCACTATTACTACTCCATAAGTCATCCTACAGCTTCTGCTTGAATAACCTCCAATGAGGGGTCATTTATTCCCTCCCTTGGCAGCTCATTCCACCTTTGGACAGCTCTAATTCTTAGGAAGTTATCAGTCTCTTTGCAGCTTTTACCCAGCACTCTTGTTTTTGCCTTCTGGGCCAAACAGAAAAGGTTTTTTTGTTCCCCTCCCCGCCACCCCACACAACGTGTGAAGGACTAGGCCACACTTATCCTTCCTTTTCCACACCACCCCTCTGTCCTACAGGCTAGACAGGCCCGGTTTCTTCAGCTGATCCTCATATGATTTGAATTCAAGGCCATCATCCTTGTTGCTGTACCCAGGAAGCTCTCCATCTTATCACTATCCTTCTCAAACTCTACAGCCCAGGAAAAAAATTAGATTCAGATATTGTTTAACTCTGCCTCCATTTATGAGCTATTTAGTGAAGCTTAAGGCCTTAAAATGCAAGGTCATGTAGTTAGTTCCAGAGCTGCTAAAACAAAGTATCAATACCTTTTCTACTTTATTCCCTTCCCCTAAAACCTTCCCCCCATATTTAATCCTTTATTAGAATGAAGGATGTGTGATTTCTCTTACATAAACTTTTCATAGGCAGGGCTTATGTCTGGTCTTTCTTTTATGCCCATAGCATCTTGCACAGTCAATACAGTAGATCCTTTCTAACTGATGAATTGATTAGAAGACGGATGCTGACCAAGAAAGCCAACTATCAGATTTGATATTGCTTTAAAATGATGAAGTGCTCCAAATGTGCTTTCCAGGTAATGTTTGCTATAGGTGCCTTGTCCAAGTCAATATGTGATTGAATGTTTGAGTGGCTGGTATCACCCATCAATGGAACTCTAGACACCAAATTGTCATCCTTGGCATCCTTGATGTGGATGGATATGAAGCTTCTGATGTAAGTACAATTGCGTAGGAATGCATTTAGTACACATTTGAACAGGAGAAAAGGAAGGGAAAAGAAGGAGGAGGTAAAGATGATGCTTAGGAACATAGGATTGGAACCCACCACCTCTGCATAAAAGCCACTAGTTTATTTTTTAAAATTGACAGTATTTTTTTCCTATTACATGTAACAACAGTTTTCAACTGTTTTTTTGTAAAATTTTGGGTCCAATTTTTTCTCCTTATGTCCCTCCCCTCCCCCCTCTCCAAGACAGCAAACAATCTGATACAGGCTATATACGTACAATTATGTCAACCATATTTCCACACTAAACATGTTGTGAAAGAAGAATCGGAACAAAAAGTAAAAATCACAAGAAAGAAAAAAACAAAAACCAAAAAAAAGTGAAAATAGTGTGCTTTGATCTGCATTAAGAGTCCATAGTTCTTTCTCTGGATGTGGTTAGCATTTTCCATGATGGAATTCTCTTGGACCATTGTATTGCTGAGAAGAGCTAAGTCTATTATAGTTAATCATCATGCATTGTTACTGTTGCTGTGTACAATGTTCTCCTGGTTCTGCTCACTTCACTCAGCATCAGTTCATGTAAATCTTTTCAGGTTTTTCTGAAATTCACCTGCTCATCATTTCCCATAGCACAGTAGTATTCCATTACATTCATATACCACAGCTTGTCCAGCCATTCCCCAATTGATGTGCATCCTTTCAATTTTCAATTCTTTGCCATCACAAAAAGAGCTGCTTTTATATGATATTTTATACCCCCTTTTGTATGATCTTGGGATACAGATCTAGTAGTGGTATTGCTGGATCAAAGGGTATGCACAGTTTGGTTGCCCTTTGAACATAGTTCCAAATTGCTCTCCAGAATGGTTGGATTAGTTCACAACTCCACCAACAATGCATTAGTGTTCCCAATTTTCCCATCTCTGCTCCAACATTTATCATTTTTGTCTTCTGTCATATTAACCAATCTGATAGGTGTGAGGTGGTACCTCAGAGTTATTTTAATTTGCATTTCTCCAATCAATAGTGATCCAGAGGAAAGCCACAAGTTTAAATGGAAACTTGGTCTCAGAAAGAGTTTCCAGGTCAGGTTTAGAGATGCAGCTTCAAATGAAGATAGAATAGAACTGTCCTTTGTGGTTTTGATAGTCATTAAGTATTATTTTATTATTTATTGGTCTGTGAGAGGCAGTAGTGGCACAGTGAACAGAGTACCAGGCCGGCAGTCAGGAAGACTCATCTTCCTGAGTTCATATCTGGTCTCAGACACTTTAGCTGTGTGATCTGGGCAAGTCACTTAGCCCTGTTTACCTCAGTTTCCTTATCTGTAAAATGAATGGGAGAAGGAAACGGCAAACCATCCCAGTATCTTTGCCAAGAAAACTCCAAATGGGGTCACAGAGAGTCAGACATGACTGAAACAATGACTAAACAACAAAAAAAGAGAGGCCCATATGACTTTAGCTTTGTGACCTTGCCCAGGCTGCTTAAACTTAGAGTATACCAGTAAACTTTCTGAGACTGTAAATTAGAGAGAATTGTGTATCCACATCTGTGATGCAAGTGTCAATACTAGGGATTCTCCATCAGGATGAAATCATGAGTCTATATGGCAGTTGTTCTCAAAAGATGTCTTGAGCATTTCATTAGATGTGATGTAAAATTTCTCCCCTCACCAAGAAATGTATGTATTCCTCATCTGTAAAACGAAAGAGTTGACCTCTGAGATCCCTTTCAACTCTTGTTTTATGAACCTTAGTCATTTCACTTCTATGGGCCTCAGCCTCTTTTTCTCTAAAAATGAGTGAGTTGTACTACATGGCATTGGAGGTCCCTGCTAATTCTAAATCTATGATTTTATGGCAAAGAATACTGCATTGTGAGCAACATTTTGAGAACTATTGGCTCATAGCCTATGTCTTTGGGTATATTACTGGGAAAACCAAGTCTATATCTAAATATTTGATGATCCTCAAATATGTTTATTCCCATTCCACGAGAGACTTAAGTAGAACCTCAAACAAGGCATTCTATCTGTCATTAGTTGGATATGTGCTCACTTCTCTGTTGACCATTTCTTTGCAGATGAGCCCTTATCTTCTTTTTCTTTTTTCTCCTCTTTCTCTATCCACACGTTTATAGAATAACAGCTTCGAGCAACTTTGCATTAATTTTATCAATAAAAATTGCAGCAATTCTTCAATCATTGCATATTCATCTTGGAATAAGAGAAATATAAGAAGGAAGACATTGACTAGGTAGCCCATGACTTTGATTTGGATTTATAAGACTGCCCTAATCTCATTGACAGGATAGCACAAAGCTTTTCACCTCTGCTCTTTGCACTTATAATGGATGTTTCCCTTGGAAGATTCCCTCCACCCACCCCTGCCCTGATCCCTAAGCCAGTTTGCCGTGGTATGCCATCTCAGAAGTCATATTTCATAGGGTGGAAATATTGCCCTGAAACTTTCCACTTAATATCTTTTCAGCTCAGTGCCCACAGCATTCTATAACCACACTACGTATTAGTTCCTGTACTTCATAATCCATAACCCAGGCTTTTCTTACTCATTTGTTGTTTATATATGATCTCTGAAGATAATGTACAAACAACCTTGTCAGCATTAACAGGTGTCATACTCTGGACTAAAAAAGCACAGAGCTAAAATGTGAGTATTGTAGGACTTGGTTAATTAGCACCAAGTGAATGAGGAGACCCAGAGCACCTTAACTAAATTTGGCAAATTAACATGCAAAAAACACCTGCCATAAATCCTCAAGGCTCGTACTACCTTCTAGAATGTATTTTGTTCATTTAATTGGACAAGTCCCAGTTAGTTTAGGTAATTTATGACAGTGCTCCGTGGTTTGTTAGTGAATTTGCCGCTGTGTGTGCTTTGTGAATATAGTAGCATCTGCGTGCTTGGAGAGTGTAGCCCAGTCCGTGGGAAAGGAGTATGTCCAGGGTTAGCTGTAGGACTACCCTAAGGTCTTCTCCATATTCAAGTCTGTGGGAGATAAGCATAGCCACTTGCACATTGACACATATACTGTGTCACACTGGGGCTAAGGGAATGGGTAGATTTCAGACACCCAGTAGGAATTTCAGGACTAGAAACAGGATAATAAAACTGTGACTGATAAAACATAAACAAAGATGGGACTTAATCCAATTGATTCAACAAATACCTGCTGAGCACCTGTTATGTGTAAAATAGCATGCTAGATTAGATGCCTTAGGAGAATTTAAAGATTAGTAAGGCAGGTCCTTGCCCTAAATAGCTTATAATCAAGGACAGCAAATAAGATGCATGTTCTGTTAGTAAGAGACAGCCTGGCTTAGAGAATAAAAAGCTGGCCTTGGAGCAAGGAGGTCCTGGTTCAAGTCCTATCTACGACACGGGCTGGCTGTGTGACTCTGGGCAAGTCATTTAACTTCTTGGGGCTCTAGGCAACTCTCTAATACTCTGTGTTGCAAAGAAGGTGCGACCTGCATTGGTAGTGGGAGTTTCATCTTTTGGGAGTTCCTTATGCCATGGGTCCAGTCCCTATTCTATTCCAAAATTTTGCAGCAAAATTGAAAACAATAAGTGAGAGTTCCAAGGAATGAAGGCCATTTTTTTTATTGCTGGAATTAGGGAAAACCTCATGCAGGATGGGGTTTGAGCTGGGGTGTGGAGCAGGGGTAGGATTTCAGTAGATAGAAATAATGGGGAGGATGAAGGGGGAAAGGAAGGCAGAGAGTTTGTGCAGTATTGTGTAGTATGTTTTGTTTGGGATATAGAGGATATGAAAGGGAGTATTATGAGATAATTGTCAAAGGTAGGTTGGTACCAGATGTGACCAATAAATACATCCCCATAGGATGTAAGCTCTCGGGGGAAAGAACTGTTTGCCCTTGTCTTTCTATTCCCCAGTATTTAGCATAATGCTTGGATCGTAGCAGGTGTTTGATAGATGCCTACCAAATTATTGTGGAGGGCCTTGAATGATAGGCTAAGGATCTTCATTTCATCTTTCTTCAGTGGATAATATGGAGCCTCAAAGAGTTTTTGGTAGTACAGTGATGTAGTCGGAGTATACATAGCTTTAATCTGGTAGGTATGTGAAAGGATAGATTGGAGGTAAATGAGACTGGATGTGGGAAGCCTAATTAAGAGGTCACTGTAATAGCAGGTGGGGGGCTGAGGGTGTTGAATGTTGCATTTCTTATCATTCTTGGTTGTTGTGTTGCTTAGATTTGCTGTCTTTTTTTGTTGTTATAAGGATGGCTTTCAGATTGGGGAAGGAGAGAGATATATTTGGAAATGAAAGTGATATGAAAATTAAAGATATCAATAAAAGAAAACCTAAAAAGAAGCTATTGCAATAGTACAAGGGAACAATAACCAGAAGAATTATAGGATTTTCAAACTGGAAACTTCCTATTTTACAGATGAGGAAACTGAGGTCCCCCAAATTAAATCACTTTTCCAAAGTCACAAAATAGTCCCTGCACATAGAAAGAACCTAATAAATATTTGTTGATGTGGATCGAACTGACTGATGCTCAACTTGATTTAAAGGAAAGATCAAAAGGTAGAAAAACCAGGCATGGTGGTGGGCTGGAGGTAGGGAGGTCAGGATGATGACAAGGATTAAAAGCCAGGAGGTAAGTCAGGTGTGAGGAAGAGCAGAGATACCCTTCAAGGGTCAAGGCAAAGCCCAGGATTAGCAACCACGAAAGTAGTCAAGAATCAGAGAACAGGTTTAGAAGTAAGACCTAGATCTAGGCATCAGAAACCAGATAAAGAATTGTGTCAGCAGATACAAAATGTCAGGGTTAAGAAGACCTTCAAACTGAGGCAACTTAAAGCCCAACCAAGATACTCTTAAAAAAATATGTCTCTTGCTAGGCTATATGTAGGTAGAATAGTGGCGCTAGAGTCAGGAAGACCTGAGTTCAAATGTGGCTTCAGACACTAGCTGTGTGGCTCTGGACAAGTCACTTAACCATGTATATCACAGTTTCCTCATCTGTAAAATGAGCTGGAGAAGGAAATGGCAAACTGCTCCAGTGTCTTTGCCAAGAGAACCCCAAATGGGGTTGCACAGAATCAGACAAGTGAACAATAACAACAAAGGCAGAAATCAGTCTCAGGATATTCCAGTCAAAATCCTGAAAAAGGGAAGAGGTGAGCCACATTAATTCTGATAGAATAAGGTCTGTGAGCTCAAAAGAGGCCTAATCTCTGATAAAGACATTTTAATTTTTCTTTAAGCTGAAGCTGCCACTCATGCTACTTAGTTCATGATAGTCTTATGATATTTTGGGGATACAGTGGGAGATGAAAATAAATTCAATGACCCTGTATTGTTCAACCATTTGGCCTTATTTGGAGCTACATTATACGTGGCATGCATGCATGTGCACATGCATGCACTTGCATGCTCACACATGCACACTCGAACACACAAGCCATTTCTCTTTCTGTTATATAGTTACTCTCAATTTCTCCCTCCTAATAAAATATTGGCAGAGAGGAAATGTGGTCATCATGAGAGGCCAAGGGAGAGGCATTATGGTATAGTGGGTTTGAAGTCAGAGAATTTGGGTCAAATCCTGGTCATGCCAATGTCCCACTTGGGTGACCTTTTGCAAAATCATTTAGCCTCTCTGTAAAATAAGGAAGATTGACCAGATGTTCTCTAGGGACTTCTGCTCTAAATCTCTGATCCTTTCTATCTTCCTCGTTAGAATATAGGCTCCTTACAAGTAGGGAATATTATGTGTATTAAATTTATGTCTTCAATGCCTAGAACAGTGCCTGACACATAGTAGGCACTTAATAAATGCTTGTTGATTGATGGATTCTATGTTTTTGCTGTTCACTCTAATGTTACTATGTTTGGGGAAGGATCTCCACAAACTAATTTGACCAAATGAGCAGACTATAAATGTGGGTACTTGAGTCTTGCTGTTTAGATCGTGTTCATCACTAAGAGAGCTTCTACAAATTTTAGTTCAACAGAGTTGGCTTGTAAGCACACTGGGTGTAAATTTCTGGGTGGGAGAAGGAAGAGTGAAGAAAACAAAGAAGGAAGGATATACAGGGTGTGGAGAAGGGGCCCCTGGCTCAGTGCTGGACTTGAGACTGAAAAGGGCCAGGACTAGCCACAAACAGTCTTTGCTCGAATGTCAGAAACTATGGTAGTTTCTGTTTTGGTGTCTCTGTTTCGTTCACACCAGAGCAATCAGCTGGAAACTTCCTCTGTTTGTGAGGAAGCAGAAAATTCAAGCTAAACCTTTCACAGAATTGTAGGTTTCTGGAGCCAGAAGGGGGTCCTCAGAGGTAATAGAGTTTAAACCTCACCTGAAGTATATATCTATATCTATATCTATATCTATATATATATATATATGTATATATATATATACCTTTAAAACATCTTCAAGTGGTTATCCAACCTCTCTGCTTAAAGATTTCTGGGGACAAAGTACTCACTCTTAAGGTAATTTATTTCATTATTAAACAGTTTTAATTAGGAAGCTCTAACTTTTATTGAACAGAAATCCATCTCCCTGTATTTTTCATTCATTGGTCCTAGTTCTGCTCTCTGGGATCAAACAAAATAAATCAAATTGTTCCTGTATATCTCAGAATGAAGTATTTGGAGTTGCTTGATCATGTTCAATTCAGTTCAACTCAGCACTTACTAAAGGCATACCATGTGCAAAGCACCGGAAATATCAAGATCAAAACAAAACAGTTGCTGTCCTCAAGGCGTTTACATTCTACTAGGGAGCTGCAACATTTATATAAAACAAATGCTTACCTGAAATAAAGAGGACTATCACAGTAGCAACAGCAAGGGTCTTTAAGTGAGGGAAGGAGATTGCAATTCAGAACACCACACAGCACTAGAGAGCAAGAGTGCCCGAAAAAAGCACAAGGGGCAGGGTTAAAATGTACTTCATCAGGCAGGAGTTAAGTTGTTTTGCAAAATAGCCAAAGGTTGGGGAATGATTGACATCTGGTCAGAACAACGGGCTCCAGTTGTGCAGAGTTTCCGCAGATATCCCAACACCTGCTCCAACCACGGGATTAGCAAGGTCAAGGGAGTCCCTTCTGATCTCTGCATTCAACACAATGTGATTTCAAGAGGGAGAGAATGCTACAAACAAGAGAGGATCAGAAAAGGCATCATATAGGAGGTAGCCTCTGACTTGTGTTTTAGACAAGTTAGATAAGAATTCTACATGGTGGAAGTAGGAAGAGAGAGCATTCCAGGCATGGGTGACCATTTGGGTAAAGGCATAAAGGCAAAAGATAGACTATCGTGTATGTGAAACAATTGGCAAGATAGTTCGACTAAAATAGAGTATTGTTTGTCCTTTGTTCTCAAAGAGGACCATGGCATCCAGAAGTTGATGTCATAACTTGCAAGTGAACTGGATTTAAGTGAGGGAGGGCTGGGCAAAGTCACCAGCCTCACTTTCTCCTCTGGAGTCATCTAGGTCCAGTGGCAAGACATACATCAGGATGACTGGAGATGGCCCTGGATGCAATGGGAGACCTTGGCCTTTTTAAGCTAAGGTGTTTTCCAGGTCTCAGTTTGTCTGAGACAACACCCATTCAGTGATTAAGGCTAGGTAAGAACTGAGGCAAAGAATGGCCTCTTTTACCTAATCAAAAAAAATCAATCTGGGAGGGGAAGACCCTCAGGATTTCTGGCCAAAACAGAAACAATTGCTATTTACATTTGCTCTGAGCCATCAGAACCCAAACAATGACCAAGGGAGGCTTGGGCTGGGACCTATTGTTGGCTAATCAATAAGAGACAGAGTGATTTGGGTTTAAGACATGGTCCTTAAAAAAAGTCTAGCCCATAAACCCCAAGATATTTTGCAGGGCTTCAGTGATCCAAACTTATATTCCTTTGGGCAGAACACCTGCAGGTAGGGGCATGATTCCCTATGTGGACAGAAGGAAAGGAGGGAGAGAGAGGATGAGGGGAGAGAATGAGGAAAAAAAGGAAGAAGGGAAGGAAGGAAGGAATTAAAGAGGGAAGTAAGGAGGGAGGAAGGAAGGAAAGAAGGAGCAAGCTGTGGTGCTCAACTGGAACTGACCAGTTGGGTCCCCACTGGGCCAGCTACTACTACTCATAGATTGTTGATTGTTGTTTGTCCTTTGTTCTTGAAGAGGATCATGATGGGAATGGTGATGTCATGACTTGCAAGTGAACTGGATTTAAGTGAGGCAGGGCTGTGCAAAGTCACAAGCCTCACTCTCTCCTCCTGAGAGTAAATGAATAATCTGGAAAAGATGGGTAGAAGCCAGATTGTGGAGGGCTTTCAGTGCTAGGCTGGAGATCTTGGATTTTATCTCAAGAACAATAGGGAATCATTTGGAGTTTTGCAGTAGGAGGGGTGACACGCTCAAATTTGTATTTTCTGTGTTTGATTTGGTGGCTAAGGAGAGGAGTTTTCCAAAGCCCTCATGACTGACAGTATCAAAGGCCTTGGTCGGATCCACAAATATTGTATACAAACTTCTGTTCTGCTCCTAGCATTTCTCCTGGAGTTGTCAGGCAGCAACATCATATTGACAATTCCTTGGCCATTTCTGAATACACATAGGTTCTCAGGTAGATGACCATCTTCTAGATGAAGGATCAGCCTATTAAGGAAGACTCTGGCAAGAATTTTGCCAGCAATGACTAAGAAAAAGACCCCCACTGTGATTGTCACAGGACAATCTATTTCCTTTATCTTTATAGAGATGGACAAGGGAGGCATGTACACATTGATAATGAGATTGATGCACTCATTGCCAGAGCTAACTCAGTGTTTGGGAGACTTGAAAGGAAAGCATAGGACAGCAGAGGTATTAGACTATCAAACTGAAGGTCTACAGAGCCCTTGTGCTGACCTCATTGTTATATGCCTGGATACCATGCCAGAAAACTGAATCGCTTCCCTTTGAATTGTCTTAGGAAGATTCTGAAGATCACTTGGCAGGATTAGGTACTGGACACTGAGGTTCTTTCTTGAACTAAACTGCCAAGCATTTGAACTCCACTGCAGAGAGCACAATTCTGATGGGCTGGGTCACATTGTTCAAATGCCAAATGCTTGCCTAAGAGACTATTTTACGGAGAACTCACATAAAGCAAGTAAGTACTCACATGATGTCAGAAGAAGTGATACAAGGACACTCTTAAGGGCTCTCTGAAGAACTTTGGAATTGATTGTGAGACACAGTAGAGGCTGGCAAAGGACCACCTAGCACGGTGTGCCTTCATCAAAGAAGGTGCTGTGCTCTATGAGTAAAGCAAAACTGAAGTAGCTAAAAAAAGGTGGGATATGCAAATTTAGAGAATCCACCCCAAATTTTCACATGGATTATTTATGCCCAACCTGTGGTAGAGCATTCCAAGCTTATACTGGTCTGATCAGCCACAGTGAGACATACTGTAACTTGACTTTAATGTAGTGATGTCATTTTGGCCCTTTTTGAGAAAGAAGGACAAGAACCAACCAAGTAGAGGAGTATTGGAGAAGAGAAGAGACTGGAGACAGGGAGACCAATTAGGATGGAGGACGGATGGATAAGGGGAGGTGTGGATTTAATGAATTCTGTTTTGAACCTTCTGAGTCCTCAAGTCTTTTCTTCTTCAGGCTAAACTTTTTAGATGACAGATTATAAACTCCTTGAGGGCAGAGACTAAATAACTTGTTACCTTTGTCTCCCCAGCATGTAGTATAGCACTTTCTATGTAGTAGGTACTTATTAAATGATTCTTGAAGTGAATTGGTCTAATTTTCTTCACTTAATCTTCTTACTGTCACAGGATTGATTATCCTCAGTCCTTTTTGCCTTAGAGCTGGACAGCACATAGTCCTTAGTACCTTCTAAAAAATGCTTTCAGAACTGCAAAAAATACTTTATATGTGGTCTTAGCATGTCAGAGTAAAGCACCTTTGTCACTTCCTTCACTTTGGACTGTATACTTTGATTAACACTGCTTAAGATCACTATAACATTTTTGGCTGTCCCAGTTCATTGTTGACTCCTATTGAGATTGCCATCCCCTAAAACTCACAGGTTTTTTTTCACAAAGATGGCTTTTTTATCTGATTAGATTCAGCTCACTGTTCCAGCTGTTTGAAAATCCACATTCTGTCATCTACTAAAGTATTAGCTCTCCCTCCTACCCTCATTTCATCCACAAGTTTTGTAAGCACGTCATCCATGCCTTTAATATTTTTATCAAAGTCTCAGATAAAGAGAATATAGTCCTGTACAGAGTTCCATGGACCACTGATAAGAATACTCCCACCAGGTTGACAGGGATCAATTAATCCCCACTCTTTAGTTCTTGTCTTTCATACAGCTCTGAACCCACAACTATCATTACTCCCACCTCTCCCTTTTGTCTACAAAAAAATATTATTAGAGACTTTTTTCAAATACTTTACTGAAACCCAGGATGCTTTGTCTGTGGCGTGTGCCTGATCTACCAGTCTTGTAACCTTTTCCAATAACGAAATAAATTTATTTTAGTATACCTTATTCTAAACAAATCCGTGCAGATTTTTGTGATCACTGCTTCTTTTTCTAAGGCTAATAAATTGCCACTTTAATAATACAGGTTCTAATATTTTTCTAAGAGTTGATGTTAAGTTCATCCATCTTCTTCACTACTGTGGAAATTGGACCATCATTTACTCACCTCCACTACAGCACCTCCTCCAGTTTCCACATTTCCTCAAATCATTGACAGCAATTCAACAACCATATTTTCTAGTTTTTTTCTGAGGCAAATCATGGGCCAGGGATTTGGAACTCAAGGATAGCAGTTAGATACTCTTACCATTTACTCCTCAATTTCAATTTCCTATTAAGTAGCTTTGCTCTATCCTTCTCAGATTCGATATTATTCTTTTTGATGGAGAGAATAAAAGCAAAATAAAGTTTGAGTGATTCAGGCTTGTTTTCATGATCCATTATCATTACCCCATCCACTGCAAGTATAGTTTTATTCCTTCCTTATTCTTCCTTTTGCCCTTAGATAGCTGAGAAAGAGGTCTTTGTTTTTCTCCTCCTTTGAAGTTACTGGAACTACCAACTAATATTCAGTTTCACCTTCTTTTTTAGCAATGTTCTTGCTACTTCTTTGGATTATAACTTCCATCTCTTGTACATGCTCTTTTTTAATCAATCAATTGATATGCATTTATTACTGTTTACTATTTGCCAATTGTTTTAATAAGCCTTAATGAAAAGAAAACTAAAAATAGTTCTTGCTCTCAAGAAGCTTAGGTTCTAATATAAACATGATAGATACACACCCAATACATACAGAATAGGCGGAAGGTAGATAGAACTTGTCTATAAGCCCCTTGTGCTCCCACATGAACTTCTTCAAATATTTTACTTGTTTCTTCTTCACTGAAATACCTTTGGACCATAATCATCAGGATTTCATTCTTCCACCCCTTTTCAGTCAACTCTCCCTTTGAAGTCTCAGGCCACAAAGAGGATCCTACTGTGATGCCAATCAGTAATTAAAGATCTTTACTGCCCATTCAATAGGCCTCAGTTGGGGCCTGTTAAGGAAGATTTGATTAGAGGCAGGCCTTCACCCTTTACTTATTAGGTGCTAAGCCCCAGGCCTATACTCTTACTAAGTACTAAGCCCCAGGCCTACACCCTTTTGCTGATTGGTTGTGAAGAAGCCCTTGGGCCCTAAAAAGAGTATATATACCCAGAAGGTAGTCATTAAGAAGTAGAATGCAACCCAAGGAGAAGAAGTAAGAACTCTGAGATGACAGAGCTGAGAATCTGCAGAGAGTTCAGAGACTAGCGAGCTACAGAACTCAGAGAACTGTGGAGAGACTGGAGAGTGGAGACCAGGATGCTATGGAGACTAGAGAGCTGTGGAGACTAGAGAACTGAGAATCTACAGAATCGAGAGATTGGAGAATGGAGAATCAGACTGGAGAATCCAGAAGACTGCAAGGACTCTGAGAACTGCAAGGGGAAAGAAAGCAGGCAGGCAGACAGTTAGGATTCATGAGTGTTTATGGGAAGGCCATAGCAGGGGAGAAGGTTACAGGGTGACTTGGCTCCTTGCTTTTCTACTGTTATAATTTCCTTGTTGTTACATTGAGGTGGACTTACTGGTTTTGGAATACAATTACTGCTGTATTGAATTGGAATTACTGGTTCTGGGATTTGATCCTCTGGTGAATAAATAAATGTTATATTTCCTCTAGAGAATCTCTTATACTTTGCAATTCTGAACTGCATGTTCATGGTCATCTTCAAGATCATGAATCTTGCCTTATTGATATAACTACCTTTTTTTTCTCTGAATCATATGACTTTTTTTTAAGGCAGCAGCAAAAACAGACTTACAAAATGAGGTAAAGAGGAAAACTACATCTTTTCATGAAAGGTAACAAAGACAATGAGTTGATTTGAAAACTTAATCCTTCAGTACTTTGATGCACCCAATGGCAAAGCTTCTAAATATTTAAAGGAAAAACCAAATGAATCACAAGAAGAGAAAGATAACAAAAACACAATGGTGGAGGAACTCAAATTATCCCTATTAGTTCTAAGTAACATCAACAGCAACAAAAAAAGATAGAAACTAAAGACCTGAATAGAATTTTAGAAAAAAACTAAATATGATCCACCTTTGCCTATTATTAAATGGAAATAGAATGAAGTACACACATTTTTCAGCTGTATGTAGCATTTTAAACAATTTGTTTTGTCTTAGTACACAAAAACCTCACAAACAAATGCAGAAAAGGCAGAAATATTACACACATCCTTTACTGATCACAAATAAAATTTTATTAAAGGGTCACCAAAAAAAAATCCCAAAGAAGTAGTGGGTTAAAAAATGAATTATAGAAATGATAGGTAATGTACAATAAAGCTAAGATTAAAATGGAAACAATTAACTTGGAAAAATCTTTTTAACAAGTTTTTTTTAACAAAGGTCTTATTTCTGATGTATATAACAAACTGATTAAAATTTAAAAGAGTCAGATATATTCTCCAATTTATGGATATGAACAGGCAGTTTTGAAGGGAAGAAACTCAGACTATCTATAGCCAGATGAAAAATGCTCCAAATGACTTCTGGAGAAATGCAAATAAAAGCAATTCTGAAATTCCATCTCATACCCTTCGAAAAGATGACTAAAAAGGATAATGACATATGTTGGAAGGGCTACAGGAAAACAGGAATATTGATATATTACTGTTGGTAGACCTGTGAATGGTTATAGCCACTTTGGAAAGCAATATACAACAAGTTAATAGGCAGTACCTGCCCTTTGACTCAGTCAAATCACTGCTAGGCCTATGCCCCAAAGAGATCAAAGAAAGAGGAAAAGCTTGTATATGTACACAAAATAGCACCTCTTTTTGTGGTGGCAAGAAAACTGGAAACTAAGGGGAGGCATATCAGTTGAAGAATGGCTAAGCTGTGGTGTATGAACATGATGGAATATCATTGTGCTATGATAAATGAAGAAATAGATGATGCAGAATGAAATAAGCAAAACAAAGAACAATTTATATTATAATATCAGTATTACAAAAATGAATAACTTTGAAGAATAATGAAATGAGTAGAATGAGGACAATTTATACAATGACAACACTATAAAAAAAAGACTCAACAACTTTGAAAGGTGTAAGGATTATGCTCAATACAATGACCATTAATGATTCCAGAGGATTGATCATGCAATACGCTGTTCATTACAAACAAATGATGGATTTGAGTTGTGGAATGCGATGTATATTTTTACATACGATCATTGAGGGAATTTATTTTGCTTGACTATATATATTTGGTATAAGAAATTTTTTTTAATAGGATGGGGGTGGGAAGAAGAGAAAATAGATTTTTGTTCATATAAGAAAGAGATGTAGGGGTGCTATAGATGTGGCATGTTACATGAACTCTCAGATGAGGTCAATAGATTATTAGTTTTATTTTGTCATAAGAGAACTCTCACGAAGTGGAAGTAATCTGCAAACATCTCTAACTCTCATGAAGTGGAAGTAATCTGCAAATGTCTATAATATAATAAACAAAACACAAGAATAAAACCAAAAAGAAAAGAAACGTTCCTTCCTGAAGACTAAGGTTATACTAGTCAGATTATACCCAGTATTGTGGGGAGGATCAAAACAACATATGTAAAGCACTTTGCAGACTTAAAACACTACACAAATATTAGCTATTTCTTTTGTAATGAGCCATAAGATGATATGGTTTTTTTCCTTCCAAGGTTACCATTATTTTATTTGTTTTTATGTTTTATTCATGGCTTTTGCTTTTAGATCATAGTCATTTTCATCCATGCCCTATCCCCAGAGTGAATATTCCTTTGTCACAAAAAAGAGTAGCTACACCAAAAACAAACAAACAAACAAAGACAGTAACCAAGTGTGACACTGTATGTGACATTTAAAGCCTAGAGTCTCTCAACCTCTTTAATGAAAGACAGGAGATACACTTCCTTATCTCTTCTATAGGGTCAAGATTGCTCATTATAATTACACAGAATTCAGCTTAGTTTCATTTAGTTTAATTTTTCCTATGTTTGTATGTATGAATGTGTGTATACATATATGCATGTATGTATATATATATATATATATGCATATATGTATATATGTACATATTTTCCCTAATGGTGATTTCAAAGAGAGAGAGACAGAGAGAGACAGAGAGGCAGAGACAGAGACAGAGAGAAAGAGAGAGAGAAAGGCCTAGAGAAACCTAGGGCCACAGAGAAATGCCTAAAGAAAAGCCTAGAGCAGGGATGGGGAACCTGGTGCCTCAAGGCCCTCTAAGTCCTTGGATGTGCCCTTTTGACTATGTCCAAGTTTTACAGATCAAATCCTTTTTATAAGGGGATTTGTTCTGTGAAGTTTGGATTCAGTCAAAGGGCCGCTACAAAGAAGGCTACATGTGACCTGAAGGTCACAGGATCCCCCACCCCTGGCCTGGAGGGATATAGACGGGCCTACAAAAAAGCCTAGAAAGAGGCCTAGAGGAGCATAGAGAGGCCTAGAGAGGCTATAGAAAGAAACCTGGAGAGAAAGGCCTAGAGAGAAGCGTAGGGCCATAGAGAAGTGTAGAGAGAGACATAGAGAGGACAACTGGCAAGTTCTCTGTGATTTAGAGTCTTGCCTAGGGGCCCTGAGAGATTGGGTCAGAAGCGGAACTTGAACCCTGGGCTTCCTAACTCTGGGATCAGCTCTCTATTCCAGTATCCCCTGCTACTTCACTTAATTTACATTATCTGATTATTACACAATCACTCTGTATTTGGTGTTCAGTCCTGTCTTTGTGACCCCATTTAGGGTTTACTTGGTAAAGATTCTGGAGTGGTTTGCCATTTCCTTCTCCAGCTTGTTTTACAGACCAGGAAACTGAGGCAAACAGGATTAAATTTCCCCAGGGTCACAGTGCTGGTAAGTGCCTGAGACCAGATTTGAATTCAAGAGGTGAGTCTTCCTAACCCCAGGCCTGGCACTCTACCCACCATACCACCTAGCTATTCGCCAGGCACATAGTAGGCATTTAATAAACTATCATTGAATGCAATTTAATTCCATAAACAAATAAGAGCTGCAAAAAGAAGATTGTATGTGAAATTGTGAACCTCAGTTACATCTAGTTTGGATTTTTCTGTGTATATTAAATACAAGACGATAGTAACAAAACTAACATGTTGGAAAATGAATGTCTCCTTCTGTACCTTTAGTCTATCATTTTTCTTCCAAGAGGTAGAAATTATTACTTCATCATCGGTCTTCTGATATCCTGATTTTAATTGATCAGAATTTTTAAGCTGTTTTCCTTTCAAAGTTATTTTTCTTTACACTACTGTCATTTTAAAATTTATTCTGATTCTGTCTTCTCAGGTTCCTCTGAATCTATCCTTTTAAAAATTTCTTACAGTATAATAACGTTCCATTACAACCATATGCTGTAATTTGTTTAACAATTCTCCAATTAACTGGCAATTATTTTGTTTCTGGGGTTTTTTGGTCTTTTTTTTTTCTATTCCCAAAATTGCTACTATAAAAATGTTTTTTACGTATGAGTCCTTTTTCTCTGTCTTTGACTCTTTCAGATATATGCCTGGTAGTGGTACTCTCGGGTTAAAGGGTATTTATTTAGTGACTTTTGAGGCATGGTTGCAAACTGTTTCCAATAATGATTGGTGCATTAGTAAGCCTATTCTCCTATGGTACATCTAATAATTGCCATTTCTGTTTTCTTTCTTTCATTTTTGCCAACCTGAGGAGTGTTATGTGGAATTTCAGTAATTTGAAGTATTTTTTTCATTTGTTTATTGATAAGTTACATTTGTTCTTTTGGAAGCTGTCTGTATCTTTTTACAATTATCTTTTGGGGAGCAACATATTCATTATTTTTTGTGGTACAGTGATATTCCATTGCATTCCTACTCCGATGTGTGTCCAACTATTCCCCAATCAAGGTCCAACCCCATTTTAACAATTGTTCTTTTTTATTGGTCAGAATCAGATTGGGAAAGCTGTTCCCCTTGTCATTTCTTCAGCTTTCTGAAAGATGAAATTATCAGGGCAGAAATTCAAAATTTATCAAATGTTCAGTTTTTAACAAAGAACAACCTCCAGCAGATACCTAGGTAGTTGAAATTCCCCGTCATAACTATATCCTTCTTCTGTGACAGCTTTGTGATCTGTATCCAGAACTCATCATCCATTTCCTTTATCTAGCCAGGCAATCGGTAGTATACTCTCAGCATGATAGAAAGTTTTTCCCCCTTCTTTTTCTAATCTTTACACAACTGCTCCCCATCATCCTTCCTCAATTGGGTTCATGGATTTCCACCTGACTTTATATCTTGGTGATATGCAATTCTGTTCCACAACCCCTTACATCTAATTTATTCCTTTTGAACAAGATGTATCCTAATTGTGTATTCTAGGAATGAGTTGTATCCTACCAAATATCAATGATAACTAAGAGGTCACATACACCTCCTGTCCTAAGATCTCTGGCCTACTTTGTCACCTATACCTGGCATACCTTGTATATAGACATCTGAGACCATGAGCATCATTTCTTCTCCCTGTTAACTGTTTTTTGTTAATTGCAGGGCACAGTCACTACCATGCTTTCTATGCCATACCTGATACCCTATACTCTATGGTATTTAGTTTCATGCTTGTATCTGGTCAGTTTTCTTCTTCCCTTTCTATTCTCAGTCATAATCATCTGATTAGATCAGCAAGTCTCCAGGCAACTAAATTCTTCCCAGCCCTCCTTCCATGTACTCTTATATCAACAATGTTTCCAGCACTGTGACTGTGTAAGACCAGCAACAAGAGCACACAGAAGGGCTGCCAATGTAGGTTCTTTGATATGCTTTTCTAAGGAAAGCAACTTCAAAGGGTTAACAATCTCAGTTTAATTAAATACACAAATATCACTCACTTAGTTTGGGGTGGGGAAAGATCAGCCCCTTGAACTTCAGGGCAAATACAAACAGAAATTACAAGCTTACATTATAAACAGAGCAAGTAACACAAACCAGTCTATCCACAGCAATGTATAGTTGCCAGAGCAGCACCAACATCTGGGTTATCAAAGCTGGGGGTGCTGTTTCAATGGCTTGCCCAGAGTCTCATCACTCTTTCAACGAGTGTACCCCCAAGAGTCAAACGCTAACCTTCTAGTACATATGCAGGTGTTCAGGGCTCTGAGGGCTGGGGCCAACTTAGCATTTAGGGTGTGGGAAACGAGGGTGTGGGAAAGTTCTGCAGTTCTGCAGCCACCAGCACTGCATCATATTTAAATCAATGACTCCCAATTGTCTTAGTGCTGAGAAACACTCCAAGACAAAAAAGACCCCCATTTACCTGCCCCATTCAAACAAAGGCCAGACTCATTAAAGGCACTTGATAGCCTTAGCATCGCCAAAGACAAGAACAGCAAAAAGTCCTGCCCTGATTACCATTACAACTCTGTCCTTGGTTAAGAGCCCTTCCATTGCTTAATCTTTAGTTTCAGTTCAGAAAGCCAGATCCCATTCTCTGATGATATCTTTTTAGCCAGCAGCTCACTGCCCATATCCTTCTTTCTCTTGTGAAGTTTTTCCCTCTTCTATCAGGAAAAGTGATGAAAACCTCTCCTCTTCTTCCTGAATCCCTGTTTCCTGCCCAGAGTTTATACAGAAACATCTTCAGAGTAAAAATTGTTTAACCCTGAAATGGACTACTGAGGAAAACTTGGTCTTCCTTTCACTGAAGGTCTCCTGAAACAGGATACCTTCTTATCTGCCTGAAACAGGGCCAAAACAAGGCATTTATGTATGTGCCTTAGGTGAGTTATAAAAATTGCACTCTTCTTGTTTTCCCTCCTCTCAAGTAAAGCTGAACAGAATTTGATCTCTTAAAAGATAGTATATTAATGACACTGGTTTTATAGAAGGTGGGATATTGTTCGTTTGTTTTTAAGTAGTTCATCTGCATAGGAAAACATCTTTCATGACCACCTGCTCTTGGAATTGTCTGGAGCACTAAGAATTTCAGTGACTTGTCCAAGGTCACACAGCCAGTTAGTCAAGACAGGACTATGAACCCAGGTCTACCTACCTCTGAAGCCATTCGCTCTCCACTGCATGACAGCAGCCTCTCTTGGGTCACTGTAACACATGTGATTTGACATGACTAAATACATACATACGTGTCATGTAGAGTGTAATTTTCTGGCAATAAAAATACATGGGTTCATAAAAAGTTATAATGAAAAGCATCCCTTGTAGTTATTCTCTTTCCTTCTGCCCTCCATTGTATTCTCTGTGGCTGCCTGTATTGCCCAATGCTAGTTTCTACTGTGGCCTGGGATAATTTAAATGTGGAAGGAGCAGATCATTATTATTGACATTATCCTCACAGGCTAATAATGTTCTTATCAAAGCACCTTCCAGGCATGTACCCCATCCAGTCCTCAACCACTCTATGTAGTAGAGATAGATGATCTCTCAACGTCCTTTTCTGTCCTCTGACCATCATTTTGTATCAGATGACTTATGTTCAGAAGGCTTCAGATGACATTAAGGTTTTCTGGAAAATAATCTCCCAAGGCAAATACTCATCCTATTGATTTCATAGCATCATATATCTAGAACAGGAAGGGACCTTAGACATAAACTGAGACAGCCATGTGGTGCAATGGTTAGAGCCCTAGATGTGGAGTCAGGAAGAACTCAGTATAAATCTGTAACAACAATGCTACTTGCCACTACTGTGGCTGTGTAAGGCCAATAACAGCAGCACCCCAGAGGGTTACTAGCAGAGGTTCTTTGATCTGCTTTTCTAAGGAAAGCAACTTTAAGGGGTTTACAGTCTCACTTTAATTAAACATACATATATCATTTACTTAGTTTGGGGGGGAAAGTCAGCACCCTGAACTTCAGAGAAAACACAAATAAAAATTACAAGCAGAAATTATATAGACAGAGCAAAATAACACCAGTCAACAGACAGGCTTCTAGCCATCTGACCAAGACATTACATACATAGTTACCAGAGAGAGAAGCACCAACATCTGGGTTTTCAAAGCTGGGGGGGTTACAATGGCTACCCAGAGTCTCATCTGATCAAATCACATGACACTGTCCATGGCTTAAACATGATACACTTGGGGCATTCTATAGGCTTCAGTATTTGAGGGACTTGGAACACAACTTTTCTATAATCAGTGACAGGCAGCCCTGTAAATGGTCATGGTTTTTAGTTTGACTTCAATGTTTTTTTCCTTATCTACTTCTGCTTTTCCTAAATGACACTCTGGCTCTACAGGCAGCATCTCCTATAACATTCTCTAATTATAGGAAAAAATGAGAGAATGGAAGAAATACTCACTGGTTTCAAGGACATTCAGGTCACATGCATGAAGAATATACAATTTTTTTTTTCAAAAGGGCTCCCAACTTGGGAAGAGTCTATTATTTTGCTCAGTGTATCTGAGGGAAGTCATCAGTAAAAATGAAATTGATTAAAGCCACTACATGGATAAAATTCCCCAAATCCAAGAATATTTCAATATAGACCTGGAATGTTTTATTCTATACTGTGTTATCCTATCCTATCGTATCCTATTGTATCCTATCCATTCTCATCCCATGCCATGCCATGCCATGCCATGCCATACCATGCCATACCATACCATACCGTACTGTACTGTACTGTACTATATTATACTATACTGTGTTGTGTTGTATAGTATCATATTGTGTCATGTTATGTTATCTAATGTATTACATTATCATATCATGTCATGTCACATCATATTTTCACATTGTATTACATATTATTTATTTTGCTATATCATATCATATCACATCATATATTTTGTCATGTTATGTTGTGTTATGTTAACTTTTGGTCATCCTAAATATAGGGTGAAGTAAAAATTGCACAGTTCTACAATTTTATTAATATAAAAATATTTCATGGAAGATAAAATTTAATTCAGTCATTTTCAGGTGTGTCTGACTCTGTGATTCCTTTTGGGATTTTCTTGGCAAAGATACCAGAGGGGCTTGCCATTTTCCTCCTCAGCTTATTTTATAGATGAAGAAATTGAGGCAAACAGAATTAAGTGACTTGCCCAGGGTCATGCAACTAGTAAGTGTCTGAGGCCAGATTTGAACTCACAAAGATGAATCTTTCTTACTTCAGGTCTACCATTGTATTTTCCACTGCACCATCTATCTTCCTACAAAAGATAAAATAGGCAACTTAAAAAACTATAGCCATGAACTGAACACAGTATTATGTTATTTTCTAAGTGTATAGTTACTTTTGTGTATACATACTGTGCATGTCAAATACTTTAGAAATGTCTTCTACTTGTTGCCTTGTTCAGAAAAACTCTAGTTTATAAATAATTTAGATACAAATCATCCTATAATATATAAATATGCGTAATGCTTAATATGTATCATTCTTTCATTCAACTCATACTTATTAACTACCTACTATGTGCAAAGCACTGTGCTAGGTACTGGGAAAGATACAGAGTTTAAATAAGACTTCATCCCTGACCTCATGGAGTTTAAAGTCTAGTAAAATACAAAATTCTAAGACATATATATATATATATATATATATATATATATATGTATATATGTGCATTATATGTTTATAAAGTAACAAAACTGATTTTTAAACAAATACATAAGAAGCTACATACAGATCCTGTCTTCCAGGAGTGAACAAGCTAGAAAGTAACGTGTATAGTTTGTCATTTTTTTCTTCCAACTTTGCCAAGGACTTACTCATTGCTGCTCAATAGAAATCAACTGCTTTGTAACGTTCCTCATTGAACACTGTGCTAGTCTGCAGTGCAGCCTAGATGGCTATGTTAAAGGGATGGCATTTGGGTACTCTTCAGTGCAGCAGAAATTGATTTTGTCTAATCAATTAACAACTTCATGGTCACTGAATACTCATTATAGAGCACAGTTCTAGGGCTATGGAAATATACCGAGGAAAGGGAAAACTGCTGTCTCTGCTTTACAGTTTTCAACTGAAATTAGCATCTAGAGCAAACACAAAGGAGGAAAAAATAGAAAATACTTATAAATAAATGCATAAATAATCCAGATAAATGGTAACATATACAAGTGCAGAGAGGACATATATGAGATGATTAAAGCTTGGCATTAATTAGGGGAGGCTTCAGATGCACTAGGATTTTCAATAAGGAGCTGGGGAATTGACAGTTTAGCAGAGGATAAAGGGAAAGGCATCATGGGTAGCAGAAATAACATGCATAAAAACATGGAAATGGCAGAGAGATGACAAATATGTTTGGCTGGAAACCAAATGGGTGGTGATGGGTAACTGAGTGAGTGCAAAGTGTTTTGAACTCGGGGGCTTTGCACTTGGATTTGAATCCTGGCCCTGCTATCTTTTACCTGTATGATGACCTTGGCTAACTCACTTAACCATTCTTAATCTTAGTTCCCTCATTGTAAAATTAGGAGGTTGGACTAAACAAGACCTCTTTGCTCCTTTTGAGCTCCAAATCAATGATCCTGTCATCCCTGAATGTGATAAAGTAAGTGAAGAATATTGGAACATGTGCTATTGTCTTTAAGGATTCCCAGTGCACCATTTGGGGGGAATTCAATTCATTAAACATTCATTAAATGCCTACTATATGCAGGACCCCATGGTAACTACTGGAAGGGAGTCTGCCTTGATGTGGGCAGCAGCAGATAGCCCTGTCTTTGGCAGACTGTATGGATTGCAAGCAGAGCTGGCATCAGGTATAGACAAGGTTGGACCATCAACTACTTTGATATATGGTGGGGTATGTGTGGAGGGGATTCAAAATAAGCAATACAGTAATATACTTTTCCCCCTTATACTATTTGACCTAAACTTTATCTTTCAATTTACGAGCATTTATTTTATCTGCCTCCAACCTCTCCCTGCATACTATTAAAAAACAAAAACAAAAACAAAACCCTTGGAACAAATAGACATAATCAAACAAAACAAAATCCCATGTTGGCCAAAAATGTATGTCTCATTCTGCATACTGAGTTTATCACTTCTCTGGCAGGAGGTGGGCAGATTCCAGAGTATCTTTAATATTATTTTTTATAAGAGCATTTATTTTAGTGCCAGACAATTCTGCTCTCCACAACACATAAATATTTATTTTGTACTGCTGCATATTACAGTGATGGCTCAAAGCCTGCAGTGGACAGTGATACACATTTCTGGACATATAACAATGAATAAAAACAGTCAAGTTAGGTCTAGGCAGTAAGGAATGGAAATTGAAATAAACTACTTTTTTTAAGAAGTAAAATTGTATTTATCCTTTCATAGCAGGCAACAAAATTTGGGCCCAGTTCTGATCCTACTGAGAGGTTTCTTTTTCATCAATATATCTGCTGCCGTAGCCTCCTAATGAAAATGTGAGCTCTTTGAGGACAGAAACTGTTTTTGTTCTTTTTGTCCCCAGTGCTTAGCACAGTGCCTGGCACATAGTGAGCGCTTAATAAATGCTTGCTGATTGATTTGTTGATGCTGTTCCAGATTAATTTCCAACTGTGTCCCTTCTCTATGTCTCTACAAAAGCCAGTGGTTATCCTTGAAGAGTACAGCATGTTCCCAAAGGCTGCAGCGATGACGTTCAAGACCAACTCTGTGACAGCCATCTTGGGAAGTCTTTCAACTTCCCAGAAACCCAGGCCTGATAGGAGGAAATATTTGGCTCCCTTTGAACTTGTACATTATGCAGGAGTGGTGAGTTGCCCCAGGCACCCAGGCTCATGTTTTTTTGGCAATGCTTCAAATGCACTCAGCTGGTGTCCTTAGATAATGGCTAAGTGAAGTTTAGATTAAGAGAAGAGATGAATGAAAACAAAGTCAGCTTGAGATGAAAGAAGGACAAACCCTCTTAGACTTAGGAAATGAAACATACATGCATTAATAGCTGCACATTTCACCCTGGGGTCAGAGATCCCAAATGGTCTCTGGCCCCACCAAACATTAAGCAAAGAAGCTTCACAGAGGAACAGAAACCATCAAAGGCCCTGGATTTTTTCCTATTTGTCTCTCCTTTTAACTTCACATTGTGCGTGTGCATGTGTGATATCAATTGGTCTTTTTTTATTGGAAGTCCTTTTTAATCTGCCATAAAGAAATAGCCCATGGGTAACTGTGTTCTCTAAACTGTAGCTGAGCAAAGATTTCTGGTGACCTTCACTGCCCCTTCTCGTCTTTCCTCTAGTCTATGTGTCATCCTTTTCCTCTGCTTTATACTTCTGGCCAGTGATTCTGAGTGGAATACAGGTAGGAGGATTGGAAAGTTATGACCTTCAGAATCTCTACCTGCAAAAACACTGCCAGTTGATGTAGGCCTATGAAAATATGCTTGTGGCTCTCTTTCTGATGGACTGGAGTGTATCTCTCCCTACTGGCATAAAGATTTTATATTGGGAATGCAAAACGATTATTTCCCATTTTTATAAAGTACAGATAATAAAACCAAAGTATCTCATGCCTCTATTTAAGGTACATAAACAGGGCTGTTATCCTAAAGGCATCTAGATGGTGAAATGTATAGAGTTCTGGACTTGGAGTTAGGAAGACCTGAGTTCGAATCCAGTCTCATAATGTTACTAGCTGTGTGTCCCTGGTTAAGTCACTTAACCCCTGTCTGTCCTCAATTGTAAAAAAAAGAGGCAATAAGGGCACTTGACTCCCAGGGCTGTTGTGAGCATCAAATGGGATAATATTTGTAAAGTGCTTAACAAAGTGCCTGACCCATAATAGGTTTTTAACAAACACTTATTTTCTTCCTTCCTTTTTTCCCCTCCTTCCTTCCTTTCCTTCCTTTCTTCTCTCCTTCCCCTCTTCCTTCTCTCCTTCCTTCCCTCCTTCCCTATTTCAAGTTAAAAGAGCCATATTAGAGCTTTCTGTAGTGGAAAGTGCAGTATTGGGAGTCAGCAGACCTGGGTTTGAAACCTGGCTCCCACATTTACTTGCTCTGTGACCATCAGAAAGGCACACAAACTTTCTGAGTCTTAGATTTCTTACCTGTAAACAAAACTAATATGAGCCCTACCTACTTCACTGAGTGGTTGTGAGAAAGTTGCCTTGTAAACCTTAAAACACTATGTAAATAAATTGCTATTATTATTTCAAATAATGTACTAGCTGATTTGTGTATTCCTTCTGTTATCTGAACTGCATGCTTCTTTGTAGGTGCCTTGTGATATCACTTGTTGACTTAAGAATAACCAAGACTCTCTTAATGAATCAGTGGTAGGAGTTTTTCAGAATTCTTCCAATAGACTCTTGGCTAATCTTTTTGAAAACTACCGACAGCAGTGAGCAAAGTAGTTTCGCATGACCTGAATCCTCAGCATCCTTAGCTCTTGTGATATTCTTGTCCTCTTTCTCACAAGGACCTCTCTTCATCCTAGCTGTGACCTGATTGTACCTCTTGTTAATCCATAGGGAGTTTGTAAGGAGACTCTTTCTATCTGTAGATCCCAGCAAGGTCTATTTGTAGGTTAGGGCAAGGCTTGCAAATGCTCAAAGACAAATCTGGCCCCGGGAGCTCTGTCCATGGTCCTACCTTTTTTCTCCACTTGACCTCATGCATTACCCTGATAGTTTCTCAAGTGCCTCTGAGAGGCATGTTAGCTGTGAGCACTTAGCTTGGGTGGTTTCTTTAGAGATATTTTCTAGGCATCGGACGAAAGGAACATGGATATTTTTTCTCTTCACAATTCTGTATACTGTCTCATGCATGCAGAACCTGAAGAAGAGAAAAAAAAATAGGCAGAATGGTATTTTTAGGGAATCTGCATCCACTCCTATCTGTGATACATTTGTTCACTTAATAATTGCACCCTCTGCCTTTGTGTGAGGAAATCAATGTACTATAGTCTCATAGAGGAGATCATGGTATCTTAGACTTTGAACTGGAAGGTACCTTAGAGGTTATTGAGTACAGCCCTTTTATTTTACAGATAAGGAAGCTGAGGCACAGTGAAGTTATGTGACTGCCCTAGAGTCAAAACACTAAAAAATATCTGAGGAAGGATTGGCACCTATATCTTAAGTGGAGAAAATGAAACACTGACTGGTAATATAGAGTGATTGAGGTCTCCTAGCATGCCATTAAAGAGTCAATGCTAAATTCCCAATGGTATGGAAAGAACATTTAATTATGAATTGGAGAACTTGGTGGATTCAAATCTCACCTCCACCACTTATTACTCGTATGACCTTGGACAAGTCATTTAAACTCTTCAAGGCTTAGTTTCTTTATCCATAAAATGAGGGGTTGGACTGGATGACTTCTAAGGTCGCTTCTAGATTTAAATATATAGGATGGAGTAGAAACAGGGACCTGATTGAGCTCTCCCCCCAAACTCCTCAAAATGCCCATAAAAAATGACTCTAAACAAATTCTAGAGCAGCAGAAGCCACAAAATGACAGAGTGAGGCAAATTTCCAGCCCAGGACAATCTGGAAGGCCAACAGGAAGGGTTTTTTGGGGCTGGGAGTACAGCAGAGCCTTGTGTGGGCAGCACCAGCACAGACTGCACTGGAACAGGCCTTGGGCCACTGAGTCACTTGCAGCTGCCTTGGCTTCCAGACTTCTCAACCTACAAACTCCAAAGACAGCTTTGAAGTGATGAGGAAGATCAAGGCATACAGCCAGAGGAAAGCAACAAGGTCAAAGTTCCTACATCCAAGGTTCCTCCAAGAAAAATATGCAGTGATCTCAGGCCATGGAAGAGCTCAGAAAAGATTTTGAAAATCAAGTAAGAGAAGTAGAGGAAAAATTGGGGAGAGAAATGAGAGCAATGCAAGAAAATCATGAAAAATGAGTCAACAGCTAGCTAAAGGAGACCCAAAAAATGCTGAAGAAAACAACACCTTTAAAAATAGACTAATCCAAATGGTAAAAGAGGTCCAAAAAGCCAACAAAGAGAATGCCGTAAAAAGCAGAATTGGCTGAATGGAAAAGGAGGCCCAAAAGCTCACTGAAGAAAATAATTCATTAAAAATTAGAACGGAGCAAATGGAAGCTAATGACTTTATGAGAAATCAAGAAATTGTAAAACAAAACAAAATAATAAAAAATAGAAGACAATGTGAAATATCTCACTGGAAATACAACTGACCTGGAAAATAGATCCAGGAGAGATAATTTTAAAATGATTGGACTACCTGAAAGCCACGATAAAAAAAAGAGCTTAGACATCATCTTTCAAGAAATTATTAAGGAAAACTGACCTGATATCCTAGGACCAGAGGGTAAAATAGAAATGGAAAGAATCCACCAATCACCTCCTGAAAGAGATCCCAAAAGGAAAATTTCTAGGAATATTGTAGATTTAAATATGTATTCTGCTCAGAAGCTCTGACTCAACTAAAGAGACTATTTCATAAAGTTTCCTTATGTATAACTTATCTGTTCTCTCTACTGCTTGTAGTTTGCTGCTTTCTACATCCTTAATGTTGCTGAGCATCATAAAGCAATTGAAAGCAATTTGGTTTTCATCTGGTTCAATTTTTATGGCCATGTATATCCTCTTCCTCCTCACTCCTCCTCACAGTTGATACAAACGAGGAAAAGAAATTCAAGGAAGGGACTTCCTTCCACAGTATATCACCTCTGTACAAGGTAACTTCTGAATCAATGTACATTTGAAGTGTTTCACAATCTGTGTGTGCAGCCTCCAGAGGTGGGATTTTATCTGTTTAGACTAGGTGGAAGCATCTCAACTTACCTCTGTAGGAGGAATTAAAAAGTATTCTTAGTACCAGAGAAAGTTTCTTAGGACAGATTGGTAATATCTTCAGACAGAAAAATGTCAATAAGTGTTTCTTCTTCAAAGCCAATTTATTGACTCATCACAGGAGATTGTTTCTAATCCTCAATGAAGGTAGAAATAATTCAGAAAAACATTTTTATTTTCCTATGTCTGTCTTACAAATAGTCTTGTGCTGAGGAAATAATTACTTTTGCTTGACTAGTAGGAAAGGATGCTGACTTCATTATTTTACTGTTAGGGTTCATGGTTGGGCCAGTAGAACTTGGGGGAGGTTTATTTGCAAGGTGGTTTAAATTATAGTCATTTTTATCCTCCCTTTAGGAAAAACTAAATGAATTGATGACTAATCTGAAATAGTGCCTTGTTTTGTGAGTTGTCTTATTCCAATAGGAACAGAGCTCCAGGTAAAGAACTAGATGGTGAATTATATTTGAATTCAATTTTGTTGAGTTATATTTCAAGAAATATTTATTGGTCCCTTTCAAAGAAGTGAAAAGTTATATGATAGAAAAAATGAAAAGGAGTTCAAAGGTAGGCCTTTGGAACCATCTCAAGATTGCCCCTGAACTGAAGTCCAAGCAGATATGCAGTGAGATTTCATTAAACAGGTATCATTGTAACAGTATAATGGATTGTATTGGGATCATAGAATCTTAAAACTTTCGAGCTGGAAGAGACCTCAGAGGTCCAATTGGTCCAATCCAATTCACTCATATTACATATGAGGACACTGTCATCCTAGATGGCGTTGGTCTAAGAAGTGCTTGTCTGTCACCGTTCTAAGTTGTTCTAAGAAGTGTCTCAGTGATAGTTTCTGCAAAGACAAATGGGAAAAGAACATTGTAAAAAGTTAATGACATGGCATTCATTATCTGAATTCAGTTCTAATTCAGTAGAGAATTTTTGCAGTGCTAATCCCTGCTTTCCCAATCCCAATACTTTTTCTTTTCCCTCCCACAACTTTTATCTCTTCTTCCTATTTGAGTAATCTTGCACAGTGGGCATTTTTCATTGGATGGTAGTAGTGGTGGTTTTTTAAACTTAACCAGATCAAAGATACAATGGAAAGGTATGATCTTCTCTGGGAAGGGTTCCTTAAGAATGAAGACATGGGGAGCTTAAGAACTCTAATCTCAGAAAAGAGCTTAGTCTGGATCTGAGCCCAATTATCATCCAGGTTTATCACTCATAGTTTAAGCCAGCACCCCACTTCCTCTCTCACTTTTCACAAACAAACACAGACTTGTAGAACTCCTCTTATGTTTCTGCTTTCCTAGGAGCACAAAGGATACATGTCCTTTTTGCTTCTCTTAAAGAGGGTGGCCCAGAATGAGACATGAAATAACTCAGTGACCCAGACACCACAGGAGAGAAGCAGGGGGGAGACTCCAGAAGACAATATCCTTTAGAATTATTTTGTTTGTGAAATTTTGAAGATTCTTGCTTTCAGCAAACTGAGAAGGGAATCAATCATATAACCAGAAATGTCTATGATGATGATCGATGTAGCCCCAGGCTCATGTTCTCCAGTAGGAGCAGCGCTTGATAGCACAGTTCTAGCTGTTCTCTTGTTGCACACCTGCACATGCATTCTCTACTTACATTGAGAGAGCTATTCCTTTTGGCTGAAACTGTATGGTAGGTGTAGCTGTAGCTGACTGTATTGGAGCCTCAGGGCATATCTACATTGTTAGCTGTCATGACTTCCTGATGATGCTAATTATGCATCTAGTGTGTTAGTCAGTCAATAAATTTTTTTGAAGTGCCTACTCTGTTCCAGACACTGTGCTAAGTGCCAGGGATATAAAAAGAGGTAAAAAAAAAGCAGTTGCTGCACTCAAGGAGGTCACAATCTAACTGGGGAGACAACAAACAAATATACACAAACAAGCTATATACAATATAAATAGGAAATGATTAAAAGAGGGAAGGCACTGGAGTTCAGAGGAGTTGGGAAAGGCTTCCATAAGAAGATGAGATTTTAGTTGGGACTTAAAGAAAGTCAGAGAAGCCAGGAGACAGAGTAGAGGAGGGAGAATATTTTAGACATTGGGAGACAACCAGAGAAATGCCCAGAGCCAGGAGATGAAGTGTCTCGTCCATGGAACAGCCGGGAGGTTAGCATTAGGTTAGACAGGAAATCTATAGTAGGAAGAATTCTTTGAGCCAGAAGACCTGGGTCATAGAATCCTAGAGCCATAGATTTAGAGTTGGAAGGGATTTTTCAGGTTATTGAATCTGACTTCCTCACATACAGACTATATCACTTGCTGATTATGTGACTTTGAGTAAGCCAGTTCATATTTTTGAGCCTGTTTTTCAATGTGTAAAATAAGGGGCTCAGTCAGTCAGTCTACTAGCATTGATTAATTGCCTGCTGTGTCCCAGATAGAAAGAAAGGAAGGTAAGGACAGCACCTGACCTCAAGGAGCTCACAGTCTGAGGTGGCTGGACCCTTCCAGTTCTAAATCTAATGACCCCCACAGTGTTGCCACGAAGATCAAAAGAAATAGTTATACTGCTTCATTGATGTCAAAGCTGTTTATAAATATGAGTTATTATTATTAGGCATTTAGTGTTGAAAACTAACATGGATTTCTGTATCCTTTTTGTACCTATCAGACCAGTGTGGGGAACAATTTGTTCTATGAAGTTTGGATTAAGTCAAAAGGCCAAGTTTGGATTCCGTCAAAGGGCTATATTTGAGGGCCTAGAGGGCCACATGTGGCCTTGAAGCTGCAGGTTCCTCACCCCTGTATCAGACCATTATGTTGCTTATACTTACAGAAGGCCAGCTTTCAAAATGATCATTATCCATGGAGCTTTAGTCTCAAATTAACTGCTTTTAAGAGGGGCATAAATAGGCATGAAATTCCATGGAATTCTCTCCCCCACCCTCCCATTCCATGAGTAACCTACAAGGAGAGGTTTGGAAAAGTATTGGGGGTGGGGAATCTTGAGGAGGGAGAGACACAGGAAACTTAAAAGAGAGAGAAGGAATGGTGGTGCCCATATTGTGTTGGGCCTAGCATGGATTGAAATGACTCTCATCAATGCTAATTGTTGTTTGAAAAATAAAAGGTTTGCCTGGCCACCATAGCAACAAGTCAGTGCGCTCAAGGTTTCTGCTGTGGCAAGATTGAAAGGGAAATGCTTTGACAGAGGCTTCTGCTACTGCTGCTGACCCATCACACCCATGCCATAAGTCTGGACTGGCTGCATTTTTCTCCTCTCAGGCTGGGATCCAGGGAGAGACTAGCTAAGGAGTGAACTAATGCTGTTGGAAGGCACTTCCAAGTAGTGGAAGTGGTAGGGGCAGGCACGTGGTATGTGACTGCTTAATGAAATGTCATTGATTCGCTTTGCTGCCTTGTTTTCATTAGATGCCTTTTACAGATGATTTCATGTGTCAGGGTTTTGCCCACAAGAGGATTAGGAGGCTTGAACCAGAGGATTGGGGTTCAAAGACCCCAGAAGCATCCCAAATTCAGGAAGTAGTGAAGGGCCCCAGAGCCACGTGGGCATCTGAAGGAATCTGTGCTACAGAACTCAAGGGAATGTCATCATCAGCACCTGTGTCTGTGATGTGTTCATCACCTTTGGGATATGTAGCCAGATGCTACTGATTCTGATTCCTACAGGCTCTCTAGCATCCTGCATCTTTATTAACCTCCTGTAATTAAGACCCTAAACTTGACAGTCTTCAGTCTATTTTGGGAAAGTGCGAAGCAAAACAATGATGCTGCAGTTTGAGTTTCTGCAAGACAAACACTTCAAGTTCACTCACTGATGTACGCTTTTTGTCTCATTGTGTCTTATCAGCTGGGCTTCTGAATACATTCAGGAGTATTGCTTCCATCTAGCAAGGAATCTAATTAGTCGTATCTATTTTGAAGCAATTCTGTTACCTATTAGAGTTGCCTCCCCATTGAGTTGGCTCTGATTTCCACTGTGATTTTTTTTTCATAGTCATAAGAAAAACTCACAAACTAATCAGAAAGATGTTCCATACTTTCTTAAGAGGAAGGAACATGGGTGTCATGCTTGGAATGCAGGTAAACAGTGGGGGGTGACCCCATTTTTGTCATTTCCCTGCCTTCCTGCCTCTTAGTTTCTGGCAAGGATTGGGGTGGGAGAGGAGGATGAGTTATTAGCACAAGGCTTAACAGAGAATGTTTTGGCCCCTGAGCACAGGCAGGAGGAGGCTGCGCGGTTTTTCACTTTTTGTGCTGCAGGCACAGGTTTGTGTCTCTGAAGCTTACAGAGGACAGAAAGGAGCCCAAGATGTGTCAAAACAGTGATACTAAGTGACTTTTCTGACCATGGTCTGAGAGGGTAGCCAGTAGGTGAAATGGTCTTCCCTTGATGGAAGAGGTGAGAGAGGAATGCTTAATCTGGAACAACATCATTTTGTTGGTGGTGTTCACTCTTTTCAGACTCTTTGAGACACCATCTGGTTTTCTTGGCAAAGATACTGGAATGGTTTGGCATTTCCTTCTCCAGCTCATTTTACAGATGAGGAAACTGAGGCAAACAGGGTCACATGGCTGGTAAGTGTCTGAGGCCAGATTTGAATTCAGGAAGATGAGTCTTCCTCATTGCAGGCCCAGCGTTCAATCCGCTGTGCCACCTAGCTTCTGTGGATCAGCATCATAGGATTGTAGATTTAGCTATTGTAGGGGCCTGAGTCTAATGCACTTGAGGCTCAGAGAGGGTGACTTGTCCAGGAGCAGCCAAAAAGAAACTACTAAAGGGTTGATTCAAACCCAGATACTTCTATGCTACGCTCTTTCTACTGTACCATGTAGACTTTAAAGCTTGATAGGACTTTAGAGGATTTCTAGTTAAATCCCTCATTTTATAGATAAGGACATTGAAGCCCAAGAAGATGGTCCTGCAGTTGACAGAGGTGGGTGGGTTGGGCTGGGACTCACAAGATAACCTCTTGGCAACACTGAGAAGTAGGTAAATTCTCATTTTTTTTCTGAATACCCTAGTGTTTCTCTCATTCAGACCAATACTCCTATGTTCTATCATCCCTCTTCCTAGCAAAACCTGCTCTTGGGAAAGACTCTGCTGTCAATCACTGATACTTTAGCATGAGTATAGAGCAATAGCCTATCACTCCTAGGAGCACTTACATTTTCTTTCTTATGTGTAATTATGCAGTGAAAGACTTTGATCCCAGGTACAAGGAAACTCAAGGCATCAGTAAATATGTTGAAAATGTAATTTGAGGGTGATGGTGCTTTGGCTTTTTATAACATCTGAAATCATGCCACCTGGGTCATTTCCTGCCAAAACTACCTTTAAAGTTAGCTGTGGTAGGGACTCTCAGGTGAGGAGAAGGATGAGGTCCTTTCTTATGTCAAGGAGAAATATCAACCATAAACTTTCATCTTTTGACTTCAGCATTTTATTCTGGATCTTTTATTCCATAGATTTTTTTCAATGCAGTATTTACTTCAAAGATGAGCCCAATTTGCCCTCTTTTTCAAGTGTAATGGATCCTTACTGGGCACCACATCAGTTTTGCTATAATGGTATGTTGAGATAGATTCAGATTTGTTTTCAGAGTTTTCCAAACAGATTGTCGTACAGTGATCCCTTCCACATCACGGGGATTAGGGACACAGCCCCTCGTGATCGGGAAAATCCACATTTTTAACCCTCCCTTTTTACCAGAGAAGAAGTCTGAATTATTACGGTATTAAAAGATAAAATATTTTGATAGTACACAATATTATACATATGTTTTATGCACTTCTGAGTTTCTAAATTTTTTCTGTGTCATCTACTGGCCTTCACATGTCATCAGTGGCTTCTACAAAACTTCTCAAAAATTCCCATTTAATTTCTTATGCTGACACATGATATATCAAAACTGCGACGGGGAAAACTGCGATGTGGAAGGGTTAAATGTATGTTGAATCCAAGCAAAGGTAAACCTGTGGGCCCAGGATCTGGGGAGTACAGGATGGTTTATTTCACTTTTCCTCATTTGGACAATGTGCTAGAAATCCATTCTTTATGTCTAATGTCCTTCATCCAATGAATCACTTAATTTTGGTGGTGAGCCAAGGAAAGTTGTTTTGACTGGTTAACAGTCTCTGTCATTTGTGGTTTTGTTCAGGCTAAGGAGCTTGTCCTAAATCAGTGTCTCGTTATCCTGGGTGCTCGCATGGGAGCACAGGGCCCTTTTGGTGATTTTGAAATTTATTATCTCTATCATCATCCTTACTGAATGCCTTTTCCAAAGCCTCCTATATCAGTGTTCAGAAGGAGAACTCAGGACCTATTGGATTGGGGCACCTCCTAGGGAGCTGGGCATGCATGCTTTGGCTCTGTGGGAATGGACTCGTGCTATGGCTGAGCTCCAAAAGACTCGACTTTGGGATAATGTAGCAATCTCATACTGGTCTCTGTGATTAGAAGCTGTGTCAGATATTATTAGTCACTGAGCTAGGAAGACCTAAGGAGAACCCTGTGACATCTGCACTATCTTTAAATCTCTATTAAAGGACTGTGGACTTAGAGATATAAAAATGTATGCAGTACAGAGTTGAATATGAGGTTTTGTGTAACATTAAGTGTTGTGTCTTGCAGTGCTTAAGGGACCTTGAAAGGATGAGGGCCCCTGCATGCATGGAAGGGAAATTCTTGACAAAGGGGACTGGAGAGACTCTTTTGCTTGATGGCTGAGTATTTAAATTTATGGGCATCATTTTAGGATTGAACAATAAAAAAAGCCTTAGAAATCCAGCAAAATATAGTGCAAAGAGTACTGGACCAGGAGTCAGGATACTGACACTCTAATCTTGACTCACTAATTCACTGTTAGTGTTAAGTAGGGGTATGCTGGTAAATGTTTAACAACTGGCTTTCCAAACTCACAACAAACTTTTAAGCTTATTCTGTTATTAATATTTTTTCTATCACCTTCTTAAGTCTAGAAAATAAAACAAAATCAAACCTTGATTTGTAGCATTTATGTTTCAAGGTGTAGTTAAGTGCTCATGTTGAAAATTTAACAATTGTCTCTCTTGGACTAGTACAAACTGGCTCCAGCACACCCCCGATTAGGCAAGTCACTTAATTTCTCTGACTCTGTTTCCTGCTTTGTAAAAGGGGCATAGAATACCTGTCTTACTAGGGTTATATGTGAGGATTCAATTCATTTATTCACTCAGTAGATATTCAGACTTAGATATATTGTATGCCTACCCTAATAATAAAAGTAACTCATGTTAATACAGCACTCTAAGGTTTAAAAAGGCATTGACTAGTTGAGATAGTATATGTGAAAGCACCCTGAAATATGTGAAGTACATAAAAGATGAATAATCATTATCATTATCCTCATTGTAATTCTAAGAGTTATTTGAAAGTTGGTTATGATGAGCTTTGTGGAAACTGGAATTATGGAAGGAAAAGGCTTCTTTTTTCATCTTTACTTGTCCATCTCATGGTTTATTCTGTTCCTTTTGACCTTGGACTAATAATGTACTCTGTTTATTTAGGTATAGCACCCTGCATCCAAGTGCCATTGTAGTAGGAAAGTCATGGATACTAGAAAAATGGTCGAAGGGCTCCCAGCCTCCTTCCCTTCCCTTCGCACAGACCCAATACCATTTTGGAATCACTAAGGTAACCAGAAAGCTACAGAGAGTGTTTTCATAGAAGAGTGGGTGGAATGAATGTGTTTCTTAAAATACCTATGAAAGCACAACCGTTAGGCAGTCTTCCAACCCCCACAGCCCAAACTGCCATCAACAATGCTCTTCTGAATGTGGATAACACAAAGCACTTTGAGAAAGCCAAGTCAATGATTTTAAAACCTCAGTCGTGATTGTCATTACATTTTGGTAGCTTTTTGCCAATAGACACAGTACTGAATGAACTTGAGGGTCTGAGATCAGGTGGTTACAGATCAGATCTCATTTCAAGGTGAGTAAACACCTTTCTGGAAGCAAACCACTTGTTTGTGTCAGAACAGATTCATTTGGGGAGTCTCTTAGGAAATAGCTCTTCCAGTTTACTAAATGACATGTATGTGCTCTGAAATCAATAAATCCACCAACAAATATTTATTAAGTTCCCACTCTCTGCAAGGTCCTGTGCTGGGTTCTGGAGAAACAAATGCTAGAATGCAGCAATCATATTGTAAGGAGTTTACATGCTTTGGAGGGAGGCAGCAAGTACCTATGTAAGTATATACAGAATAAATAAAAGAAAATAAATATAAAATCCAAGGTAGTTTAGGAAGGAGTTGTGATGGGGGAATCAGGAAAGACTTCACATAGGATGTCGTGCCTGAGTTATATCTTGAAGGAATAGAGGGATTCTTTGAGGTGGGAGAAGAGGAAGGAGGACATTCTAAGCATGAGAGAGAACTGGTGCAAAAATGAGGATGGGAAATAGAGGGTCCTGTGGGAAGAAGGGTGATTAGGCTCACATATGCTAAATCTGCAGTCAGCCATGGAGAATCTTAACTCTCTCCTGTGTCTTTGATGGTCTCAATCTGGCAACAGTTTTAGGATTAAATCTAACTTGTGGGTGGACCACAAGCTGCCAAGCTTTTATTAAGCACCTACTATGTGCTAGGCACTGTGCTGTTAGTACCTTAGCAACAATTTCACCAGAGTGAATATCCAAATAACATCCATGTTAGATTTCAATGCCATGTTGAAAAGTTGGAAGTTGGAGGCAGAAGCATAGACACCTTGATGTCTGTCATGAAGGTATCCACTCAGTTGTGTGTCTGATGTCCGGCTCTCAAGGGATAGCCAGTAGCAGAATACTCAGTAGGAGAGAGAGATGAATTGAAATTGGAAATGTATTGGGTTAGGGAAAACATTAGATAAAGAGAGCTGAAGCCCAAGTTTATTAGTGGAAATGTGAGAGAGTAAAATAAGAGCGGACCCTTCATTGGAGTATAGGGATTCTCAGAGAATAGGAGTCTATGGAGAAACCCCACCAATGCATATATACCTAGTCCTCTCTGATCCCTCAGGATTCCTTACCCCTCTCTGCTCACTGCTCTTTTTTAGGCTGTCTAAAACAAGGGTCATTTATATTAAAGGGGTTACCATGCTAGGTGGTGAAGTGGCTACAGTGCTGGGCCTGGAGTCAGGAAGATTCATCTTCCTGAGTTCAAATCTGGCCTCAAACACTTCCAAGCTGTGTGACCCTGGACGAGTCACTTAACCCTGTTTACCTCAGTTTCCTCATCTGTAAAATGAACTGGAGAAGGATATAGCCAACCATCGTAGTATCTTTGCCAAGATGACCCCAAATGAAGTCATGAAGAGTCAGACATGACTGGAACAACTCAACAACAACAACGGTATGTGAAGAGGATAATGGTGATAATACCAAAGCCATCAGTCAGCTAGGTGCTGAGTGCATAGAGCAGAGGACTTGGAGTTAGGAGTAGACCCGAGTTCAAATCCTCCTTCAGAAGTTACTAGCTGTGTTGACCTTAGACAAGTCATTTAACTTCTCTCTGCCTCAGTTTTCTCATCTTTAAAATAGGGATAAAATAGCATTTTTGTGGGGGTCAAGTGAGATGACAGATGTAAAGTGCCTTGTAAACCTTAAAACAACAAGTAAATACAAGGCACTTTTATTATTTTCAGAAGTAGTAATTATACCCAAGTTGCTGTTGTTTCTTTTCTGGGCTTTTGTTGCTTTCACTGACGAGGACTTTGCTCTGGCATTTGATATCCCCTTAACCAGAGATTACAGCCTCTTGACAAGATTAGCTTTTTGGTTGGGTGTATTCTTACCTGGCCCTGGCCTCTTCCCATGTGGTAATGCCACATTAAGGAGGAGTGATTAGTCCAAATCCAGTTTGTAATCCTGGTCATCCTCGTTGTTGCATCTTTGTACTCAGTCTTTTGAATGGCAAGCAGAGACACGGGGACACACACAGAAAGAGAGAAAAACCATATCTTAGAGGAAAAGAGAAGAGAGGAAGTATTCAGAGACAAGGACTCAGTTCTCTAGAGGGTGGCCTGCATATCTGCATATCCATGTACCACCCCCAGGGAGCCATGTGCTCTATGGAGCCATGTGACCCAGGGATGATAGTAGATGGAGCCAGAGGTACAGTGAGTGGTGGGGAGCTCCTTAGCCAAAGCAGGAAGTAGAAGACCTGGAGTCAGGAACGATAGAACATCAGTAGCAGAGGGATCTAGGATTTTCTGGACCAGCAAAGGGGTTCCTGAACCAAGCTTCTTAGACCCAGAGGAGAAGTTTCTGGACCAAGCAGAGGAGTTTCTGGGTCAACTGTGTCAATTGAGTCAGAACCGTGTAACAAGAAGAGATAGTGTGGAAGAAGAAACTTAGTCCTTGCCCTTCACTAACAGAGCTACTTATATGTTCTAAATAGGGAACCTGTGAATAGTTCAGCTACTTTCCCCATCCCACCCAGGGTAGGGGAATCTCATTCTCTCTCTATCTGTCTCTCTCTGCATCTTTCTCTCCCCTCTCTGTCTCTGTCTCTTCCCCTCCCTCCCTCCCTCCTTCCTTCCCTCTCTCTTTGTCTCTTTTCCTCCCTCTCTGTTTCTCTCTCCTTTCTCCTCCTTTCTCATCTCTCTCTTTCTCTCTCTGTCTCTGCTCTTTCTCGTCTCTTCTTTTCTCTCTCTAAATGTATGTACAATATTTTTGTTACACATACACATATAATACACTGTATATATTATATATGTATATGTATATAACTGGATATATACTTACACGTATACACACATATGTCTGTACATGTACCTGAGATGTAGGACATACCAAAGCACGGGTTTCTTAATTTCTAGCAACCCTAAGTTCTTTCCCCTGTCTGGGCCCCATCCAGTGTAGGTAAGTCTGGAGGACTATATAGATCCCTGTGAGAGATCCCATCAGAGAGGGAAGGAAAGTTGTCTTTACTGTTTATTGGCTCAATCTTCTATGTTGTTGTTCAGGTCAAATAAATCCTGTTCTATATTAAATGTCTTGTTGGTCTGGATACTTACATGGGAGCACAGGGCCTCATCTAGGCACCAGCTAGATCCTGATGTCCCCACAGAAGTTCTGGGTGGGGAACAGCAAAAAATGTTGCAAAAAGAAATTCTCCAAGTTGAACTTTGTCCAAATAAGCCCGGAGCTCATTCTGTGTCATAGGTTATGACCATATTTTACTCTGGGCTTACCTCATGGATAAAGCTATTAAAAGAAGTGAATTAATAATATCTTTTAGCACTATATGCTTCCAAAATGAAAGTTGGAAAAATGACATTTGGCACCGTTCTGCATTTCTCATTTTGGAACGCAGGATGGGGTAGTGGATAGTGATCTGGACTCAGAGCCAGGAGCAGCTGAGCTCATTCCCTGCCACTGCCAGAGACTGGCCATGTGAACGTGGGTGGCTCTCTAAGTGCTCTGGGCATTTCCTTAAGACTATAAACTGCAGAGCAGTTACTGATCTGAATTAAGAGGGAATTAGAGGGAATTAATAGGGAATTAGAGGGAATTTCCTCATCTAGAAGTTTCCTACATCACTTCTGGGAAGCAAGATGGCAGAGCAAACAGGAAATTGCCTGAGCTCTCCCATATTCACCTCCATACAACTATAAAATAGAGCCTCAAAATGAATTCTGGAATGGCAGAATCAATAAAAAGATGGGGTGAAACAATTTTCCAGTCCAAGATAGGTCAGCGGGAAAGGTCTGTCTTACTTGGGTAAAAGGGGAGCAGAGTCCAGGGCTGGCAAGCCAGAATCAGATCCTGCCTCAGCAAGCCTGGGGGAGGCCCTGAGCCCCAGCACAGGGCAGCAATGGGCAAGTAGCCAGTCTTCCCTTGTAGCCTGGTGCAGCACTAGCCACCCCCCACCCTTCCATGAGTCCCAGTGAAATACTAGCCACACCTCCACATCCCCCATTCAGTGCAGGACAGACAAACAACCAGCCCTCTCCTCCATAGCCCCAATGCAGCATCAAATAAGCAGCCAGATTTACCCCCGACCCCGGCTCCAGCATGGCATCTCTCTCCCTCTCCCTCTGCTTTTCGGGCCTCAGTGCAACACCAGGTGAGCAGTCAGATCCCCCACGGCCTTAGTGAAGCACTAGGCAAGTGGCCAGACTCCCTGTGGTCCCTGTGCAAGCAACCACGACCTGCAGCCTCATGAACAAGAAGCTTGGGACAGTTGCTCTTTCCACCCCAGGAGCAGAGCTCAACTTTAAAAGTAACAAAATAGTCTGGAAAAGATCAGCAAAAAACAAAAAAGGAACCTGACCATAGAAAGCTATTATCGTGACAGAGAAGATCAAGACACAAACTCCGAAGAAGACAACAGTGTCAAAATGCCTACATTCAAAGTCTCAAAGAAAAATGTGAATTGGTCTCAGGACACCCCCCCCCCAAAAAAAAAACTCCTAAAAGAGCTCAAAAAGGATTTAAAAAAACCAAATAAGAGAGAGAGAAGAAAAATTGGGAAAAGAAATGAAGTCTTATTGTTTTAAGAATGACTTTGATAAATAGAAGTATGGATAGAATAATTTTACATGTGTGTGTATATGCCTATTTGTGTCTAATAGTAGTCATCTCTAGCATGGGAGGGGAAAGAGGAGAGGGAAGAAAAAAAGAAATTTACTTGAGAATTTCATTGTATATTTGAAAGAAATAGCAAGTTGTGCATAGTAGATTTGCAGTTTCATGTACAGTCATCTTTTTTATTGTCCTGTGTTATGGAAATGCTCATTTTATTCCATAAATCAAAAATAAAATATAAAAGGAAATGAATGATGCAAAAGAATCATGAAAAAAGAGTCAACAACTTGAAAAAGGAAGCACAAAAAATGGATAAATATATACAGAAATTTACTGAAGAAAACAACTCCTTAAAAAGTATAACTGGCCAAATGGAAAAGGAGGATAAAAGGCTGACTGAAGAAAAAAACTCCTTAAAAATTAGAATTGGAAAAGTGGAAACTAATGACTCCATGAGACACCAAGAATCAATCAAATAAATACAAAAGAATGAAAAGATAGAAGATGTGAAATATCTCATTGGAAAAACAACTGACTTGGAAAATAGATCCTGGAGAGATAATATAAGAATTATTGGACTACCTGAAAAGCATGATCCAAAAAAGGACCTGGACATCATACTTCAAGAAATTATCATAGAAGTTTCCTGTATCAATGAGATCACAGATCTGGTCCCCATCCTTATTGTTATTAATAATGAATTGTTAGAGTATTCAGTATTTGCTTTCACTGGATAAGTTTGGGTTAAGGCCAGCCCTCAAGCAGGCACTTATTTACTCTTAGGTACTTGGCCTGCGTCTTTGAATAGCTCCTGTGAAATGATGGTGGTGTCCAGGTTTTACAACCTTGTGGTCAAGACAGCTTTATTGAGACAGCTAAGGAGAACCAGCATTATTGATCACTACAATGCTGTTAGAGCAAGATAATCACCTAAGTACAATTAGGCACCTATCTCCCTAAGCCTTAATTGTTATCAATTATTACTTTAATTAACCCTAATTTTCCCCTAGCTTGGGTAGAGCATTTTCTCCAAAGCAGTATAAATTTCTCTACTTCACATCAAAAGTCTTCTTTTTGTGGGGAGGGGATTTAGAAAGGGAGAGAGATTTATAACTACAATACTACAATGATTTATTGATATTCATCAGTGCTAAATCACAGAGTGTTTGTTTTTGTTCATCAATCTAGGAAAAGAGACAACTAACTGTATTTAATAAAGGCAAACTAATGCCAGCCTTTTGATTAACCTACATTTTCTTCTAGAAGTTCTTGCCGGCAGTTATTTTGTCTACTCTTCTGCTCTTTGTGCACATTTTTTGCCACAGTTTATAGGAATAAAGAAATGAAGATATGGTAGGTTGCTACATTTACTCACTGAATTCTTGAAGTGGTCTCTTTTTCTCCAGGAAGAAGGGAATCAGTTATACCTGCTTACCACAACTCTTTTCCCTTCAGAGGTAGAGCTTGCATTATTCCTAATTTGCATTAAATGATCCCTTAGCAATAACCCCAATATAGGATTTAATTTTCTTTAAAAAAAAAACCCACAGCCCTGCTTCTTGGAGTTATAAACTCAAATTTATAAAATAAGTAACTTCTAAAAAATTTTAAATAGAACTTGAAGCAGTACTGTCACCATAGACATGTTATGATAGGAAAGGACAGGCCACCTTCTCTCTGAGTGATCATAACACCCATCTACTTTCTCTATAAGGCATGTTACAGATGGCCTTTTAGATCACCTGGAAAAAAGTGAAGGAAGAGAGACTAGCTAAAATCTTCATACTAATCCAAGCATTGGTATGAGGCAAACTGATGTGGGCCAAATTCCAGAAGATTCTGAAACAGAAGTGTCACACTTTATATATATATATACATATATACACACACACACACACACACACACATATATATATATATATATATATATATGTATATACCAGAATATAGATATATATACATATATCAGAATCAACACAATCTTGTTTCATTCCTTGCCCAGTGGATTGTGGAATAAATGACACCAGTCTTATAGTCAGAAGGTTTGAGTTCTAGAATTTTTAGTAACTTTCTCTGTGATTGTGGGCTAGTCACGTCTCATCTCATTTTCTTGATCTGTAAAATGGGGATAGCACTACCTATTCTGCACACCTCATTGGATTATTGTAAAGACCAATTGAGATAGTGTACAAGTGCTTAAAAAAGTATTTAGCATTATGCAAATATGAGGTCTTTTTTACTTTAAAAATATTTTCAGTTCCAAATTCTCTCCCTCCCCCCACTCCTTTCCTACCCTTTGAGATGGTAAGAAACACAATACTTATTCATGTGAAGTCATGCAAAAGATATTTACACATTAGCTATGTTCCAAGAAAAAAAGCTAAAAAAATAAAGGGGAAATATGCTTTAATCTGCACTTGGAGTCCATTTGTTCTCTATGTGAAGGTAGACAGCATTTTCAATTATGAGACCTTTGTCATTTCTAAAATATATAGAAAACTGAGTTGAATTTATAAGAATACACATCATTCCTCAATTGATAAATGGTCAAAGGGTATGAACAGGTAGTTTTCAAAGGAAGAAATTAAAGCTATCTATAGTCATGTGAAAAAAATGCTCTAAATCACTATTGATTAGAGATATGAAAATCGAAACAACTCTGAGGTACCACATCACGTATATCAGATTGCCTAACATGACAAAACAGGAAAATGATAAATGTTGGAGAAGATGTGGGAAAATTAGAATACTAATGGATTGTTGGTGGAGTTGTGAAGTGATTGTAACAACAATGCTACTTGTAGCCACTGTAGCTGTGTGAGGCCAATAACACCAGTACACAGAAGGGTTGCTAGCACAGGTTCTTTGATCTGCTTTTCTAAGGAAAGCAACTTTAAGGGGTTTACAATCTCACTTTAATTAAACATATATACATATACATAATTATACATGCATATGTATAATTAAACATACATATTCACTTAGTTCAGGGGAAAAAGTCAGCATGCTGAACTTCAGAGCAAATATAAAAGAAATTACAGAGAAAATATAAACAGAACAAAGAACACAAATCAACAGACAGGCTTCTAGCTGTCTGACCAAAGCTATACATACATAGTTACCAGAGAGAAAAGAACCAACATCTGGGTTTTTAAGGCTGGGGGGGTGCTTCTCGATGGCTACCAGAGTCTCCACACCAACACTCTTTGAATGAGTGAGCCCCAAAGAAAATGCTAACCTCAGAGTATATATACACTTCTTCAGGGTCAGAGTGCTTCACAACTCTCGAGGGCTTCACGCCTCTCATGACCTAATTAGCAAAAGGTCATGGGACTTCCTACAAACAAAGGCAAGAATCACTCAAAGGCACTTGATTGCCTTGGTGCTGAGAAGCACTCCAAAACAAAAGACAACAAAAAGTACCATTTTGCTTGCCATTACACTGATTCAACTATTCTGGAGAGCAATTTGGAACTATGCCCAAAGGGCTATACCACTTCTAGGTCTATACCCAAAGAGATCATAAAAATGGGAAAAGGACCCACATGTACAGAAATATTTATAGCAGCTCTTTTTGTGGTGGAAAAGAATTAGAAATTGAGGGGATGTCCATCAACTGGGGGATGAACAAGTTGTGGTATATGAATGTAATGGAATGCTATTGTGCTATAAGAAATGATGAGCAGGTGGATTTCAGAAAAACCCAGAAAGACATATATGAACTGATGCTGAGTGAAATGAACAGAACCAGGAGAACATTGTATATAGTAACAGCCACATTGTGTGATGACTGACTTTGATAGATTTAGCTCTTCTCAGCAATGCAATGAATTAAAACAACTCCAAAAGACTCAGGATAGAAAATGCTATCCACATCCAGAGAAAACTTTGGAGTCTCAATGCAAATGGAAGCATACTATTTGCTTTCCTTTTCTTTTCTTATTTTGTTTTGTCTCTCCTTTGTTGTGGTTCCTCCCATTAGTTCTAATTCTTCTTTACATCATGACTAATGTAAAAATATGTTTAATATGAATATATAAGTAGAGCCTATATCAGATTACATGCTGTTTTGGGGAGTGACGGGAGAGGGAGGGGGAGAAAATTTAAAACTCAAAATCTTATGTAAGTGAATGTTGAAAACTAAAAATAAATAAATTATATAAAAAAAGAAATAACAAAGTTATGAGACCTTTGGAGTTGAGTTGGATCATTGTATCAATCAGAGTAGCTAAGTCTTTTAATGATTATTGTTATAAAATTTCTGTTATTGTATACGTTGTTCCCTGGGTTCTGCTCATTTCACTTTGCATCAACTCATATAAGTCTCTCCAGGTTTTTCTGAAACTACCCAGTTCATCATTTCTTACAGCAAATAGTATTCCATTACAATCATAAACCTTAGCTTGTTCAGCCATTCCAGAATTGATAGGCACCCTCTCCATTTCCAATCCTTTGCCACCACCAAAAGGGCTGCTATAAACATTTTTTTTACGTATGTGTCCTTTCCCTTTATCTTTGATGTCTTCGAGGTATAGACCTTATAGCAGTATTACTTAGTCAAAGAATGCATTGTTGAGATGTTTTCAGTTGTGTCCAACTCTTTGTGACCCCATTTAGGGTTTTCATGGCAAAGATACCAGAGGGGTTTACCATTTCCTTCTCCAGCTCATTTTACAAATGAGAATACTGTGGCAAACAGGGTTAAGTGACTTGCCCAGGGTCATACACTAGTAAGTGTCTGAGGCTGGATTTGAATTCAGGAATATGAGTCTTCCTGACTTCAGGCCTAGAACTCTATCCACTGTGCCACTTAGCTGCTCTCAAGGGGTATACACAATTTTATAGTTCTTTGGTCAAAGTTCCAAATTGTTCTCCAGAATGATTGAACCAGTTCACAACTCTACCAACAATGCATTACTATACCTATTTTCCCACATCCCCTCCAGCATTTGTCACTTTCCTTTTCTATCATCTTAGCCAATCTGATGGGTATGAAATGGCAAGATGATATTAATTCTAAAGAAGAGTATTTGTCAAGTGACCTGGATAACTTGGAAGGTACGTTCTTTCTCTGGGAGCCTGGCTTACCTTGCTTTTCATTCCTCTTCAGCCTTAGACTCAATTCCTGATAGGTGAGTTTTAGCCTTATCTTGCCAGGAACCAATCCTCCTTACCACTTCCAGGCCATTTCCTTCCCATGCTGCCTAAACTCCGACCTTCCTTTTCATCTATCCATCTCCCCCTTTTCTGTTACTCTTTATATATTGTCGTTCCCCATTAGAATGCAAGGTCTTTGAGGGCAGGGACTGCCTTCCTTGTATTTGTTTCCTCAGGCATAACAGTATTTGGCACAAATAAAAGGTGCTTAACAAATTATCTGTTTATTTTTTCTCTGGAATCAGAGTTGTACTTCTTGTGGTCCGGTGGAATTTCAGAGTCTTTCTGGCCGGGAAGAGCTGGCCCCGAATGCAGCTTTTCCTTAAGATCAAACCTCTTGTAAAGTCTGTGGAAAGTGGAAAAAGAGGTGGATGGGCTTAAGGAAGATCTGGCAAAGCTGAGAAAAGCCTTGGAGAAAGCAACTTATCAGGAGGAGGAATGGGAAGCAAAGCAAACCTTCTTTAATAGTGAAAAGAATGACTTAGTCCTCCAGCTGCAGGCTGTGAGTGTCCCACCTGCTCTGCTATTCATTCACTCATTCTCTCATTGGAATTACTTGTGGTTTTTTTGGGTAATGATTGCTTGGAAAGGTTAAAAAAATAGCAACCAGCACAGAAGAATGTGAGTTTTTCAAACTCTATCAAATTCTGCTGAATATAGGTAATTAAAACATTTTAAAATGCCCTCTCTGTTTCATAATGAAGTGAGTAGATTCTTTGGCAGCTGGTCTTTGAGTATAATTAGGTTTTACCTTATTAAGGTACCATTATGTGTTACAGGGGTCAGTAAACTTCTAGATACTGAATACTTATACAATGGTAGTGGCCGTGGTGGTGGGGGAAGCTAGGCAATGATGGGCCAGCCCTTAGAGTATGCTCAGATTTACCTTTCCTGAAAAGTTACATAGCGCATGCTCTAAGGACTGGGTCCTCATTGTCTATTCCCCCATTGTGTGTGTGTGTGTGTGTGTGTGTGTGTGTGTGTGTGTGTATTTTAAAGTCTTAAGGTAGGTCTACCCTCTTGCACCATTGGACCATACATAAGGATCTCTGTGGATGCATAATGACTTAGAAAAACTACACATTAACATGATATTTGTTTTATTGTGTTTTTATTTATTTTGTTAAATATTTGCCAATTACATTTTAATCTGGTTTTGCTGCATTCAGGAGTGTTGGGGGAAGACAAGATGGTGCTGTATATTTGACTCCTCTGGTCTAAAGGACAGAAAGAAGCTTGGCTGTGGCCAAATTGTCACAATAGGCTTCAAAGCATTTCCCTGCTTTTAGTCTTTCCCTCCATACACAACTTTTTGCCAGTTAATCCCAAAACATTGCCTCCATCACATCACTCTTCTGCTCAAAAAGTTACTCTTTTGCTCAAAAATGTTCAGTTCACAGGGCCTACAAGATAAAACCTAAACTCCTTAGCCTTTTATCAAAGACGCTATAGAGTCTGGATCCAACTTACAAGGAGTGAAGAGCCCTCCCACCTGTATGCAACAGGTAACTTTGTCGAGAGGAATAACTAACTCTTTCCCTCTCTCCCTTTTTCTCTAAGTAATCCTAGGTTAATTTGCATGGCATGGCTTAGTTGGCCCAAACACAGATTGGGACTAGGAGGACAAGGAAAGAGATGGAATGAAGGAGGCTTTCTATGAGAAGTGTAGAGTGAGTGGAAAGTTACCCATTTGGTAGAGAATAGGAAATAGGAATAGGAATAGGAATAGGAGTTAGGGTAGGTAAGCAGACCAATCCAGGTGATGTGGAAGATTTGTTAAAGGACAGCAGGAGATATCTGGAAGTTACATAGTGGTAGTCTAATCCCTTATCCCTCTCATTGCCCTCCATTAAAATCCTGTGTCTTGGATTCCTGGTGAGAATAGCTATCTATTCCTTCTGTTGGAATAGAGGAGGAATAGGAAATGGAGACTTGCTCAAATATAGCCAGGAAGTGCTTGGTAGGATCAGCCTGTGGGATCCATTTAGATAGACATACTCATACAGGCAAACAGAATGAGTAAACACCCCCAGGAACATCCTGAAGTTGGGTGAGAGTGAGCTAAAATACTGTTGGCTCCAAGGCAAAATATGGACTTTCAATAAAATAGAGGACTTTCAAGCTTTCTCAGTGAAAAGACCAGAGCTGAATAGAAAATTTGATTTTCAAACACAACAATCAAGAGAAGCATGAAAAGGTAAACAAGAAAGAGAAATCATAAGGGACTTATTAAAGTTGAACTGTTTTGTTTACATTCCTACATGGAAAGATGATGTGTATGATTCATGAGACCTGAGTATCATAGTAGCTGAAAGGAATATGCATATATATATATGTATACATATATATATATACATATGTGTGTGCTTATATATGTATATATGTAGGTATATATATATATATATATATATATATATACACACACACACACAAAGGGTGCAGGGTGAGTTGAATATGAAGGGATGATATCTAAAAAAATCAACTTAAGGGATAAGAGAGGAACATATTGAGAGAGGAAGAAAGGGAGAGATTGAATGGAGTAAATTATCTCGCATAAAAGTGGCATGAAAAAGGTGGTTCTGTAGGAAGGGAAGAGGGGGCAGGTGAGGGGGAATGAGTAAATCTTGCTCTCATTGGATTTGACCTGAGGAGGGAATAACATACACACTCAATTAGGTATCTTACCCCACAGGAAAGAAGGAAGAAGAAGATAAAAAAGGGGGGATGATAGAAGGGAGGGCAGATGGGGGGAGGAGATAATCAAAAACAAACACTTTCGAAAAGGGACAGGGTCAAGGGAGAAAATTCAATAAAGGGGGATAGGTTAGGAAGGAGCAAAACATAGTTAATATTTCGCAACATGAATATTGTGGAAGGGTTTTACATAATGATTCTCATGTGGCCTATGTTGAATTGCTTGCCTTCTTAAGGAGGGTGGGTGGGGAGGGAAGAGGGGAGAGAATTTGGAACTCAAAGTTTTAAAAACAGATGTTCAAAAAACAACAACAACAAAAAAAGTTTTTGCATGCAACTAGGAAATAAGATACACAGGCAATGGGGCATGGAAACTTATCTTGCCCTACAAGAGAAGAAGGTAAAGGGGGATGGGAGGGGAGTGGGGTAACAGATGGGAGGGCTGACTGGGGAACGGGGCAACCAGAATATATGCCATCTTGGAGTGCGGGGAGGGTAGAAATGGGGAAAAAATGTGTAATTCAAACTTTTATGAAAATCAATGCTGAAAACTAAATATATTAAATAAATCAAAAAAAACATTTTGGAACATAATGTTAAAAGGTGTTTTTACATGTAACTGGTGTAAATAAAATAATAAATTCAATATAAAAACAAAAAAAAAGAAAAATAAAAAAATAAAATACTATTGGCCTCTTCCTTCATCCAACTGGCACAATTTCCTGGAAAGATGGAGCAGCTGTCTTGGAAGAACAATGGGGAGGAGAACCCATGACGCCTGATAGGCAGAGGAGCCAAAGCAGTGCTTTCCTTCCATTCACGGATGATCCTTCCTGGCTGTTGCTCTTTTTCTCCAGGAAATGGTTCCAGGTGTTGAGCAGGTAGATCACTGGAGGGAAGGGTGGCAGTAGTACAGCCTTATCCTGCTCAGAACCAGAATGACTCTAGGCCATTTACTTAGCCATCCAGTCACCAAGCATTTAGTAAGGGTTTCCTACGTGCTATGCTCTGTGTATCCAGGTACTGTGAGAACTGTCTTCTATTTGCTCTACTGGACTGAGTCTTCATTTTTTTATTCTGGACTAAGAGTTAATCCCTCTTATGGGTCCACCTTCTCCCCAGCTCTGGAGACAAGTGCTTCCAGCTCTTTCACAATTTGCCAATGAGTCTTAGCGTTCTTCTGTTTCCTCCTTTCCTTTGTCTTTCTGGTTCCTTTCTTTCTCTGGGGCAACTGGGTTATGTAATGATAATAAATTCTGGGCATTTTTAAAGGAAGCACTGAAACAAGATGAAGGAAGAAGAGAGCTGGTAGCTATTCTTACCAGAGACCCAAGACGCAGAATTGAATGGAGGGCAATGAGAGGGATAAGGGACAAGACCACCACTATGTAACTTTTCAGACATCTCCTGCTGTCCTTTAACAAATTCTCCATATCAGCTAGATTGGTCTGCCTACCTACCCTAAACATACACCTGTTTTTGCACCTGAACATTTACTTGAGCTACTCTCTCCTCCTGTATCTAACTAGATCCATCATTACTCTTTTTTCAAATTCTAATTCAAATTCCATGTCTTCCAGGAAGACCATCTTGATCATCCTAGTAGGCAGTAGTCTCTTCTTTCTCTGAAGCTTACAGCATTTTATGGCGTGAATCTGTCACATGATATTTCTGATATACTATCTAGTATTGTTAGCATTTGTGTGCTTATCTTGTCTGCTGAAGATCGATAACTGCCTTTCAGATTTTTGTATATCCCCCCTCGTCGTATCTGGCATAGTGGCTTATACATAGTAAACACTCAATGCTTAAAATAGTAAGTATTGAATGAATTAATCAAAGAAATTAATTTTAAAAGCATTATATTAATTTTTCTGAAGTTCAAATTCAGTAACATCAACAAAAGCAGCTTAACTGTTTAAGTGATTTTGAACTCATTGAAAGAATTTAGGGGGAAAAAAAACTTACGAAAGAGCTGAATTTAACTATGCTCTTCCCTTGGGCCAATTCCATGTTCCAAATTTACAGAGTCTAGTTTCCTTATTCAAGCTTTACCACATGCACACACTTTTTTAAGCCTCCTTGCCCTATGATCATTCTTGTTTGGAATGGATGGCAGTTGTGATAGGCTTGGGATAACTCCAGATGAGACTTAGTTATCCTTTTCTGCCCTTCTATCCTACACAGGAGTGGAGCATATCCAGTGTTGCCTGGCCTGTCAGAAAAGTTCCATGGAGATGATTTGGGAAGCAGAGCTCCAAGGGAAGTGGGAATGAAGGCTAGGACTATGGAATGGGAGATCTGATAAAGGAGGATGGGATTGTGATGAAGCTAAAGAAAAATCTGAGTCAGTCTGGCTACCTAGAGGATGGGTGGTGTTTACACTTGTCAGTCACTGTGTCAAAAATGGATAGAGCTCAGCTCAATGGGGGTCAAACCAATAAGCTTTCTTCTGACTCAGTCTTGGAAATCCTGAGTTATCCCCTTCTAATTAACACAGTGAGTCTGTGTGGGAATAACAGTCATTGGGGAAAGACTCTTCAGGCTATTAAACTGGCACCCACCAAGGCTCGGTCCCCAAACCCTGCTGTCAAGTGTATTGAATGGATCAATGACAGTCAATTGGATACTCCTCTTCATTCAGATCTGGTGGCAGGCCCTAGATGCACACTGAATGGAGTAGAACAAAATTTCTGTTCTGCCTGTCAACTGGGGCTGCGATAAGATGAAATACATCCATTATTCCCCAAATTTTGGAGGCTTTTTCATCTTGCTGCTGACCCTTCCTGCTAAAGCAGCCTTTTCATTTTACGCTCCCCCTTTGAGGGGGGGGATGATTGAGGGTGGAGATTTACTTTTCTCCCCTTTCCCTTTCTCCTCTTTGTCCTTAACCCTCCTAGCTCTCTGTAACCAGTTGCTGAGCAGCCAGCGGCGTCTCCTGCCAAGAGTTGACCCAGAGGCCAGTAAACAGGATTTTGCCTTTATTTGCTACTGATCTAACAGTAGAGACAACTTAAGCATAGCAAATGAGAAGATAATACGCTTCCTGAGCCAATATGTTGCAGAGGACGAGTGAGGTCTGGAAAAGGAAAATGGAGACATGTTTGGAGTTATGGTGCGGCAAGACCTGCCGCAATCAAGAGCTTGCTCACAAAGAAGAGGTTTCATTTAGCTTCTAATGGAGACAAATTAGAGGGAACTTGATTGAGGGATTCAGACTCATGAAAGGTGCTTTATAGTGAAAGGCAATCAGTTCCTTCATTTTGATCCTGACCCATAACATGAGGAACAATGGCCCACTCAGCGAGAGTTAGAGGCGGTACATTTGGAAATGGATAAAAGGAAATGCCTCTTTATGCAGCCTGGGTACAACTTGTGGAGTTTGCTGTTGTTAAAATCCTTGAGGCAAAAAGTTTATTAGAAATCAAATGAAATGTGGCTGTTGACTTCAAGTAACTCCAGGAATCTTGAATCCAGGCTATGAGGAAAATAGTACATGATGGGACCCTGATCTGTGATTTTCTTTGTTATAGGCACCTCCAGATGAAGAAAGACCCTCTGCCAATGCAGGTTATCACCTTCTAGTCTTGCTTGTTGTAGAAAGCATGGAGGGTTACTCAGGGTTACACAGCTTAATGTGACCCAACCTGGAACCGAGGACTTTCTGGCTTCAAGGTCAGCTCCTCTGTCCACCACAATGCACTGTCTAGTAAATGGTTACATTTACTAAATATTTATTTGGGCTACAAATGCAAGTGTTGAGGACAGAGCTATAACTAAGAATTTTTTTTTTCACATGAGGACAAAAATAATGGTGGTGGTGGAACAGAGAACAGTCCAACTGTGGATATAATCCAGGAGAGGAGAACAGCTCATCCTCTAGAAAGTCCACTAGGGAGATTGAGGGCATAAGGTAGGCCCGAAGGAAGGGGATGTTAAGTGGACAGGATGGTGAGGGTAGTGGCCTGCAGGCAGTTGGGCCATGACTACTAGGTGTTAGGAGTTCCTTGAGGCAAATATGGGTATCACATTCACACCAGGGAGAAGGTGCCCCCCTTGGGGAAGAAACTCACCCCCTACATAGTAGTAAAGCCCCATTTACTCTCTGCTAGTTACAGCTCTAATCGATGATAATATGGAATGGATTCCATCATAAATAGCCTACATTCTGTAGTGTAATCCTGTTCTGGAATGTGATTTTTTTTTCCTTTTGGAAACAATAGAATTCACTCAGATTATGTGCCAACACGAACATTTCTAGAAACTGGATCTAGAGACACATGGCTTAATTTTTTTTAACATATTTGTTTTTTGATCGCTAGAATTCCAGTCGGTGCCCTGGAAAAGGTAATTTAATATATTAATTGAAGCTGAAAGATTGAATTTGCCTCTAAAAATAAATAAGGCACTCCCATCGGAGCTATTGTTATGTTATTTTGGACGTTTAGGAAAAAGTAGGTGGACAACATGTTATACAGAGGGCAGGCAATTATCTCTCTGCTAAATGTTAAACAGAATTCTTTCTTTGCTGATGAATTACTTCCAGCTGTTGGCAACAAATTTCTCAGCATCATGGTGGGAGCAAGAGACCCTGGCAGATGTTGAAGAACAGAACAACTCTGATAATATCCAAGATCCAGCTGGAGGCCAAAGTCAAAGCACTCTCTGGGTCGGTGACGGAAGAAGAGGAGATAAATTCTGAGCTGAATGCCAGGAAGAGGGAACTGGAAGATGAATGCCCTGGGCTGAAGAAAGAAATCGATGACCTGGAAACAACACTGGTGAAGTCAGAGAAAGAAAAGCAATCTACAGAACATAAGGTACTTTTTTTGCCTCTAAAGAGGGAGGCCTGGTGGCCTACATGCCTGTACTACAGCATTCTCAAACCTGGTTTCTGTCACCAGCTTCTTTTTAATTAGCACAAGAACCAGCTCCCTTAGGTTACAGGAAGGTTAAAACTGGTATAAGATATAGAACACAGTGTGCTGAGCCATCAGATTTAGATTTCAAACACAAGCTTATGCTGAAATCACAGTTAATCTTCCAAGTAATTTTCCCCCATTTCCTTCAGTATCTTTGTGTACAAAATAAGATAGAAAGGTTAAAATAGATTTCTTTGGACTCAAAGGGTTTTTTGTTATAGAGAGTCACAGGCAACTAAACAGCTGATTTGGAATAAGTAGCAATTTTAATTCTGCCATGGATTTGCCGTTGGACTTTGAATGAATTACTTCATTTTTAGGTACAGAATTGATTCTCTCGTCTTTGTAGCAGTTGAGAATAGCCAAGAATTGTATGTGTCAAGCATTAGGAATTGGTAGACATACCATATATAAAACTTCAAAAAATTCAAATTTATTTTATTTTCATTCTCTTTCTCTCACCTCCCTATTCTCCTGACCCATTGAGAAATCAAGAAAAACAAAGCCTGTTACAAGTGTATATAGTCAGCAAAACAAATTCCTTCATTTGCCATGTCAAAAAAAGTCTCAAAGTATACTCTGAGTCTGTCCACCGATCAGTCAATCAACCAGACATTTATTAAGTGCCTATCACATGCCAGGCCCTGTGCTAAGCATTGGATCTTTCTATCTGGAGGTGTGTGGCATGTTTCATTATGAGTCCTCTGGAGTTATGTTTGGTCATGGGGTTTATCAGAGTTCCTAACTCTTTCGAACTTTTTCAACATGTAAAACTTTAATGATAACTTTGAAGAATGACACCTATTCCCTTTTCTGGCTCTCTTTCAGATGAATAGATCCCAGTTTTAGACTCACATAGTCTGTTTTTAGACATTATATCCCTAGAGCTCACCATTCATTGGCACTACCACATTATCACCAGTATAAGAATGATATTTTGTGTTTTGTCATGATGCTTTCCGTTTGCATGATCTTGGGCAATCATTCTGTCTCTGTGGGCCTCAGTTTCCTCATCTATAAAATTAGGGACTTGGACTAGATAATCTAGCTTCTAAAGCTGGGAGCCCAGGTCCCTGAGACTAGCAAGACCCTTCTAAATCATCAGAGAAAGACTGCAAAGTAAGTTTAGTATGCCTTTTAGTGTTACCTATGATTTTTCTGCATTCTCACTTCATGAAAATTGGTCATTTCTGTATTACATATGGAGTAAATCTATAATTACCAGAAAATTTGATTAACCAAATCAAGCCATGTTCATGATCATGATTGATAATTCAATTTATTTATTAAGTGCCTATTATGTGAAAAACACTGAGTTTACTACAGAAAGCTGAATGAGCTGGAATTTGTGAAGACACTGTTCTCAGGCACACATGATGACAACACCTGAGGCCAGATCCAGATCCAGGTTTATCAGCTCTACCTACAGTGTATCCCTAAAGTCTGGACACATAGGAAAATTGATAGCAATGTGGAGTTATTGCACCGAGGTCCTATGAATCTTGCGAAGTGCATCAACCTTTGTATCACAAATGATGGAAATCATATTGAAGATGTTATTTGTTAATATTCTAATTAAAACATGCTCGAAAATTTCATTCATTTCATTTCCTGAAAATATGCATTTTTGCCTATGTGTCCAGATTTTAGGAACACCCTGTACATCCTCATATTCTCAGGTGGGTTGGTTTTCAGTTGGTCCCACCATGCAGGAAAGGTGTATCTTCCAAAGATCTGTCTTTACAATTGGCAATGTGGTATTGGGGAAAGAACACTGATTTTGGACTCAGAGAACCTTGGCTCAAATCCCAGCTTGTATCACCTGTGTGATGTTGGACAAATCAACTAAACCTCTCTGGGCCTCCATTACCTCATCTTGCAGATGAGGGGACTAGACTAGCTGTCCTCAAAGGTCCCTTCTGGCTCTAGATTTCTGATCATTTGGATATAGGTTGATGACGCAGATAATTTCCATCTAAAATAACTGAAGGGGTCATTTTGCCTCAGAATTTCTATATGTCTATCAAATGTTAAGTTTCTCTGCTCATCACGAGCCTGTCTGTAACACTGGCTACCACACAAGTGTCCAGTATAAAAAAAATTGAATAAGATGGCCTCTTTAAACTTCCTGTAGGCCCTGATGAAGGACATCTTGAACAATTATTTGTCCTTATCCACAGGTCAAGAATCTACAGAAATAGAATCGTTAGATGATGATATTGAGAAACTTAACAGAGATGTAAAGGCTACCAAGAAGGTCCACCAGCAGGCCCTAGATGAAGTGCAAGCCGAAGAGACATACTCAGCACCCTGAACAAAGCAAAGCTCAAAATAGAATAGCAAGTCAATGAGGCAAGTTATTTTACTCCCTTTTTGGATATGTTTCCATTTTTCATATATTTTGCTTTTAAAGAATCAAGAAAACTTAGAGGCATGTTTTGCTTCATAACGATTATTTTCATAGTTAATTGGCAATTCTTTCAATGTGCATTAATCAACAATATAAGATAAGAGGTTAAGGCATTAAGTTTATTGCATTTTAATTCTACTCTATGCAGACTTCTATAACATACATGACTAGGGTAAGTGTGGGGTCTTCACAATGGGGAGTAGAATAAAGACATATTCTCAATCCTAAGGAACTTAAATTAGATGGAGAGATAATACATACAACTTCAATACTAAATAGAAGACAACATGCAATATTTAAATTGGTCGTGTTAGGAGTTGAATTAAGTCTATGTTTTTCAGGACTTCATAGAGGACAACTGAGATTGACTCCATGGAGTTTCTCTTCATAAAGTGTTCCCTTTTACCTGCATAGTGGAGAATCTTGCCCTGCCATAATGAAACTTTGTTCTTACTCCTGTTTTCAATATCACGACTGGCTTCCAACTTCACATATGCCATTCTACTGCTAGTTCTATGAACACTGGTCAGAATCTACCCCTGACCCTCTCAGTTTTAATCTGGCCTCCTTCCTGGCCTTTGTCCCATCTTCAATCTCTACTTGGCTAACTGGTATTAGAAGACGGGGTTAACACCCTTGTTATAAACTAAATAACTATATGTAATTACATATTGTTTGTATATGTGGCATGAATTACATGCAAATACAGGCTCTGCTCTCTAGTACCTTGGAACTTTAGTGGATCTGTCATTTTACTGGTGTGGGTACTGTTTTCATTAATGCAAATTATAATTCCTCCATGCCTTCTCATCCTATAAGATTGTCAGTATTTTCTCATAAAACCTCCATAGCGGAACTATTGAATATTCTAGGAATATTCCTCTTGGAGTTTTAAAAGTATCTTTTTAAAGTAACTTTTAAAAAAGTGAGCTGTCCATTTCTTATCTCTCATTCTTAATTTTGTATTAATATATGTTTTTGATGACATCTCATACCAGTTTTTGCTTGTGAGTTATTGTTAGCAATGTGCAAAATAAGGCCTGCTTATATCAACCACTCATTTCTTCATTGCCATTTAGATTATTCACCTTCTTTTCCTCTGATGTCATAGCGTTGAATGACTCAAAGCCACATGCATCACCAAAAGAACATTGATGTTAATGATGTGAGTCTTAAAGTAGTGAGCAGTTTGGGATCATCTACAGCATTGCTCATTTTTTCTAAGTATAATCTTCTTCCATTCTGGGCCAGCCCATTATCTAGTCTGTCAGGGATATACATGATGATAGGCTACTTTGATTGGCTGCCCATTCAACTAAATATCAGCTGGACAATATGTGGTTTTTATACATTTCTTTTCTTTTTTTATTGTGGATGTTTCCAAAATTGTTTTGCATTGCTTTAGATTCCATGGAGGAGACTTTGCAATGTTCCAGGGATAAATTCAGCTGATACAACCTCATCTGTGAATTGGGGCTTTTGTAGGACTTTGATATCAATAAGCAATCCTTTTGGGGCTTTCAACTTCACCTACTACACCTTCTATAACTTTGTGTCAATAAGCAAAGACATAGCCATAGTCACAATTTTCGTTGTCATATATAATTTTAATGTATGTATAGGAGGCACAGTTTGAAGAGAACTTTTAAACTCTGTTTTCCTCTAAAGAGTTAAATATTTTCCTATGTAAAGAATCTATGAAGTTGACAATAACAGCACCAGAATTAGTTGAGCAACTGGACCATCAAAGTAAGTCATTAATAGGTCAATGTCATTGTGGAAGGAAGTCTCCAGTGGAAGGCCCTTATGATCCTGTGCCATCTAAGATTTTTATCAAAGACCTGTAACAAGATGTGTTTGATATGTTTGTAAAATCTTCACATGGCACAAAACTAGGAAAAGTGGTCAACATATTAGGCTACCATTAGGATCCAAAAGAAATCTTAACAGGTTAGAATATGGAGCCAAACTTAATAAAGGAAAATTTAATAGGAATAAATGTAAAGGGCTATAGTTGAGTTGAAAAAACTAAATCTATCAATGGAAGGGTATGGCTAGATAGCAGTTGATCCAAATCGACTGGATTACGAGTCCCAAATGAGTCAACAATATGATACAATAGATCTCCAAAATTAATGCGGTCTTAGTTGCTTTAAGAGAGGCATATGTTCAGGACCAGAGAGGTGATAATTGTACTGCACTCTGCATTGTTCCAACCACATATATAATGCTGTGTATCCAGTTCTTAGTACCAGATTCTAGGAAGGGCATTGATAAGTTGGAAAATGTCAAGATGGGAGCATCCAGGGTAGGAACTACCTTGAGATGATGATATATGAAGACTGATTGAAGGATCTGGTGTTTTTCACCTGAAGCAGACAAAACCTAAGGAGTACATGACCTTTATGTACAACTGTTTGAAAGGCAATCAGACTTATTCTGCATAGATCAAGAAGATGGAACTAGGGAAAATGTAGGGAAGTTGTGAAAAGTCAGATTTTGGCTTAATTTAAAGGCATATTTCCTAACAGTTTAGAACTATACAAAATTGAAGTGGGCTGTCTTAATAGGTCATAGGATCATAGTTTCATAGATATAGAATTGGAAGTGATTCCATAGACCATCTAGTTCAGTTCTCTAATTTTATGGATGAAGTGATATGTTCCTTTTCATAGGATGTCTTTAAGCAAGGGGATTTTGTTTGGAGTTAGTTTAGATGGCTTCTGAAGGCCTTTCCAACTCCACAATTCTGTAATTCTGACCAAATGTTCATATAAAAATCAATACTATACTCCTAAGAATATAGAAGATCTTTTCTCCTTCATCTCTCCCTCACTCCCTGTAAAGGTAAATGAGAGGATGGAAGTAATTACCAGCTTCAGATATTGGCTTTCATATCTATATAAAATCTCTCAGAATGGTCTATAAACACTTTGAAGGCATTCTTAATGAAAACATTAGAGAGGAACAGGAAGGAATTTTCAGGTGATTATTTATAACCAACCACATTTTTATACGTACATGACCGAGAAGTATAAGGAATATAAGATCCCACTGTGCATGTTTGATTTGTGAATATTCTACAATCCATGGCAGTTAATAACTTAAAATAATAACTAAATGCAGTGGAGATATTTTGGTCTGTTTTGGTTTAAGCTCTGTGTGTGTTCGTTCTCATTTTTCCTAGAAATTGTGCTGCATTTGAAGTTGTGGACAGTCAGTCATGTATTCTCTTCATTTTCTCTTTTTCCTGTGTCTCCCTGGCTTTTCTTTCTCTTCTCTCATTTTCTTCCCTTTCCTCCCCAATCCCTTTCCCTCTAAATGAGCTTAACCCATGGGTCTCAGTACCAGGATTCTTAGGGGCTTTCACCTTTTGCAAACATACTTCCTGAGGAAGTTTATCTGCTTCCATTTTAATTTCCATGACTTTACATAAAGTTTCCAGAGAGTTTTCCCTCATTGCGATTCTATGACTTTATCTATAGGTCATTTCCACCTATATGTCCCACTACCATGCAAAACTGTTAATTCCTGCCGTTTGAAATTACCTCCTGTTTATACTCTGTGTGTATATAATAAATATATGGTGTGTGTATATATATATGCATGTGTATATATCTATATATATCTACATACACACACATATATATGTATATATATGTAATATATAAGTAGTAGTTTGCATATTGTCTCCTCCATTAGAATGTAAGGTCCTCAAGGTGAAAGAACCATGGTCTTGCCTTTCTTTGTATTTCCAGTCAATCAATTAACTAGCCAGGCACCGTGCTAAGGGCTGGTGATACAAAGAAAGGAAAACATATTCCCTGTTTTCAAAAGAGTACCAGGCACACAGTAGGTTCAATAATAATAAATAGGGAAATGCTTGTTGTTTTTAAATGTGATAATGAAAAAGCTCCCTATTAATACTACCAAAGCTTTCCTTTGTGTTAGTGTAAACATTTATTTACCATATTTGCAACATTTATTGTCACATAATATTGATACTTTAATTATTATAAAGTGTACATGTAACATAACAAATATATGCACATATTATAGAGAGTAGAATGTATATACATTGATATTATTTACAGTGTATGGTTTTTGTTCTTTCCTCTTCTCTGGGTTTTAAGTATACTATACACACTAACATTCTGCAAGAGTTTTGAGCATCTCAATGTCATTAATCATTTAGTTAACAATAACTAATTTTTCTTTTGTCAGCTTGAGGGTGTCTATGAGCAGGAGAAGAAAATAAAGATGGACCTGGAATGGCAAAAGGAGAAACTGGGGGGTGATTTAGATCTAAGCCAGGAAAGCATCATGGATCTGGAAAATGACCAGCAGCAACTAGATGAAAAATTAGAAAAGTAAGGTACCTTTCTGTTGGTCAGATAATTTAGGAACCACAGTACATGCTGGGAGGAGCAACTAATCTGTTTTGTTCACTCTTGTGCTCCCAATGCCTCATTTTTAATGACTCTAGGGAAAGATAACAGATCTTAAAAAATTGTACTTATATAGGGTCTTGGCAAAAGAGCTAAAAGGAAGAACAAATGTGCTAAGGAGGAGTGTGTGGTTGGATTAAGGCAACTGTCTGATTCCCCTGGAAATATTTGGGGGGTGGGCTAAAGACAGGACCAGCAAAGGGCTATGGCCAAGAGGATGCTCACTTTGTGCAGCAGTAAGAATCCCAGCGGTGTTGAGCAAGAGGAAGAAAAAATTTAAATGAGGTAATGGATATAATTACTGAGGTAAAACAGGCAAGCATATTTTAGAATCTAGATAGGTAGAGCATTTATTAAGCCCTTGGTATATTCTGGTGCTAGTGCTAAGCACTAGGGTCTACAAATAAAAGCAAGTAAGCAAGATTCTGCCCCTCAAGGAAATTACATTCTTCTGAGGGAGAATGATAAAAAGGGTATTGGAAGGGGTTGGGGAAGTGTGGTGTGGAAGGCCTCTTGGAAAGGGCATAGAATGATAAAATAAGTCAAAGATCCAGCATTCCAAGCTGGGAGAGCTGGGATGAAATCCAGGTTTTTGGTAGGGTAGAGACAGAAGAATATATATATCTATAAAATGGTGTCAGGAATCAACTATCCAACCAAATTGGTTTGAATTCATGGAAATCGTGTATTTTCATCGAGACTTACTTGGTACAAAGATTATTTCAATATTTTGAATTTTGAATTTCAATTTTCTAGGGCTGTTTTTTTGCATCCTAGAATGTTGGGTAAGCCTCATTTTATCCATTACCCTTCACCCTGATTATTTCTATGGGCTTCAGTTTTTAACAGCTTCCCCTCTCTGTTGGTGTTTCTTGGAAGTTTGTTCATAAAGAAAGTTTGTTCAGTACAGTACTGCCATTGTTGGGGAAGGCAATATGTAAGCTGTGCCTATAAAGAGACTAATTCCATAAATGGCAGAAGAGAAGTCAGTCTCATCACCTTACAGAACATCTCATGTCTTTTCTCTTGTTTTCTTGCTTTTGACCTGCTTTTCCCCTAATTATTTTCTTCTCCATTCAACAATAAGTATTTGGAGAATGCAATGAAACTTCTCTAAGTTTTAAAGCTACTTAGAATGGGTTTAGAGGTAGCAAAACAAAGGAGAGAAAGTTGATCATAGACTTAGGAAGACCTGACTTCGAGTACCAACCTCGGCACATACTGTCTGTGTGACTCTGGACAAGTCACGACTTTTTAGGGCTCAAGGCAACTCCCTAAGACTGTAAGTTGCAGAGATGGTACCAACCTACATTGGAAAAGGGAATTTTCTTACCTGAGAGTTATCTACACCTATGAAATCACAGATTCAGCCCCTATCCCTAGTTTAGAACAGAATAAAAGGAGAAATAGTTATTGAGGTACAAGATGAAGATAGAATAAGGGTTTGAAACAGAAGTTTTTAATCTGAGGTCTAGGAACTCGTTTTAAAAAATACTTTAATGGGGGGCAGAGCCAAGATGGCATCTGGAAAGCAGGGACTTGCATGAGCTCTCCCCCAAGTCCCTCCAAACACCTATAAAAATGGCTCTGAACAAATTCTAGAACTTCAGAACCCATGAAATAACAGAGGGAAGCAGGGCTCCAGCCCAGAAAAGCCTAGATGGTCATGGGGAAGGATCTATCACATGGAGCTGGGAGCGGAGGGGAGCAGAGCCCAGCGTGGGCTGCACCAGGACCAACCAGACTGAGAGCTGGGTGGAACAGGCCACAGGGCCCTGAAGCATTGCGCTGTGGCAGTTACCAGACTTCTCAACCCACAAATGCCAAAGACAACAGAGAAGGTTAGTGGGTAGAACTGCTAGAACGGAGTGAAAGGAGTGCATGGTTGGCCCCAGTCCTGGGGGCACGGAAGTGGTGCAGCTCTGGGACTGCTTCCAGCTGCAGTTGAAGCGGGGTCCACCGGCTTCACCACGCTGCCAAAGGGGTCCATGACACACATGCAAACAGATGAACTAGATAGAGTAAAGCTAGGTTAAGGGCAGGTGTGTGGTTTGAGCCATGGGGATGATAACATGGACATAAAGGTAAGGCTGAGGTTAGGATGAAACTGGCTTAAAACCATTAAGAGCCACAATCAGGGATGAGCAGACTGGGTCTGAGTTATTGTTATGTGGGGGTGTATAGTGTTAAGTCCTATATTACATAGTCAAGCTCGTAGTTCCAGGTAACTGAGGATTTGTAGAAAGTATAATACACATCAACCTTAAAATGTAACATAAAGTCTTTACTAATAGTTCAGTTTTTTAAAAAAATATTGTAACTTTGTATTATAATTGTACTATTAGTAATAAAGTTGACGATTTGGTAGGAGGTAGGGAAGGCTATTGATTTAAATATAATTGCCTGCCTTTTGTCTGTTGCATTTACTTTTGAAGACATATCCTTCCTCAACACAGTGATGATAGAATCAGAAGTCCTTGGGCACCCCAAGTCAGAGTTCTAATACTTGCTTTAGAAATTGCTCTTTCAAGGCCGTTGTACTTTCACTTAAGAGAGAAAAAACAACTTTCCTCTCTGACCAGAGGTTCAATTTGAAGGTGTAGAGAAACCATATTTCTGTTTGTTCTTGGTTTTTCTCCTTAAAAAATAAAACAGGAGAGAATTGGAAATGGGCCTGCTGCATTCAGATTCCACAGACGAGAGGGACCTCCTTAGCCGGTTCCGGAAGATGGTGGAGGAGCTTCAGGTAACCTCAAGGAGCCAAATACTGTATTCATGATCTGGACCAAGCAATAATGGATGATCCTATAGTATCTACCAAGGCTTCCTGTTCCATAGATGTGTTGTCTATAACCAAAAGTCCTTGACATTGGAGGTTAGCAATTTCTTCTAACTGCTAAGAACCTCAGAACACACTGTGTTCATCAGTGAATTCTTTTTGTTTTGGACCTGTAATTGAAGCTAATTGGCACAGTGGGTAGAATGTTAGATTTGGAATTAAGAAGATCTGATCTCAAATCCTGCTTCAGACAATTACTAAGTACGTAATCCTTGGCAATTCATTTAATCTCTTTCAGTCTCAGTTTCTTCATCTGTAAAGTGGGGATAATAAGAACACCTATTTCACAGGGCTTTAGTGAGGATCTAATGAGATAACTTGAGTAAAGTGCTTTGCAAATCTTCAAGTGCTATGTATATGCTAGTTGTTGTTGTTATAGCATTATTATTATCATAGCAATATAAGGAGGTCCCAGAGTAGAAAACCCTTCCGACAATGAAGAACAGCAACTCATCTACTTATAATCTGAGAAAGTTGCCTGGGGCACTGAAAGTTGGCCAAGGTCAGGCCTTGAACTCAGGTCTCTCCAACTCCAAGTATGGACCTCTATTCGCTATGTATGCAATTACTTATTTATAGGTACCTAATAAATACCTGCTGATTGGTGTATGTGTGGTGCTATAAAGTAATGAGACTGATTTTAAAAGATGAAATGACTCTTAGAAAAAGCAACAACAAACCAACCCCTTGTTTTAGACTGAAAATGGCATTACCCAACATTATTGTCAATCTAATAATTCACCATTATTGGCTCTCAATGACTTTCATCTGCTTTCAAAAATTAAATTCACCCTGAAAGGATGACTATTTACCACCATTGAGGATATTTAAAAGATGAGTTCCAAAAATATGTCAGAAATGGCAGCATCCTTAGAATAAGAATATAGCCTCTTAGGGTATCAATTTTGAAGGAGAAAATACTGATTTGGTCATATACACCTGTTAACCATGCAAGCCCTCTTAATTTATAGTCACACCTAAATCATTAATTTTGTTGAGTCATTTTTCAGTCATGTCTGACTCTTTGTGACCCCATTTGGGATTTTCTTGGCAAATATCCTGGAGTGGTTTGCCATTCCTTCTCTAGCTTATTTTACAGAAGAGGAAGTGGAGGCAAACAGGCTCAAGTGACTTGCCCAAGGTCACACAGCTCATAAGTGTCTGATGCTGGATTTGAACTCACAAAGATGAGTCTCCCTGACTCTAGGTCCAGCACTCTGTCTACTGTGCCACTTAGCTACCACCCCCCCCCCAATCATTAATTTTAGTCACACCTCAAATAGAATGACAGTTGAAACTCATCCATCAGATAGAAGGACAATTCACTTAAAACAAATTTGACTAACACCCATTTTCCCCCATGACTCAGAGTCATCTTGGTGAACTTCAGTAATTTTATTCTTCTGTAATTTAATGAAGTTCTTAAGGGTTAACGAGGGTTTGGGGCCCTTCTCTAAATGGATCCAGACTGTAGGCATTTTGAGTTCTACTTTCTATAATTGTTCTGTCTCCTTCCTCACTGTCAACTGTCACTTTTTGACGCTGTTAGTGTGCCTACCTCTCCAATCCCCAATTTCTCTTTCCTCCCTCATTTTCTAATTTGTTTCCTCAAATCTGCTGTGAGCTTGGAAACCAGGTGATCAAACTAAAAAGAGCTGTGTCTAAAATCTACAGACTCTGGCCAAGGTCCTGAAGGGGTCCCTCTGAATAAAGTACATGACCTTTGTGACATCTATTTTGGCTGATGTTTTTGCTTACTTTGTAGCTCTTGGATTTGTTAAAGAGGAATTGACTTTAGATGAATTAGTTTTAGGCAAATTGTTCTGCTCCATCCAGAAAGAGGAGTTTTTAGCATAGCTCTTAACAGCTGACATTGCCAAATAGGCAGTCTTCAGGTGAATGAGATATTACTGTATAAGGAGCCATCTTTCTATTGTTCTTTTTTGTTTTTTTAAAACCCTAACACATTATGAACCTATATGCAAGTTTATCTTCAAAGACTAAGAAAAGAGTTTCCTTTTTTAAAAACCCATATATAATTAAAGGAGACCACACGTCATATAAGGCTAAGAGCTCAGGAACTGTGAGTTCTAATTCTGGTTCTGTATTTGGGGCAAGTCACTTAACCTTTCTTGGCAACACTTTCTTTAGCTGTAAAATGAGTACCCAAAGAGCCAACTGACCTTTCACAGTTATGAGAACCAATAAATAATGCCATTATAATGTTCCCTGAGTATAAAACATGGTACATGTTTCACACTAAAAGAGAAATTATTACTGTTTTGCCAGGCTCAAATGGTGGAATTGGGAAAAGGACTGGATGATGAAAAAACAACACAAGCCAAGGTGGAAAAGCAGAGGAGTGACCTGGCCTATGAATTGGGAGAGATGAATGAGCAGCTGGAAGAGGCCAGGGGCACCAGTCTGACCCAACTGGACATCAATAAGATGAGGGAGCCTGAGTTTATGAGGCTTCGAAGAGACCTGGATGAGGATGCCTTTCACTTTGATACCACAGCTGCCACCATCAGAAAAAAACACAAAGAGAGTGTGGAGGAGCTGAAGGGGCAGGTGGACAACCTACAGTGGGTCAAACAGAGCTTGGAGAAAGAGAAGAGTGAATTGAAGCTAAAAGTGGATGGCCTGCTGACTAGTGTGGAGCAGATGGCCAAAGCAAAGGTAGGGGTTCTGGAGTCACCCTAAGGAGGAGGGATGGGGGGAGGGGTGCCAAGAGAAAGGAAGGGAGAGTCTGGCTACCAGTGGCTGAAGGCCATTGGGTGTTGAAGTGGAGGATCAACTGACTGTGTTTGTGAAGTCATCCAGTGTCTAAAATCATTTGTCCACTGCTTGGATGGGACTTGACTTGTGTTTGTCTTAAATAGAGTATTAGAACTAATTGGAACTAACCTATGAGCTACGTTCTAGCTCTAAATCTCTAAATGTAATATAGCTTTATGGTTTTGTTATGGTTTTATAGGAAATTTCCGTGACATGTACATTCTTAACCACATTACTAATGGGCCCACCTTAAAGTCTTTGTAGAGAAACTCAGGATTAAGCAAATAAGGAACATTGTGCTATCTGTTTCTGCTAGTGATAGAGCCTGTCAGGAAAACAACTGAGTTCAGTGGGTGGCTACTGCAAGGGAGCTCAGCCAAGGCTAGAATATATGTAGATACGACTTGTCCAATAGTCCTGCTGCCCAGGGAGAACTATTCTTTCTCCACTACATTTCTGTGGGCATTTTTCATCAATCAGCACTAGCAGAAAACACTTAAGGGCATAGATTTAGGGTCTCCTGGAGGCTATTTTAAGAATGAGAAAATGGAAACCCAGAGATATTAGGTGTCCGAAGGCAAAATCAAGATTAGAACTCAGGACCTCTGACTCCAAATCTAGCACTTTCTCTGTTACACCATTCTGCTTTTCCATTTTTTCTTCATGAATCACATTAGCAACACATAGCTTGATCTCTTTGCTCTAACTGCACCTACCCCATAGGATTAGTGATCAGATTACAAGTAAGCAATTCTTCCTTCAGGAACTTTGTATGGGGAGGCTAGCTTTATGCAAGTCAGGGTGAAGGTACATTCCTTTTTTTGTTAAACTTTTTTTTTAATTAATAAGTTTTTATTTTGTCACCCTGCCACTTCCCCACTCCCAGCTGAGAAAAAAAAAAGAAAAACCACACCTTTGTAACACATGCATAGTTGAGCAAAGCAAATTTTCTCATTGGCCAAATCCAAAAAGTATATTTCATTTCATTTTGGTTCCATCATCTCTTTATTGAGTAGGTAGCATGCTTCCTTTTCTCATGGCTTGCCATTTGATTGGAAGTCTTAATTCTTTCAAAGTTGTTTGTCTTTGTAATGTTGTTGTTGTTAATAAATTGTTCTTCTGGTTTTTCTCACTTCATTCTGCATCAGTTCACATAAAAATCTTCCCAGGCTTCTCTGAAACTGCTCCTTTCACCATTTCTTATGTCACAATAATATTCCATTACATCCATACCAAGTCTCAATTGTATTTGCCCATTTCTGAGGTGTAAATGTTCACACTGAAAGTTGAACAGTTAATACTCCCAAGCCAATTCAAGCTGCCTCCACAACATCCCTGAAGACAATCTCTAATCATATATATTTCATTTACTTTTTCCACCTCTGCTGTTGGGGGTTGGAGAAACTCATGAAAACATCCTAACTAGGGACCCTATATTCCCCTAGCTATTCAATTAAACAATTCAGTTCGACAAACCTTGAGTGAGACAGTTTGGTGGTCTTCATTTATCTGTCTTTATCCCACCAGTTCATGCTTATCTCCTGCTACCATTTTTACATACGCTATCTGTTTCAGTCAAACACAACTTTGACCCTTCTTCTCCAAACCTACTTCTTCACTTATTTCTGAACCTTTCATGCTACTCTTTCTTCTGGCATGCCCTCCTCCTCCTCTTCCCATTGAAACCTGACCTCTTTCAAGGACCAACTCAAATGCCATGTCTTCCATGAAACCTTCACCAATATCCCCCACATTATCAACTAGAAATTACTTCTTTTCTTTCTGAAACTCTCTTAGAACTTAGATTCCTTCAGTAGTGGTTTTCATTTCAGGCTTTTTACATATTAATAATAAGATATTACAGGTGTGTGATACAGTGGAAAGAAGGCCAGATTTGTAAACCTAGGACTCTAGGTTCCGGTTCTTACTCCTTGGATAAGTCATTTGACCTTTCTAAAGGCCTTAGTTCCCTCATCTATAAACTGAGGTTGGACTAGATGACCCATAAGGCCCCTCCCAGCTCTAAGTCTCTATTCCTGTGATCACATCATCTTGAAATATATTTATGTACCTGCCTTATGGTCCCTGCCCTTAGAATATACAGTCTAGTATGAGAGATTTATTTCATATATTTTATATCCCTTTACAGTGCCTTGCACATAGTAGGCACTCAATACATATTTAATTAGTGAATGAAGGAATAAATGGATTGATTATGAATGCCCTACCTGACCTGCATGCTATAGAAAGCCTTTCTGAATTGTTTATTTCAGCCTGGCTGCTGAAGTGTAACCAAGCAAGCCAACATACACTGGCACAGGGAAACGGCAGAATTTTCAAAGCAATGTCATGCTGGCAGAGGGGCCTGGGATAATTCTGAGGTTACGGGCGTGAGAACAATTATCCTGATGATTATAAAATCACGTTGGTTTTAGTGCTTTTGCAGTCCATTTCTGGAAGGCAGTGTTTTCCTATGTAACTAGAAAACTTGGGCAAAGTGGTTTAAAAAGGAATATATGTACTTTAGTCAGTTCGCCTCACTTTCATTATCTGTGAGTAGGTGTCACCATCCTTCAGATTGGAAATGGGTTCTTCCGATGGCTGTTGCCGTGTATGTGTGCAGGTGGGGTTGAAGAGACTGATTGATGCATGTCCAGCTTGCTTTTCCATTCTGCACGCATGTAAAGGCTGTCATTTGATAGCAGCTGCAATCCCTATTTGTTATAACCAATCACTACTAATGCTTTGGCCTCTTGGACTCTACATTGGCACAAAGCCTTGGCTCAAAACAACTACCCCTTGGGTGATTGCTAGATACAAGGCTGGTATCCAAAGAAACAGTGTTGGGTAATGGGTAGAGACCTGGCATCCAGGTCAGAAAGACTCCTGTTAAGTCCCACCCTTGACACATACTGGTAGCACGCCCCTGGGCAAGTCACAATCCCTCAGTGCCCAGGAGTTTCTCTCTACAACAGGGGTTCTTAAAATTTTTTGTGTCCCAGACCCCTTTGGAAGTGTTCCAAAACCTTTCTCAGTATAATATCTCAGAAATCTTTCTCCGAATAATAATTTGAAATACTTAAAACAAAATATATAGTATTACAAAAGAAGAGGGCAGCTAAGTAGTGCAGTGGACAGAGCACCAGGCCTGGAATTAGGAAGACTCATCTACATGAGTTCAAATCTGGCCTCAGACTATGGCCACTAGCTATGTGACCCTGGCCAAGTCACTTTAACCTTGTTTGCCTCAGTTTCCTCATCTGTAAAATGAGCCAGAGAAGGAAATGACAAACCACTTTAGTATCTTTGCCAAGAAAACCCCAAATAAGGTCGTGGAAAGTCAGACACAACTGAAATGATGGAACGTTACAAAAGAAATCAATTCTATCAAAATATAGTTATCAAAATACTTTTAAAAACAAATTCATGGATCCCAGGTTAAGAACCCCTGCTCTAAGTTGGAGAATGGCTGTAAGTCTACATTAGTGAAATGAGTTTCTTGATTAGGGAGCTCCCTATATCTATGAAATAACATGTCAATTACACTTAACCCCTCTCCACCACCAAAAATAAAAATTGCTCTGAAGGAAGCTATCCATATGCAACATCATTTGAAGCAGTAGTTAATCATTTCATGCCTAGAGCCTTCTTTTGCCATCCCTGTTCATTATAGCCTTACTTAGAAGATCTGAGATCGGTATGTGAGAGGCCATTCAGTCCAACCCTCTTGTTTGACAGAGGAGGAAAGAGAGGCCTATGGGGAAGAAACTTGATTAAAGTCAAATAGGTAATGACAGGTTCAGGATTAGAACTCTACTCCTTCCAGGGTACCATGTTTGACTTTTGTTCTTAAGCTTACTAACTACCACTGGGATGAATGGATAACTGCTAGAAGTCTCTATTGACAGGTATGCAGCCTGGCAGAACTATGCTGTTTCAAAGTGCCGTGACTGTCTAGATTCCAATTCAGTCTAATAAGCATCTGTTGGGTACCTTTTTTGGGCAACGACTTTGGCATAAGGCTTACTTGGATAGTAGGCCTTCATTGTGGCCATGGAGATGACCTTGGGCTCTGGAAGGCCATGACAGTAAAGCACACACTCTACCAGGCTCAATGGTATGGACAGTTTTGTAGTTATCTACAAAACAAAAGTTATCTACAAAATGTCACTTCATAGATCTGTTTTACTCCAGGGCAAGGGTTCTTACCTGGAGTCTGTGAAATTGGTTTTTAAAAATATTTTGATAATAACTATTCATTAGCATTGGTCTCTTTTGTAATTCTGTATACATTATTCTATGTATTTAAGTACATCATTCTGAGAAGGGGCCCAGAAACTTCTCCAGACCTCCAAAGGGGGCCCATGACATAAAAGTTAAGGCCATCTACTCTGGAGTCTGGTAGTATGTCAGTTATACACTTTGTTAGTCTCCTAAAGGCAATGCACTAGCTTTCCTGGCTCAGGTGTTTGCCTCTTGGTCAGTCAGTACATTATGTGACAAGGTGCTTGCTAGGTAAAAAAATCCAACAGCAACTTTTAGATTTCTATTTTATTCAATTTAACAAATATTTTCTGAGAGCCTATTATGTACAGACCACTCTACTAGGCATTGGGGGAGATGGAACTTGGTGTAATAGAGGGATATGCCATACCTACAGACTAACATAAAATGAGAGGTTCAGAGAAGCTGCATTCATGGAGCTTGGTGGGTAGGGAGAATAGGGAGAGAAAGTCATTACGCATGGGGAGAATCATGGAAGGCTACAAGGAGAAGGTGGCGTTTGAGTTGCATTTTAAAGATTGGATAGAAATTTAGCAGGCAGAGAGAGAGAGAGAGAGAGAGAGAAGAGAGAGAGAGAGAGAGAGAGAGAGAGAGAGAGAGAAGGTAGACATATTCTAGACCTGCCATATAGCATAGGCAAATAAGTCACAAAGTATAAGGCATGCACCTTACATCTACAGAGCACTTAGTAAAATACTTTTCATATATTCTACCATTGGACCCATCCAGTGATCCACACAAGGTAGGTTGGGCATACACTTATCATCCCTATTTACAGATTAAGAAATGGAGGCTCAGAGAGGTTAAATGGCTTATCAAAACCAGGTCTTCTCATTCCAGAGCTCTTTATCTTTTACCTCTCTAGCTAATCAATTCCATAAAAGTATGGTTATATAGTAAGTATACTATTCAGCAAAGAATTCACAAACCAGATAATATACACCCAAATAATTTTACTACTTTTTGCCTTGTTATACAGCAATAACCAAGATGCAAACTAACTATGTTGGATGCCTTAGACCATTTCAGCTGCTTTAGTACTCAGAGACTTTTGCAAAAGTGATAGAACAGTCAGTAATGCTAAAATCAGGAGACCTTTATTATGGCCACATTTTATAACTGAAACCAAGTAAGGAATAAGGTCCAAAATGAGAACCTATGGGTGGGCAGGAACAATCAAAGATACAGTCAAGGAGGAAAGAAGGGAACGAGCATTTATTAAGTGCCTACTATGTTTCAGGCACTTTCCTAAGCACTTTACGAATATCTCATCCAATCCTCACAACATCCCTGGGAGGTAGGTGTTATTATTATCCTTAATTTGAAATTGAGGAAACTGAGGTTAACAAAGGTTAAGTGACTTGCCTAAGGTCACCCAACTAGTAGAGGCTAGATCTGAACTGAGGTCTTCCTGACTCCAGGCCCAGAGCTCTATCCACTGTACCACTTGGCCACCTCAGAACTTCACGTGTGAAGACCTTCAGGGCACAGCACAAAGAACAAGGAGATCAGAGATGGTTCTGTAAGAGGCTACAATTTGGATTTGTCTCATGCTAAGCTTCCTTTTTGGAGGGTAGGACACCTAGTTTCCTTCATCATTTCACACAGCTCATGTGGATAGACATGGTTTTATATGAAGTGGGGAGTTCTCATTCAGGAAAATCTGATTGGTCATTCATCTCTAATTTCATAGGCAGGGATGGGGCCCATCTCCAGGCATCCTGATCTATATCTTGCCACTGGACCCAAATGGCTCCAGAGGAGAAAGTGAAGCTGGTGACTTTGCACAGTCCTCCCTCCCTCGAATCCAAGTCACTTGCAAGTCATGACATCATCTTCCTGATATCATGGTCTTCTTCAAGAATGAAGGACAAACAGCAACTACATAGTCAGGGAAACATTTGAGATTGGCCAATGAGGACCATTTGAGTATAGCATGGGGCATAGAAGTTAAAGCTATGGGTACCAACAGGGGTGTCTTAAATGAGCCTTATGAATGTGAGAGAGGGCCCCCAAATTAGAGGTCTTTGTGAACAATCTCAATAGGTGAAAACAACACCTCTACTTTTTCAATGTACCCAATTTTAGGGGTTGCATCTAATTCAGGCAATCAATTGGTCTGGATGAGGCTACTGATGTGGGTCCCAAAGAGTTAAGCCTAAAAAAATTAAAAAACAAAGACAAACAAACAAAAAAAGAGTTAAGCCTGATGGGGAAGCTTGGTCTGTCCACCCGATCACTGCCAAGCAAGTAAAGGGTGAGGGTGAATAACAATAGCAACAGCATTTATGTAATGATACAGAGCTTCGTGGTTCTCAAGGTGCTCTACACACATCATCTTCTTCATTTTTCACAACAGTCCTGGGAGGTAGGCACGATCCTTCCCCCCCCCCCCTCCATTTTATAGACAAGGAAGCTAGAGCTCTGTGAAGTTAAGCACCTTTCCTGGGATCAAATGGCTAGCAAGTTTCTGAGGCAAGACTCGAACCCAGGTTTTCCTGGCTTTAAGCCTAGGGCTCATATCCTCCTCTGGAGAATCCAAGATAGTTTGGAGGAATCTTGGGCAGCATCAGAGATTGGGGTTAATCTCTGTCAATGCAGGAACGCTCTCTGAAGCAACCACAGCAAGTGCACTGACAACTGTCTTTAAGCTGAAGGAAATCGGGCTTACTGATTAAGCCCTTCCTCATTTAAAGGGCCCTTCCTAGGCTTTCATGGGATTGCCTCACTTTTAATACCTGGTTGTGCTTCAGTACCTTCTTTGGATGGGTTTGTGGTGTTTGGACCAGGTTCTCAGAACTCAGACCTCTTCCTCATCTCTGCTCTGAGGCCTGGGCAAGGGATCTGATACTATAATTTCTTACACTTGCTTTTAATTTAGGAAGTGTCTTTATGTGGTCAGTGCTCTTAAGTCCAGCAGGGAAAGCAGCAATGCTCCTCGGTCTTCACTCTATAGGCCAGCCAAGGCAAGTCACTTGCCCTGCTCAACCCTGGCTTGAAATCGCCCATAGAGCAGAGGCAAATGATGGAATGAATTTTGAAATTCAAATCCTGGCTCTGTTACTTTCCTACCACCTTTGTGACTGTAGGCAAGTCACTTTGCATATCTGGGCCTGGGTTTCCTCATCTTTAAAATTAGGGAGTTGAATTGGGTCTCATAGGTCCCTAAAATCTATGCATCTTTCATTAAGCAGCAATTGAACTACACACACACACGCGCGCACACATAACCACACCAGTATGGCATGTAACTATCACTTATCCTGTGGCACCCAGGGATAAGGTCTCATGTCTTAAAGTCCCTCTTAACTTTGCTAACCCTTGAGTTGCTTCACATAAGGCTACCCTAGGAAGTAAGGCGGAAGAAAGAAAAGCTCTTAGTTAGATTTAGTTAGATCAGGAGGGCATTGCTGGTATGTAACCATCCAAGCCTTCTGAAGGGTATAAGGTGCCTCAGGACCAGAGAAGGATGGATTGTTCAGGGTGGGATAGATATGTTCTACTAATGGTCTTCATTTTTCTTGGCTCTTCAGTGTATGAGACATTCCCAAGGCCATGAAACAAGGACCTGGGTTAAGAGGGCATCTTGCTAGGGCTTCTTTCCCAATCTCTGAAGAAATGAATGAATTCTTCCATTACCCTACGTTGCTTCAGTAATAAGAGAAGCAGTAGCAGAGCCAGGAAGACCAGAGTTAAAATCCTTCCTCTCACACCGTGCATCCTGTGTGACCCCAAGCAAGACACTTAACAACTCAGTGCTCTAGGCAATTCTCTAAGACCATGATGTGCTGACCTGCATTGGTAGAGGGAGTGTCCTCCCCTGGGAATTCCCCATACCAGTGAAATCACAGGTTCAGTCCTATCCTAGGATTCAATAAATCAGTCCTACTACTGAATCATCTGTGTGTTTTCCTCCCAGACAACCATCAGATGCACTTGTATCTGCGAGCTAGTCTGAGGACTAAATCAAGAACAAAGATGGATTCCTTTGTTCTAAAAATAGGTCACTCTGCTATAATCAACTTCCTGTCTTTTTCCTTCCTAACGCTTAGTCAAAGGCTGAGAAGCTCTGTAAACTGTTTGAAAACCAAATTAATGAAACAAATGTTAGACTTGAAGAGATGGACAGATTGGTAAATGATGTTACCACCCAGAAGTCAAAGCTTGAGAGTGAAAAAGGTAGGTCAATATACGAAGTGAGGGAAGCAAGGGATGGAGCCCAGGAAGGTCTCAAATGACTCATTTGGTGAATTTTTTCTTTAGACGATTTCTCAAGACAGCTGGAAGAGAAGGAGACTCTGATAAGCAAACTTTCCAGAGGAAAGAGTAACTTTACTCTACATATTGAAGAACTGAGAAGGCTTCTGGAGCAAGAGACTGAAGTAATGATTTTCTTCTTTCATAGTAGAAACTCATCTATGAGAACCAAACAATTTTTTTTTCTCAATTAGGCCTGAGATGTCCTGAAAGGCTTTTAGTTTCAAATGAATTAGGAAAGGTACTTTCTTTTTCAAGTTATAGGAAAACAGAGGTTGGGCACTGCATGTATCAGGAAGATTTCAATACTCACAAATCAACTTTGATTACTAAGCGTTCTGCCTTAGGAATTCAAATTTTCTCCGTAGTCTGTGTGTCAGATTAAGGGCCAGTAAGGCATATTTATCCATTCTGCTTTTATCACTACAGAAAAAGGTAAGGAGAAGGAAAAGTTTTAGGCATTTAGAAAAGTAAATCCCTGAAGGTGAAGTGTTTAATGAAATGTTTGATTGAATGTATGTGGAAGGCAGAATGATAACTGTGTGGCTTTATTTGATCAGCAATATTTTGGGATTTGTTGTTAAAGTTATCAGCAAATCATAAAAATAATAACTATGGCTTCCTCTGAGAGAAGATAAATTGTTATTAAGCAATACCAGTGGCAACAGAATCTCAATTAGCACGGGCGATTGAGGTATGACAACTTGGAATAATACACCTCCAGACTCAAGAAGGACTTTAGAAATCATCTCATCCAACCTTTTTATTTTAGTGATGTAGAAACTGATACCCAAAGAGGTTATGTCATTTGCCCAGAATCACAAAGGTAGGTAATATCAGAGTTAGGACAAGAGAAATCTAGTTTCTTGAGGGTCCCGATCAATACTGCTCTCATGATACATTATAAAATAAAATTCAGTATGACAGTTTCAACTAATAACCCATTCAAGGAGATTTAATTACCAAAAGACAAAAATAACCCTGGTATAAAGTGGTCCCACCAATAAGTCATGGGTTTCAAGAACAGAGTTATGGCAAATCTCTGTAAAATATCCTTGGATATTTTTAGAAACTCCTTCAGTCAGCTCTCTGTAAAATGTTATCATTTTGCTTACCAGATGAGGTTTTTTTTTAATGAAAATACGCTGCTGGGTTGACTGGATCACCAGGCTAGACATCATTCAGAAAAGGGCAAAAGGATGTTAGGGATGCTAGTGACCGGGTCACACAAATAGAGGTTTCAAGAACTGAAGAGAAGATTTAAGTGGGATATGATAGCTTATGAGGAAGTCCAGTACATTGGAAAGAGTACTGGATTTGGAATCAGAGGACCTGGGTTTCAATCCTCTCTCTGATGCTCACTACCTGAATGACCTTAGGCAAGTAGCTTACCTTCCTCAGGCTTCAGTTTCCTCATCTGTAAAACAACAGGTTTGGACCATGACCTTCCTTCTATCTCTAAATCAAAATGGTAGAAATGGAAAAATCAACAAGCATTTGTTAAGTGCCTACTATGTGTACCAGGCACTATGCTAAGCATGAGAGATACCAAGAATGATACTTAATTTCTATAGGGCTAAGTTTCCTCAGCTCCTAAAGCCCCTTCAAGCTTTAAGTTCATTATCCCATGACTAAGTCTTTGAAAAGCTTTTACATGGAAGGGAGATTCGATTTGTTTTGCTGGAAATCATTCTTCTTTACAACAGGTCTTCAAACAAGGTTGGACGATCCTTGGCAGGGATACTATAGAAAGCATTCTTGGTCAGATAAGGTTTGGATGAGGGTTCTGATTTCCCTTTTCATGCTGGGATTCTCTGAAGGCAAGAGGAGATATGCTATAAGGGAAAGCCTCTGTGACCTTTTTAGACTCATACATATTATAAGACTTATTTCTTGTTGCCTAAAGGATAATGACTATTTTCACTTTAAAGTTCTGTTCCCTTCTTTTTGGAATTATTTGTCTACATGCCCAAGGTGTCCAAATATTCTAACAAGGACAAGCTCGAACAAATTAATCTCCCCCACATAATTATAAAAGCAGCAATTAAAAAAAAACATTTAATCTTTCCTTTCTTGGTCCAGTGTTCTATAGTCCCAAATTTTTCCATTTCATTGTACCCTGTATTGGGAATAGAATATATTGTTGGACTTTGTTTTTATGGGTGGTTTGGCCCATTCCCAAGCTGTAATTAACAAAGGTACCTTTGTCCCTTGTAGTCCAAGAAAGTTCTTGCACATGCCCTGCAGTCGGCAAAACATGATTATGACCTCCTGAAGGGGCAATATAGGGAAGAACTTGAGGCCAAGACTGAGCTGCCGTGGACTTTGACCAAGGGGCATGCAGAAGTGGTGCACTGGGGGACCCACTATGAGACACAGACTCCCCAGAAGAATAAAGACTTTGAGGACACCAAGTAAGTGGTGCTGCTCTCAGACTTGGTGATGAACTTAGTATTCCAGCTAATTCTGTTGATGAGTGAAAAGATCAGGATTTGACTAATATGGCTTGGAAAGATGCCCTTACGTCTTATAGACGTGTTCCACTCTGGATGCTAAAATAATTGGGCCTATATCTGTGTGTGTAAGTGTGTGCATGTGTGCATGTGTGTATGCATATGTATGAGTATGTGGGTGTACTGTACATAGCCATCATGTCTCTGCACTTAGGCACGCTCATATGCATGGTTTATAAGAGGTCAGTGAAAAGTGGGTCATAGACTTCTGATAATACCTTTCTACCTACAATTTTTGTTTCAGGGTACTGAAAAGATTCAATTATTATAAAAAAAAATCTAAAGATCATAGATTTAGATCTGGAAGGAAACTTTGTTATCGTTGTCCAATCATGTCTATCTCTGCAATCCTGTGGACCACGGTGCACCAGGTCATTGTTCACGGGGTTTTCTTGGTGAAGATACTGGAGTGGCTTGCCATTCCCTTCTCTAGTGGATTTAGGCAAACAGAGATTAAGTGACTTGCTAAGGGTCACATAGCTAATAAGTATCTGAGGTTGAATTTGAACTCTGGTCTTCCTGACTCCAGGTGCAGCGCTCTATCAACTAAGCCACCTAGGTCATCTAATTCAATGCCTTCATTTTACAGATGAGGAAAATGATGCCCAGAGAGGTTAGGTGATTTGCCTAAGGGCACCTATGTAGTTAATGACAGAGGCAGCCTTTGTACCTAGGTCTCCACAAGGTCATAGATTTTGAGTTGGAAGGGACCTTCAATATCACAGAGCCCAGCCCTCTCCTTTTACAGGAAGCTGAGCCATGGAGAGGTTGTAATTTGTCCAAGATCACACAGGCAGTAAATGTCAAAAGCAGAGTTTTAACCCAAATCTACTGATAGCAAAGCCAGTGATCCTTCTGCCATACAGTATACCCTGCTGCCTCCTGCTTAAATCAAACAAACAACAACAATAACCCTAAAGCATACTCAGGCCACCCAAGCTAAATGCTATGGTTAGAAAATGAATTTCACTGACAACTTGATGCAAAGATTTTTCTGGTTTTCCATAGAAACTCCAGAAATGTAGGTTCCCAGCTGGCTCAGAGGGTCACTAGTAAAGCATCAAACATAGCCACTGAAGCATTTTGTTCTGAGATCCTGAAGAACTGGGTATATTTCAGCAAAGACGTCAGACAGTTGCCATGAGGGCCTGTGATCACAACAGCTTTGCTCAAAAGAACAAGTCCTTCGCTCGCTATCTTGGCCCAAATCCAGAGCGGACAACTAAACTCCTCTTCTGGCTTCAACTGATGGCATTCTCTCTTTTCAATCCCTCCCACAAAGCAGTCCCTGAGCAGCAGCTGTATTCTGTCCCAGAGGTGTACAAAGTGATCTGTCTCTATATCCACAGTCATTTTAAAAGGGTTCTGGGATGACAGACACTAAAAATACCTGCATCAGATGTTATTGAAAACTGTGGGCAATAGAGAAGTGGGACTTTGAAATGAAATGCCTCCTCAACTCTAAATATAGCATTTGCTTTTGAAGTGAGATTCTTCCTCCTCTAATGATGGAAGGTGGATGGGAAAGGCAGCTATCTTTCATTTTACTTTGATGAGATTTTACATTTTTTTTAAGGAGAGCAGAGGAGCAAATGAGAGTGAGTCTGGTTTGATGATTACATCGTTCTGTTGGAGTTGGTCTTGGAGTGAATAGATGTTAATTAGGTCAGGGATATCAATCCATCCATTATTTGTCATTAATGGCTTGTAGAGAATTTATTTTCTCTCTTCTTAAATAGTAGCAAAAATAAATAAATCAGGCTCTGTCTAGATCATGCTTTCATCTCAGAAACTTAAGGGGAAGCTCACTGTTTCATAAACATGTCAGGATGTAGATGGCACACATTTCAGCACACCCACTTTAAATTTGGGAAACTGAGGATAGGATCTGTCTGTTTGCTCTTTGTTAAAGTAGAACGTAGGCTACTTTATTCCCATTCTAGTGTTTCCTTTTTACTTCTTCCAAATAACAAGTTTCTTGAGGGAGGGATCTATATTATATATGGCTTTTTATGCTTCCCTCCAGCACCCCTCAAATGCTATGCACAGATTCAATACTTAAATACTTAGCAACAAATCAATCAAAAACATTTATTAAGCATTTACTCCACGTCAGACATCATGCTAAGTCCTGGGAGACAAAGAAAGGCAAGAAGCAACCCCTGTCCTTAAAGAGATCACATTCTAGGAGGAGAGATGATGTGTGAATAATGAGGTACATACAAGATGTATACCAAGTAGATGGCCAAAAAATCTTAGTAGGAACGGCAACTCCTAGTAGGCAACTCTTAGCAGGAGTGGCCAACTAAAAGTTGGGGAGACTGGGAAAGGCTCCTAAAGAAAGCAGAACTGGAGCTCAGGCTTGAAGTCCTTAGAATGTAAGCTCCTTGAAAACAGTGACTGTTTTCGCCCATATCTCCAGCACTTAGCATAGTGCCTGTTACATAGTAGGTGCTTAAATAATGCTTAATGACTGACCGATTGAAGGAAGCCAGGGAAACCAAGAAGTAAAAGTGAGGAGGAAAATCATTCCAGGCATAAGGAACAGCCTATGCAAAGGCACAGGTGGAAAATGGAGTGTTGTGTGCAAAGTATAGCATTGTATCTGGATCATAAAGTATGTAGAGATCAAAGTATAAGAACACTGGAAAGGCCAGGTTATGAAGCATTTTAAATGCCAAATGGGGAATAGAGGGCCACTGGAATTTATCACCGGGTGGGTAACAGGATCATACTTTGTCTTTTGGAAAATTACTCTGGCAACTGAGTGGATGATGGAATGGAGTTGGGAAGAGATTTAAGGGAAACTAATTATGAGGTTATTGTAGTAATTCAGGTGAGGGGCAATGAGGGCTTGAGCTAGGGTAATGGCTGTGTAAGTGGAGGGAAGGAGATGTATACAGGAGACACAGGGAAAAGAGTAACAAGATTTGGTAACAGATTATATACGTAGGGTGAATGCAAGCACGGTATTGAGAATGATGCCCTGGTTGTGAGCCTGTGTGACTTTAAGGATGGTACTTCTAAACTTTTAAACATGTCGAGTTTGAGATGCCCCAAAAAAGGCGATTAGTGATACAGGACTGGAGCTCAGGAGACAAACTAGGGCTGGATATATGTGCCTATGTGTGTGTGTGTGTGTGTGTGTGTGTGTGTGTGTGTGTGTGTGTGTATATATATATCTGTGTGTGTGTATGTATATATGTGTGTATATGTATATATACATCCCTAGTACATATTCATATTTCGTATATATATATATACACACATCTGCATATATACAAATATATAGTATATATGTGTGTATGTATATATCTATCCCTAGTACATATTAATATTTTATATATATACACATATGCATATATATATACATATATAATCTGCATAGCATAATAACTGAAGCCATGGGAGCTGATGATATTACCAAGTGAGATATCATAAAACAAAACAGGACAGGAATTTTTCTCTATGTATCAGTATTATCAAATGAAGAAACTGGACAAAATAACTCTGAGATCCCTTCCAGACTAAAATCCATGAGCCTATCTTTCAACTATCGTATTGGGTTTCAATTTATTACAGCGTGGTATAGAAAGGGTACTCAATTTAGAACAAGAAGATGTGGGTTCAAATCCAGACTCGTCAGTGGTATAACTCTAGGCAAATCACTTAATATTGCTGAATCTTAGTTTCCTCATATGTATAGTGGGAATAATATTGCCTTTGGTAACTCTGACAAGGTTGTTTTGAAAAGCCCCTTGTGAACATTGAAGTGCTGAATAGATTTCAATGGAGCTATGAGCTCAACAGTGAGAATAGCTCACATTTTCTAGAACATTTTAAGGTTTACAAAGTGCTTTACATGGATAGTTTGATTTGATCTTTACAAGTCGATCTTTACAGGTCAATGCTATCATTACGTCCATTTTATAGATAAGGAAGCTAGGGCTCCAAGAGGCTGCGTGACTTCCCCAGGGTCACACAGCTAGTGAGGGTCTGAGGCTGAATTGGAATTCAGCTCTTCTTGACTCCAAGTTCTGACACTATCAACTATGCCCCTAGTTGCCTCATTGCAGCTCATTATAGTAGTAATATTCTCTTCATGGGTACAGACCATCATGCATCCATGCCTTCTTAACCTGAAGATAAGTCGTACAGGCATCTGTGTTCTTCCTCCACATAGGGCAAGTATCCCTCTATAGAGGGTACATACCTGTCATTTGCATAGTGTTTTAAGGTTAAAAAATACTTTTCATACATTATCTCATTTGACCCACACAACAACATCATAAAAGAACTGCTATTATCATTCCTGTCTGCCCAGTGTTGTAGGGGTCTTCACCTGGGTCTTTGAGTATTTCATGAGCAGCCAGTGTAATACTCAGAACGTCCCTCTGTCATCCCTCTCTCTCAATGGCATAACTGGCCCATCTCCTTTCCAGCAGAAGTATGTTTTGGGTGATGTTTTCTGTGCATGAGAAAGTGCTATGGCACCTCTACATAACCTGCTCAACCCATTTGTATCTACCATGCATTTTTCCATTGTTCTTGGACCACTTGAAATTTTTAGTTCTTTTGGGGCCATCATGTTTCATGATTTGCAGCCGTACAGCATCATCAGGAGAATATTCATGTTAAAAAGATGTACTCTGGCAAGCGGGGAGTAGTTTGAGATCATTGAAAGAGCCATGCAATTTCCCAAATGTGATGCAGCCCCATCTCCTCATCCTATTCAAGTCTGAGCCCAGTTCATTGCCCATATTCAGTGTCTGCCTAAAATATATGAACTGATCGAATAACTCAATGTACTGTCCATCCAAATGCATTTCATAATCTGAAAATATTCATTCTTCATCTACTTGATTTTCCCCTGCTTGTCAGTCTGTGTCAGCCTGTTTCTGTGCCAGTCTCTTGAGTGGTTATGAAACTCACTAGGGTATCACTGTAGTGTTCAATTCAATTAAATTCAGTGGGCATTTATTAAGTGCCTACAATGCACCATTAACCATGTTAGGAACTGGAGATACAAAGACAAAAACAAAAAAGTCCCCCTTCAGGAGCTTTTGTACTGTTGAGGAGGAAGAAAATGCATGTAGAAAATTTAATAGAGATTTCTAGGGGAAGGGCAGAGATTTAACATGAGGAGCAATAGATTGGGGGTTCCAGAGGGCAAAATGGAAGGTCAGGATAGAATGCGATTAGGGGAATGAAAAGGATGAATAAGGCCATGGAAAGGAGATTCAACATAGGTAGCCTACAACGCAGAATCCCGGGACTTTTGAGTGGAGCTCTAGACTAATAGGTTGTCACATGTTTCACAGTAGGAAAGGTAATGTTGATTTGATTACGAATCCCTGAACAAAAGGTGCAAAGTAGGAGAGATGGGCAGAGGGTCTGTATGCATATGGTGTGAGAAGGGCAGATGGTAAGTTGGTGGTTCTGTGTGATAGTCAAGGTGGGAGGTGGTAGAGTTCTGGTGACTCATTGGATCTAGAGGGATATTCCAAGATGTGGTGTAATACACACAACACTGTATTATCTGCGGCCAGGAATATTTGGAGAACCTCATCATCTATAGGAAATCCTTTTCTCCTTTGGACTCTGAGCAGAACACTTTTATTAGAAATGGCAAGCACCTTTGATAAGGATGTTATAAAACATTGCCTTGATTGATTAATATGGCTAACCTGAGGGATCTAGAAACCAAACTCTTAATAGTTGAATTTATCAAGTAATTTTATATGACTAACACATGCATGGGAGACATTTTATTAGAGAAATACATTTCAGGCTGTATTTTACTCTTATGAGTAATAAAAAAAGCATTTGACTCATTGGCTTGTACATGTAGGCATTTAATATGTGTTGGTTGAAATAAAATAAAACGAATAGTGAAAACTTTACACATTTCAATCAATTTTGTGGCTGCAAAGTTGTGGTCTGCTATAGAATATTATCTATGAAAGTCTACTTCTCTCTCATATCATAACAATCATGTCTTATTATAACAATCAAGGATTGGCGTTGTTAGGTGTTTTCCATCATGTCCGACTCTTTGTGACCCTGTCTGGGGTTTTCTTGGCAAAGATACTGGAGTGGTTTGCCATTTCTTTCCCCAGCTCATTTTACAGATGAAGAAACTGAGGCAAACAGGGTTAAACAGCTAACAAGTGTTTGAATCCAGATAGAAACTCATAAAGATGAGTCTTCTTTATTCCAGGTCCTGCCCTCTATCCATTGTGCCACCTAGCTGCCCTGCTAGGGTGTCATCAAGGATTCCCTGACTGCACGCTCAGGACATTCTCAATGATTTTACAACAGTGAGATAGTAGGTTTTTGGGTCAGTAGTTAATTGAAATCTTCTTAATCATCTCTTTCTTCCTCTCTCTCTCTCCCTCTCCCTGCCTCCCTCTTTCCCCCTCCCTCCCTCTCTCCCTCCCTCTCTCTCTCTCTCTCTCTCTCTCTCTCTCTCTCTCTCTCTCTCTCTCTCTCGCTCTCTCTCTCTCTCTCTCTCTCTCTCTCTCTCTCTCTCTCTTATTAATACTGTCTGTGGATTTTTCTAATGTTTTATAATCTTCCTCTCTTGAAGGACTTGAAAAAATCAATCTTTAAGTGGCTTTAAAATTCTGTCACCTTCAACATGGATTTCCTTTGTATTTGATCAGGTATTTGCCACTGGAGAACTACTTAAAGGAACCTAGGCATGTTTAGCCCAGAGGAGAGAAGATATGACAACTATCTTCAAGTATTTAAAAGGCTGTAACATGGAATTAGAATTAGATTTATTCTGCTTGATCCCAAAAAGAAATACTGAGAGCAGCGTGTAGAAGTTGTAAAGTTGCCAATTGATATAAGGACAAACTTCCTAACAATGAGAGCTATCTAAAAGTTGCATGGTCACTTTGGGGGGGGGGTGGATTCCCTTCCCACCTCAGTGATGTGCTTTAAGCTAAGGTTGGGTGGCCACTTGCTAGATATGGTCCAATCAATTTTTTTTCCAACTTCATTTTTATGAATGCCATTTCCATTCTCCTTATATGGCTGAATTATTAAAATCCATATATGGTGGTTCTACTATAATCCATGATATCAAGCCCATCAATCAACCAGCACTTATTAAGCACCTACTGTGTGCCAGGTATTATGCTACGTGCTGAGATAGAAAGACAAAAGTGATATAGTCTTTGATTTAAGGAGCTTAGAGTGTAGTGAGGGAAGAGGACATGCACATATAGAGATGTCTACGGAATATCTGCAACATTGATTGAAGGCAATTTGGGAGAGAAGGCACTGGCAGCTGGTCAAGTTGGGGCCAAAGAAATCAGAAAAGGCTTCAGAAAGAAGGCATCATTGGAAGCTGAGCTTTGAAGGAAGCCAGGGATTTTGAGGTGAGGAGAAAGTGATTGCAGGCGTCAGTGTGACCAATGCAAAGGCATCCAGGCAGGGAAAAGGGCCATATAACAATAAGGAGGCCAGAATGGCCAGACCATGGTGGGGGTGAAGGGAAGTAAAGCATGATAAGGATGGAATGATAGGTCACAGCCAGGTTGTGAAAGGCCCTAGCCAGTGCAGACATCTTGGTGGGATTAGAGATTTCATTTCTACTTGTTGTCCTTTTTCTAATTTTGCCGATAAATGCTCTTCAGCTATGTTTCCTTCTGTCTCAAGCTAAGTTGTCTACCTACTCTTTCCTTCTTCTTCAGGTCTCATTACTGTTTTGTGAGACATTATTTATTGAAATCATAGGGTCATATCTTATCATGTATTGTCACAGTATATAATATTATATACTTATGGAAAATTATTACACATTGCACAATATGCAGGAGTAATAAATAATGTTGTCTAATATATAATACAATTTTATCATATAATATGTAAACATATTACATTATACAATGCTATAAATAATATACAAATATATATTATAATAGTATATAGTATCATTATATTAATATATAATATTTATTGCCATATTGCAGTAGCAGTTGTCTTGGAGTCAGGAAGGCTTGAGTTCAAATCTAGCCTCAGATACTTATTAGCTATATGTCACGTATTCTCTTTTTGCCTCAGTTTCCTCAACTGTAAAATGGATATAATAATAGTACCTATCTCCCAGGGTTGTTGTGAGGATCAAATGAGATTGTATTTGTAAAAGCACTTAGAACAGTGCCTGGTACACAGTAGGTAGTATATAAATGCTTATCCTCTGCCCTCTCCTCCATATATTTAGAGATGAAAGGGAGCTTAGTTGTCATCAAATCCAACCCCCTAATTTTAAAGATGAAGTTAAGAGGTGAAATGACTTGCCCAGGATCATAAGAATCAATGTCTGAGGTAAGGTCTTCAGGAGAAGATAAGATTTAAGTTGAGTCTTGAAAGAAGAGGACACTGAGAGGTGGAGTTTAGGGGGCAAATAATTTCAGGAGTGGGGGAACAACTGGTGCAAAAGCATGAGGAGGACGGGAGATTGAGTAGAGCGGAGTAAAATGTAAGAAGATTGGAAAAGCAAGAAGGAACCAGCTTATGAAGAGCTTAAATACCCAACAGAGGACTTTTATTTGATCCTGGAGGCAATAGGGAGCCAATGAAGTTCACTGAGCCGTGGAGGGACATGGTCAGACCCAAACTTTAGACAATAATCTTGGCAGTTAAGTGGAGGATGGAGTGACAAGGCAGGGATGATAGTCCAGGACGGAGATGAAGAGAGATTTAACCAGGGTTGTGGCCATGTAAGAGGAGAGGAGAGAATGTATTCAAGAGATGTTCAAGAGAAAGAAGTAACAAGATTTGGGTATGGATAGGTATAATGAGTAAGAGGAAGAAGCTGAAGATGACACTGAGGTATGAGCCAAGGTGACTGAGAAGATGGTGATGCCCTCAACGGTAAAATGGAAGTTTGGAAAAGGGTGTATCTGGGGGGAAAGATAACGAGTTCTACCTCGGACGTGTTGTATGGATGCCTTCTCTACATGAGATGTCCTAAAAGCATTGCCTGGTGGCAACTGGGTGGCACAGTGGATAGAGTGCTGTCCTTGGACTCTGTCTTTCTGAATTAAAATCTGGCCTCAGACACTTACTAGCTGTATGACTCTGGACATGTCACTTACCCCTGTTTGCCTCAGTTTCCTCATCTGTCAAATGGGCCAGAGAAGGAAATGACAAAGCACTCTAGTACCTTTGCCCAGAAAACCCCAAGTGGGGTCATGATGAGTCAGATGTGACCGAGAAATGACTAAATAACAACATCCACACATATACACATTTATATGTGTGTGTGTTAAGCATAGTATACTGGTAGTAATACTAAATATAACTGAAACATACGTGTGTACATTTACACACATACGTGTATATATATGATGTAAATAGCATACAAGCATACTAGTAGTAATACTAAATATCACTTAAATATGAGTGTATATTTGTATATATACATATATTTACATGGTTTATATTATGTGTACACATATCTACATGCATGTATGCATATAAACACATTTTATTTTACACATATGTGTATATATACATATGCACACATATACACATACATGCATGTGTGTGTATATATGTGTATGTGTATATATATATAGATATATATATATATATATATATATATAGATAGATAGATATAGATATATATAGATATATATCCCCCCAAGCTGACACAATATTCCAGATATGTTCGGATGACATCAGAGTAGTATGGGACTACAACCTTCCATTCTATCTATCTATCTATCTGTCTGTCTGTCTATCTATCCATTGATGTATATACACATATACATATATAAATATATAAAATCGTATGTCTGGTCCCCCTTGTTAAGTATTTACTGTATTGATTCAAAGATAAAGTTGGATGGGTACTCTTAATAGGGCTTCTTTTATCGTCTCTTTCTTCTCCTTAGGAACAGGATAGCACTTTGCCTTCGGGCGGCTAGAGAGGCCATCCAGGAAGCCAATGCCAAAAGCACCTCCTTTGAGAAGACAAAGCAGCAACTTCGGTTGGGGCTGGAAGACATTGTGTCTGACCTGGAGAAGGTCCATTTTACGGCAGCATTCCTCGATGAGAAGCAGAGACACTTTGACAAAGTCCTTACTAACTGGAAACAGAAGTATGATAACTCTCAAGCCGAGCTTGAAGCCTCTGAGATGGAGGCAAAAAGCATTAGCGAAGAGCTGTTTAAGCTCAAGCAAGCTTATGAAGAGATTACAGTGAACCAGGAGGCTCTGAAAAGAGAAAACAGGAACCTCCATGGTATGCTGGGCAGACCACAGACCTTCGAGAAAGTCTTTATTGTAACTATGACTATGCCTTATATTTGTCTAGCTCTTTGTGTAGCTACTTCAAGCCCTGAAGAGCTAACTGGTTGTTGTGGACCAAAGTGATCTCAATAGGCTAGAACGCTGGGTCAAATAGAAGGTGATATAATGTAATAGAGATAAATGGGAAGTCTTCCTACAACTTGATTTAAAAAAAAATCCAACTTCATAGATATAGTATGAGGGATGGATGGCAAGATGAAGGCTCATGGGAAAATGTCTCAGGAGGAGTGGTACTTAATGGAATGAATATTCAATAGGAGTATCGTGTAGTTAAAATGATACCTAGGATCACAGGGTCTGAATTTGAAACCTAACACTGTGGCTTATTACCTGTGTGACCATGGGCAAATCATTTAACCTCTCTGGACCTCGGCTTCACCATATATAAAAATGATGCTGGACTAGATGGCTGCTAATGTCCGTTCCAGCTTTAAATCTATGACCACTATATGACAGGACAGCCAAAAAAGGTTAATGTTATGTGAAGTCAGTGATGCTCAGAACGTGGAAGGTTGTGGTCTTACACTACTCTGATGTCATCAAATCACATATAGGATATTTTCTCAGTTCTGGACACCCCATTTTAATTTTTTTTGAGTTTGTGAATCTAGTTTTTATTTTATTTTTAATTTATGGAATAAAACAAGCATTTCCATAACACATTATAATACAAAATGATTGCACATGAAACTGCAAATCTCTTGCTATTCCTTTTAAATATATAATAAGGTTATCATGTAAATTTTTTAAGAGAGAGAGAAAAGAAAAAAGCGGGGAACCATATTTTAGGAGACCACATTGATAAGCTCGGGAGCATCTAGAGGAGGTCAATCCAGATGACAGGGGAACCTCAACATCATGCTATAGGAAAATCAGATGAAGGAACTAGAGATATTTAACCTGAAGAAGAAAAGACTTAGCTAGGCACATAGGCATATATCTGTAGTCCCTGATCCTAGGGACTCTGAGTCTGGTGGATTGCTTAGGTTCAGGAGTTCTGAGCTACAATAAGTCTAAAGCCAATCAGGTTTCTACACTAATATTGGCACCAATATAGTGAATCCCCCAGGAGTAGAAGACCTTTAGGCTGCCTAAGGAGGGGTGAACCAGCCCAGGTCAGAAAAAAATGAAGCAGTTAAAGTTTTCATACTGATCATTATTAGAGTTAGTCTCATGAATGTCCACTATACTTCCAGCCTGGGCAAGATAGAAAGACCCAGTCTCCCTCTAATGATGACAATAATAATAAAGACTTAGCAGGGTTATGAAATCTGTCTTCAAATATTTAAAAGGTTGTCACTTTTAAAAGGGGATTCAACTTTTTCTGTTTGACCTGAGAACTCAGAACAATGGGTAGAAGTTATAGAGAAGCAAATTTAGATTTGAAGTGGGGAAAGATATTCCTAACCACTACTAGCCCATAGAGAAATGGGCAGCTCCAGGAACCAGTGTTTTCCTTGCTACAGATATTCAGGCTAAAAGTGGATAACCATTCCTTGTGGGTGTTGCAATTTCAATTCCTAAATAAGTGTAGGTTGGACTAGATTGTTTCTTTGGTCCCTTCAATTCCTGAGATTCTGAGAAAAAGATTGTGTGGGAGATCTCAAATGAAAAAGTATATAAGAATACTTGAAAGAAATGAAGATGTGACTTTTCTACTCATCTAGCCTATCTGGAAATGGAGTCTCTGCATAGTTTCTAGCATTTTAGAGAAGGCTTCTCGACATTTTTGTGGTCCAAAAGTATTCCACTTCTGGCCTGAGGTTTGGAAAACAGCTGGAGTCTGGGAAGCATTTACTAAACATGAAGTATATATGTGGGGATTCTGATAGAAAATCTTGTCAACAAATCGTGGAAGGCAGGGAAGGGAGGGGTGGTCAGGCATTGCAGAATTTCAATCTTGAAACTTTCCAGCTATGTCCTTCTTGTCACCAGAAATTGCCATGGGTGACAGGGAAAAGGGCATATGTTAGAAGTTTCTAATTTGTTGGTGTGTGAGAATCCTGGCAAAATAGGATTGGCCTGTGTCTGGAAGGCAACAGGGTCTGACAGCTGCCCAAAGCTGTCAGTTATGACTTGTGCCTATTTAAAACCACCAAAATGATGGTGTTTACTAAATGTCATGGTAGAAGCTAGCCTATGGGTGTATGGTGGAAGGAGGTGAACTGAGAGTTAGTGAGGTACAGTTAGAACTGCCAGAGTTTAGTCCATCACCAATGGTGTGAGAACAGCAGCTTGACTAAGGGTTAGTTTGTCATATATGAAAGAGTATTAAGAAATGATAACCCTAGTAGTTTGTGCATGAGTGTGGAGAAAGGGGAAGGAGAGTATATTTATGGTAGAGAGCATGAAAACCTCCACTCATTAAGACTAGAATGCTTGGATTTCCAACCTCAATGAATACATAGTGCCTCAGTGTGAATGGAAACAGGAAGGAGTTTGGGCAGTGTTCTATGCCCTGCTACCTCCTCCCCACCTTAACCTCCATACATTGATACAAGTATAAGAGGGATCATGATGAGTGAGTCTGTTTGGAATCTATACCTGAGTAGTGAATTTCTGAATTCCTTATAGTATCCTCAAGGGAAGAGTATGCCCAGAGTGCTAGGTATGAGCGAGTTAGCTGAAACTTTTCTTTCTAGCCAAAAGACATTTGAGTAAAATGCCTGGAAGCCATATGCTTTGTGATCTTGTAAGGGGCCTAAGAGCATTTAAAACAAATATTTGAAGATATCATTAGTGAAACTATGATAAGGAAATAAACAAACCTTCTAAATGATTTTCTACAGCAGAAATGGCTATTCAATTGTAGAGATTTTTAAGATCCTGTTCTGTCTGTGGTTTGTTGATGATAAAAAAATGCACTTTTGACTTCGTAGAACAAAATCAGTCTTCTAGTTCTCTTCAAAGTGCCTGCTACCAAGATAGAGGATTGTTAAGTGATTATCTTTGTCAGGAGAGACATAAAATGGAGGAGTTATAAGCTCACCATTGGTATTTGCCAGGGAAATGGTAGATGGGTTGTGCAAGGTCCAAATCAAAGAGGAATTCCCTATGTATGGCAAGGTTCTCCAGATGTTCCTGGTAGTAGTAGATGATAATGTGCTGATTTCAATGAGCCCTTGAACACTAAAGGGCTCCTTCAATGAGATCCATGGTCACTTGATAGCAGCCTAGCCATCCACACTGAAAAATAGAGTGGAATAAAAAACTTGTATTACCAAAATATGCAAACTACATAGATAACCCACTGAGTTAGTACATCTTTATATACATTTTGGACAGTCACTGCAGATGACCTCAGCCCATATGTGACTAGACAAGGCCATAAACCGGTCAAGTTGTGAGGGTAAAGGATGGATAGACAGGCCAAATGTTGCGCTGGAATCCACGTAATGTTTAAAAGAACCTGAGAAAGACCTCCAGCATGTTGAATAAACTGCCTATGGAGGACTTAATGATGATAATAGCTCGCTTTTATATAGCACTTTAAAGTTTTGCAACCCCCTTTATATACACTATCGCATTTGATCCTTACAACAACCTTTTGAGGGAGGTTATTATCTTCATTTATCAGATGAGGAAACACTCATCTCAGGGGGACTGAGTCACTTGCCCAGGATCACATAGTTAATAAATACCTGAAGAAGGATTTGAATTCAGGTCTTTCTGATTCCCAAGTCCAGGTCTCTATAAATTATGCCACCTAGCTACCTTACAGAAAAATACATACAAGACACGGGACGACAAAGAGGGCTCGGATGAGTTGTGCTCTCTTCTAGTCAAAAGACTTCATGATAATGAGATCATAGCTCCCTTGCAGGGTGGGGTACAGTAGGTTTAGGAGTAGAAGCTGCAAATTGTCCAGGTCAGAGTTTGTCCCCAATCTGTCAATCATAGTCAACTCTGTTTTAGAGAGAATGCATATCAGAGTATGTGACCCCAGTTAAGGCTACTAATTACTGGACATTTAAATTGCACTTATAAAGGATTTTGCAACCTCTTTAAGGTTATAGACTCTTCTTTGCCTTAGCCCTTATGAGGGAATTCAGCATTTTCATCATTTGTATTTCACAAAAGAATGAAACTTGGGCACTAACAATTTAAGTGATGGACACAGAGTCACCAAGCACAGGTCAGAAGGGCACAGCTGGTATTAGACCTCAGAGCCCCGCAGCCTGTGGCTAATTATCTACTTCCAAAGTCACATTATCTTTCTGATGCCCCCTGGCTCACAATATATCTTTTATGTACTTGAGATTTTACGATGAGGCAAGATGAGGGTAATGGTATCAGGCAGCTGAATTTCCAACAGTGCTGGCTGCATCACCATGCTGAAGGCTTGATTCTTCCCCTTTACGTTCAGGAGAATGCTAGCAACACAGGCTCATGTACTTTAAATTTAGAGGGGCTGTTTCCTACTCTCCTCCTATCTTGAGCATCTCTAGCTTATCTGGGTTTATGCCTGGATGCAGGCAAAGAACAAATCTGCCTAAATCCACATCCTTTATGTGCTTGCAGTAGCTGTGCACTCTGTGGCTGTTGAATCTTCATAATAGGAGAGCAGAGGAGCTGATGAGAGCATCTTAGAAGATGCATATTCTCTGGCTTTAGTCCAGCCTGTCTGGATAGGCACCACTGAAAAGGAAAGGGGGAGGGGGAAGGTGGAAAGGGAGGGGAAATTAGTGTTACAAATGTCACTGTATATCAGTGCTGTGTCTGTCTTAATGAAACTGAAGCTGGTACCCATCACTAACATGGTTTTTCTTCTTTCTATCTTTTTAGAAGAAATCTCTGAACTGACAGACCAGATTAGGGAAGGAAACAAGAACCTGTGTGAGATGGAAAAGGTCAAGAGATTGGCCGAACAGGAGAAATCAGAGGCCCAGGTGGCCCTGGAAAAAGCTGAGGTATTATCCCTGGCAAGAGCTGAAGGTTTGCATTTCCCTGGTACACACAACCAAGCAGGTCTCTCCTGCTGGCACCAAGAACAATGGTGCTGAGTAAGACAGCTCCTGTGATGTGTGTCTCTACCTCTTTGAGTTCTTGATCTAATGTGAGGTTCCCTCAGACGTAGTCATCAGGTACTTATCTGCACCAGTCAATTATTATTGCTAATTTTTATCTAACACTTTGTAAACTGTGAAATGCTACATAAACACTGGTGCTATTTATTATTATTTACTAATATTAATTTAAAATTGCTGATATATCACCTTTTATAGTTTCCAAAGGCTGTTTCATACAATATGAGATTTGACTTTCACGTCAACCCTCTAAGGCAGAGCGGACTCATTAGAAAAGAGCCCGATGATGGGAAAAATTGGAGGCAAAAGGAGAAAGGGACAGCAGGGAATGAAGCGAACAGATAATGTCATGGAAGTAATAAACATGAGCTTGTACAGGCTTTGAGGGATAGTGGAGGATAGAAGAGCCTAACATACTGTGGTCCCTGGGGACACAACTGAACAGCAAGAAAGTAGAATGTAAAACCCTTTGGAAAATGCAAAATGCAATTTAAATGTCAGTTACTAGTATGGGAATTAAATATTCGCTAATGGCTAACATATAGCATTTTACAGTTGACAAGGAATTTTATGTAATGTAATGTATACTTTATAGTTTATAAAGGATGTCATATAGTATTTCACATGTGTTTCATAACAACAGTCTAAGGGGGGTGACAAAGGGAGTGTTTTCTTCATTTTGGAGAAGAGATTTGAAGCCAAGCCTTCCGGAGTTAGTATAGCACTTTATCTGCCATACTATGATATTAGTTGTCAAATTCAGGCCTTCTGAATAGTAAGGATATTTTCTTCCCCTGAGCCATGTCACCTTCTTTATTATTTCTTGACTCAGATCTCATGAAAAGAAAGTCTCTTCCTTCCCTCTGCACTTCTCTTTGCCCTTGGATATTAGCTGGGGATTAAAGTGCTCTTCTCGGTCTATGTGAGAAAGATGGAATAAGTATTTACTAGATATGTTCATTGCATTGTTAACAGGTTTCTTTTCCATTAAGTTGTTCATTCTATCTTGCCCTTTGAAAAAAGTACCTAGACAATTTAAAATATGTGTGTCTAAGGAGTAGATGCATTTTAAATGGTGCCACACAGTCCATTTGAGAATATGACAAAAGGAAACAATCCACCAAAAAGCGTGTCCTAGACTGAGGATGATTGTTCCAGAGGTCCTCACCTTTAAAATTATTAAAGATCCCTGCCTGAGAAAGGCGTTTCACTTATTAAGTCTGTGGATAGAGAATTCATTCAAGAAACATGTATTTAGTGTTGTCGACACACAATGTAGTTACTGTGTTAGGCATTGGCAGAGACACAAAAATGAAGAAATTATGGTTCCTTCCTTAAAAGAGCTTGAACTCCATTGGGCCACTTTACAGATAAGCAGAATCATTAGATAGTCTTGTTTTCCTTTCATCTACAAACATTTCTTGAGGTCCTTTGGATTACTAGTTGTCGTTTGTCCTTCCTTCTCGAAGAGGACCATGACATCAGGAAGGCAATGCCATGACTTGCAAGTGAATTGGATTCAAGTGAGGGAGGACCGTGCAAAGGTACCAGCCTCACTCTCTCCTCTGGAGCCGTCTGGGTCCAGTGGCAAGATATAGATCAGGATGACTGGAGATGGCTCCAGATTACTAGTAGAGCACATCTGATAATAGGAAGGACAATCCTTAATAAAATGGTATTAGGCTGAAGGAAAAATAAGAAGACAAGTAAGAGGCAGTGCCTTCTTTTAAGAAGGTTATACTCTGGGGCAGCTAGGTGATGCTGTGAATAGAGCACTGGCCCTGGAGTCAGGAGGACCTGAGCTCAAATGTGACTTCAGACACTTGACGCTTACTAGTGGCCATGGGCAAGTCACTTAAGCCCGATTGCCTCTCTTTCTCTCCCTACAAAAAAGAGAAGGTTATAATCTACTTAGAGGAGTTTGATCCTGGAAGAGGAGGAACTATGAAGATAATTTTATTTATTCTAAGGTAAGACATTTGCATTGGGAAAGAGGGTTTCTAGAGGAAATACTTTGATCCAACATAAAGGAATATATAGAAAATGGTGGAAATTTCATACACTATGATTGGTGTAAAGGGAGAGTTTGGGTGAGAGGTATCAGATCCCCTCACATAGGCTGTTTTCTATTTATTATCCTAGAAAGCTGTCTAGCCCATGGCTCTTGCTAAAGCTGTATTCCTTGAATTATTTGTTACCACTAGATGGCATTATTCTCTGCCCACATGTATTTGATTCCCACTTTGGCCATATTCATGAAAGCTTAATCAACATGGGCTCCATCAATTTGTACAACTGGCTTATTTCTTTTTGTGGGCAAACCTTTATGAGAAACCTTATCAGAAACATTCTGAAAAACCCAAACTAAATTGTTATCCTAGGTCACCTTCTCTAGCTCTTTTATTAAACATTTTTTCAGTGAATTCTGCAGGGTTAGAGGTTATATAGTTTCCCCTGCAGGAGCTACATGGGCTCACTCTGAGGAAACAGCCATCTAATGTTGGGTTTTTTTAGCTTGTTTCCCTTTGATTGAGGGGAGAGATTAAAAATCAGGGTGGTAGGAGGTGAGCATGACTAAAATTCCCAGTATCTTCCCTCTGTCTATTTTTAAAATATCCACCAGTGCTCACCACATAGCAAAATCTACATTACTATTTTGAGACGCATCCTGGTCTTAAAAATAACAGTTTTGGCATTGGAAGGGACTAATGAGATCAACCCCATTGTGTTTAATGAGAAAATAGAGACCTATTAAAGTGAAGGGTCTTGGCCAAGGTCATACTACTAGTTAGTAGCAGAGCAGAGAATTTTAAAACTCCGGACTCCCTAATTCAAAACTTTTTCTACTGCATTATACTATCTCCCTCCCTCAGTCAAGCAATACATTAGTGACTTCATAATCTTGCTTCTGACATTTCCAAGAATCTATTGAATAGCTTCATGAACTTCTCAGTGGTTTTATGTTTAGGTTTTACCTTTCATGTATATATCATCTAGTCCTAGGAATTTCCTACTGTTGGATTTCTCAACGAAATCCAAGCTTTAAGTCTCTACTCTGACTATTTTTTCTATATCCTATTTTTAAATACCTTAAAAAGTTTAATTGTTGAATAGCAGCTAGAATGACACACTGAGAATGGACGTCAAAGGTTACAGTGTAGACCGGACTGCTAGATTACCTCTGATCTTGCTCCAATCCCTGGAAAAGGTTAGTTAAAACCCACCATTTTTTTCCTGTAGGAACTCCAAAGAGTCCTTTGTTCTCAAACCACTGTATTCTTAAGTAAAATGTAAACTTTATGAGAGTGAGGACCATCCCTTATCTGTACTCATATTCTTAGCACCTATCACAGTTTTGGAGATACAGTAAGTATTTAATAAATGTTGGTTCATTGACTGATCAATGACATAGATCTTTCATCAAAACAAACGAAATAAATTTCTAAATTTGATTGCCTAAAAACAGATTCAGTTTGGTGTATTTGATTTCAGGGAGTCCTGGAACGCGAAGAGAGCAAAATCCTTCATTTTCAATTTGAGGTCTTGGAGGCTAAAGTAGAACTTGAAAGGAAACTTGTAGAGAAAGAAGAAGAAATTGAAAACTTGAGGTATTTAAGACTGATATAACAAGTAGTCATTATGCATTTCCTTCATTAGCTTTAACCAAACTGAACTCATTATGTCTTTATAGTCACACTGCTCTCCTTACTTTCATTTAGCATATCATTGAATATACTAACCCAGAATCTCTGACTGTCCAAAGAATCATCTCAGTTGTCTTCCTTTCCTGGAATGAGTGTGTGTGTGTGTGTGTGTGTGTGTGTGTGTGTGTGTGTGTGTAGATGAGAGAGAGAGAGGGAGGAGTGGGGAGGAGAGGGGAAGGGGGATGGGAGGAGGAAGGGAGGAAGGAGGAAGGGGAGGGAGAGGGAAAGGAGGGGGGAGAGACAGACAGAGGCAGAGAGACAGAGACAGAGAGAGACAGACAGAGAGACAAGAGAGGAGAGGGGGAGGAGGAGGAGGAGGAGAAGGAGGGAAGGGAGAGGAAAAGGGGGAGGGGGTAGGGAGAGAGAGAAGAGAAAGGAGAGGGGGAGAGAGATGGAAATGACAAGAAAGAGGGGGAGAAGAGGGAGAGAGACAGAGACAGAGAGAGTTAGAGAGAAACCAGGAGAGACAGAGAGAAACAGAGAGAGAGAGAGAGAGAAATAGCTGGCTCTGAGTCACTGCTACTAGCTTGAATGTCTGTTTTGTATGTAGTCTTCCATATAGTCTTCTTTTTGGGGGGAGGGTGCCGTTGGTAGTGGTGGTGGGAGGATGCACTTCTTTTCATGTGTTGGCCTCTTCCCACCTTGAGATTGTAGGGGACTGACCATGTCTGCAATTTCCTTGAAAGCTATTCACAAGGCACGCAGCATTCCTTTACCTATAGCAGATGTTTAATAAATCAATGATTCTTGAAGGGGGTGCTATAGCACCAGCAGTGTGCCACTAGATATTCTGTGAAATTTGGATAGTCCAGATTTTAAACATTATAAACAATTTGGCCTAATATAAAATTTGTTTATCCAACATACATAATATGGTACATATAGTATTCATGAAATAAACAAAACTTGCCTGATACAGAAGTATATTGTATATTGCAGGTATGTCATTATCCTCATTATGTTGTGTAGTACTAGTATAATACATGATACAAATTTGATGCTTATTTTGTTAAACTTGAACTTATAAAGAACTGAACAAATGGCGTACTTTGTTGAAGAGAAGTCACACTCCTTCTCTGGGCTCTGGGCATTTTTTTGTGGCTCTCCACCATCCTTGAAATGTTCTCCCTCCTCCTCTTTGACTCTTTGATTCCTTGGCTTCTTTCAAGGCCCAGCTAAAATCCCACCTTCAACAGGAAGCCTTTCCCAATCCCTCTTAATTCTGTTGCCTTTCCTCGGATCATTTCCTATTTATTCTATATATAGCTTGTTTGCATATTGTCTCTCTCATCAGATTGTGAGCTCATTAAGGGCAGCTACTGTCATTTGCCTCTTTTTGTATCCCCAGTGCTTGGCACATGCTAGGCTAGGAGAGGGGAACCTGCTGCCTTGAGGCCACATGTGTCCCTCTAGGTCCTCAACTGCAGTCCTTTGACTGGATCCAAACTTCACAGAACAAATCCCCACAATAAAAAGATTTGTTCTGTAAAACTTGGACTCAGTCAAGAGGCTGCACCCGAGGACCTAGAAGGCCATATGTGGCCTCGAGGCTGCAGGTTCCCCATTCCTGTACTAGGTACTTAACACATACTTGTGTCAACTAATAGACTAATGTATGTTTCCCAGTTCTTCTGTGGTGATGTTCACTTTAAACATTTCCATTGTGATGATTCCTTATGGGAGCAAAAAAATATTTTTTTCGCTTATTTATTTATTTTGGAGAATCACTGCAGTAAATATTAGCTGACTGACACCAACTTTAAAGTAAGAAAGAGGAGTCTTTCCTGCCCCTCCCCCACCATCTTCTAGGATTCAGTTGTGGCACAGTAAGACTTTTACTTACCCTACATACTGCTGTTCCCCAGGGACTCATTGCCTGCTTTACAGCATCTGCTTGCATTGGTGTGAAGACAGAAATTTAAGTGGCTTCTTGAATCTCTGTTGAAGCAGTATTAGTTAAGTAGTCAGGACAATGAATTTAAAAACTTAACCAAGGGGAGAATCCACATCCCTTAATGCCACCCATCACACGCTGAGGATGTTTAATATGCCATTTCTCAGTCCCTCAATTAAATGAAGACGATAAAAAGGAGCCCTTTGCCTGTCTCTGAAGGGGGTAACAAAGATCAGTGAATCTGTTTACAAAGCCTTTCAAACTTTATAGATGAAAGGTACTATTAGAAACACAGGGAATTTGTGATTATCTTTTCTATCTGATTTGAAGGAACAGATCAAAGGACATTTATTAAATGTTTACTATGTGCCAAGCACTGGGCTAAGCGCCAGATATGTAAATAGAAAAGCAAGTCAGCCCCTATTCTTAAGGAATACACTACCTAGCTGTGTGACCTTGGTCAAGTCACTTAACCTCTGTTGACCTTACTTTCCTCATTTGTAAAATGGAGATAGTAACAGTGCCTACCTCCCAGAGCTTTGATGAGGATCAAATGAAACAGTAATTATAAAGTAATTATGAGAAATTATAAGAAAATTTTAAAAAATTATAAGAAAAAATAATTATAAAGTACTTAGCACAGTGGCTTACATATAATAAGCAGTACATAAATGTTAACTGCTGTTGTTGTTATGCATAGGTGGTTTCAGCCCCAAGGCCAATGAAAAGGTCCCTTTGGTCCTTATGATGTAGTGGCAAAAAAGGTGGTAATGTATTTTCTTTAATGGCATTAATGGTATTTCCATTAATAAAAACTAGATTGGCTCCTGCTGTTGAATCATTTGACAGGGCAAAGGACTTTGGCAGTAAGAACTTTCTCTTCTTTGTTTTCAGTAGTTTGGGCTGCAGCACCTGCAAAGACAGTTGCCAGGTTGCATTTTCACAAGCGTTTCCTCTAAGGACCACCGTTTTGAGAGCAAGGGTGGGGAGTAGGGCCTGGTGGTCAAAGGGGCACTGCTGTCCCCTAGACTTTTGGCCTTAGCTTCCAGTTTGTAGTGGTTGATCTCCACTTGGCGGTGGTGGTGACGGTGGACACAGTAAGCCCCTTTTTCACAAAGGCAGGATAGATGATCTGGGAGGCATTTCTCTTCTCAGGCTCTCAGGGTCTGAAATGAGATGGTGGTTGAGAAGGCTTGACCCTCCTGGCACATGCCAGCTCCTTTTCTCCCTTGTGGTGTTTCATATCTCCAGCTAGACTGGCCTGACTACTTCATTGCTCAGCAGATGGTCCTGGGGGTAGGAATACTGAGCCTCTTCTCCACAGGCCTTACTCTCTTGGATGACGGCTTTCAGGGGCTGAGCTGGAAGCAGTGAAGGCAGCCCAAGGACAAAGATACTGATATTCCTGGGTTACTTGGGCTCATGGTATACAAACATACCTAAGGAATACACATGTATGCCTTCCATCTTTCTCTCAATTGATAGCTCCTAAATTCTCTCTTCCGTGGGCAAGAGAAGAAAGAAATTCAAGTCTACCATTCAGCTGTCAGATAGTTGCTCCTCATAGGTTTGGAAAATAGTTTAAAAAATAAAAAGGAAAAAAACACTTTTTATAAAAAATTCAAAACCATTCAAATATATTCTGTAATTGGCTCATTTCTACGGCCCATTGTCGGATGAAACTCCTACTTGGGTCAAGTTTTTAATGAGGATGTCGAAAATTCAGCAGTATCTCATGCTTCAGGTTACCTATGCCCTAGTATATGAAAACTCGAGCCTAAACAATGAACTGTAGTGAATGATTCATTTCTCCTTCTAAGGCCCTATGTCATCGTCCAAATGGACTTTCTTGATGAAAGGCAGAAATACTAGGACTCGAGAGTTGTCCTACTTTGAGGAGGAGGAAAATAAATGCCTTCTTGTGCAGTTAAATAAAATGATTTCAGGTAGTGTCAAATGAATACCTATAAATAAACTCAGCCAAGGAAAAATGAATCCTCAGAGAGGCTGTATCTCATCAGGCACATGTGAGTGGTATGGAGCAATTTGCCAGTTATTATAATCTTAGTTCGAAGGAAGCAGTAGATCTAAACAGCTATCTAACAGTTCGGAGAAGAAAGTACCAAAGGCTAGGCATGAGAAATGAAGAACTGAACAAAGGGGAGGCAGGAGAATGGTGGCTGAGCTTTACTCAATTATTCATAGCAACTATAATAATAGATACATTCAGAACAGACATTAGAATGTCTCCATAGCCCATCTCCACTCTGTGTGGTTGTGGGCAGTGGCCACATGGCTCTGTTCCTGGAACGCCAGAATGGCAAAGTTTATGCTATTGTGTACGAGTATGTGATAGCTCCTAAATCATGATAGGTCATGAATAGGAGGGACCTGAGAGGACTGGGCTGGATCCCCAAAATGGGAGAGGCGGATAAGCATTAAAATCAAAGAAACCAGCCTCCGAGGGTAAAACAAGACAGGATGTCTAAAACTGGTTAGTAGTAAATAGATCCACAGGAATTCGGTTCAATCCACATTCATTTGTGTGTAGAGCATTGTGGGAGAGATGCAAAGATAAATCCCTGTCCTCCTGGAGCTTATTCTCATTTGGACATATATCGTTTTCCTTTACTATAATACAAAATAATATGTAAATGCATAAGAGAGAGTAAAGAAAGACTACAAAAGTTCTGGGAAAGGGATAAGATCATGCACTAGGGAAGTCAGTGAAGGCTTCGAGAGAGAGTTGACATTTGTGCCAGCCCTTAGAACAGTGGTATCAAACTTGAGCAGAAACAGGGGCCACAGATCTGTCCATAAGGATCCTTGTAGGATGCCTATTAGCTTGGTTTGAAAATGTAATGTTACCTATGTTTTCTCATATTTTTATTTATTTTGTTATTTCCCAATTATGTTTTACATTTTTGATTCAGACAACACTTGGGTGTGTTCTGGGCAGCCTGTGGAGCATGTGTCTGACAGCTCTGATTCAGGAGATTGGTAGGCTATAGAGGCATACTGGGCATAGGGAACAACATGAGCAAAGGCGGAGAAGTGGGAAAGTATAGAATGTGAATATAGAGAATGATAAGTAATGCAGTTAAGCCCAAGTATAGTTTATATGGAGTATAGTTTATATTGAGTTAAGGCAGAAAAGTAGGTTGCCAGATTCTGGAGGACCTCAAATACAAGCTAAGAGTTTGAACTTCTCTCAATAGGCCACAAGGAGCTCTTTCTTGGAGGTTTCTAGAAGTGATATATGACCAGTCTGGCGGGGGGTGGGGAGACTTGTGACCTTCTAGGTCCTTGGGTATAGCCTTTTGACTGAGTCCAAGTTTTACAGAACAAATCCTTTTATTAAGGGGATTTGTTCTGTGAAGTTTGGATTCAGTCAAAGGGCCGCACTTGAGAACCTAGGGGGCCACATGTGGCCTCGAAGCTGCAGGTTCCCCACCTCTGGACCACTTCTATACCTAAGGATGCCTAGATTCTTAAGGTTGAAGTGCTTTTCCTCACCCAGACCTCTTTCTTCATGGACCTCTCAGAATTGTTTAATTTCTTCTGACTCAGTTATATCTTTATAAGTATGTGTATAAACTTTTGAACTTTAAAAATCTTATTTATTTATTCCGTTTCTGTGGAACATGGCAGGTTTTTTAAAGAAGATGTCACATAGTAATTTCTTTTCATGTCCCAAATCTGTTGTTTAAAAAAAATAAAATCAAATCAGGAAAAAGAAGAAATGGATTTCATAAATATCTATCCAACCCAAACCTGAGTAGTCATCCCCTCAACATAATCTCTGACAAGAGGCCATTATTCAGCCTTTGCTGGAAGTGATAGGGAACCATGCAGTATTAGGGAACCCACTACTTCCCGAAGCAACCCATCTATCACCTTTGAACTATTCTGATGACTAGGGGTGTGATTTTCTTAGTCTCTACACCTTCCACCATTTGCTCCTAGTTCCAGGTCAAATAGAACAAGCCTAATATTTCGTTCAAATGATAGACTTTCAAATATTTGAATATAGCTATTATGATCTACCCCCACCAAAACTTCTCTTCTCCACACTAAACATGCCTAGTTCTTAGGATTGTAGGATCTTTGAGCAAGAAGCAATCTTTGGGTTCCTTGAGACTGAGCTCATCATTTTAGAGGTGAAGAAACTGAGATTTGGGGCAGTAAAATGACTGGCTCATGGTCTCTCAGATAGAAAGCAGTAGAAACAGGATTCAAGATCAATATGCAACTACTCAGAATGTTACATTCTTTCCTTCATGACATAGGTCTTTGAACCAATCCTCAGCACGTCTGGTCCTTTCCGCATCCTGAGAGCGTGTGTCCTAGCTTGCTAGTGTTCTTCCCAAAACACAGGACCCACAATACAGTACTCTATATGTGTTCAGTCCAACAGATACATCGCTTTCCTTGTTCTTAATGCTACTCTTCCCTTGATGCACCCTAAGGTTGTGTGAGCCTTCTTACCCACTAATTCATACATTGGACTCATGCCAAGCCTTCAGCCGACCATGATCCTAGATCCTTTTCATACACGTATAAATTCACATACTTGTTAAAAAAAAGAGATGCCACTAGACATTTATCTTACTAAATTTTGCCTCATTAGATTTAGTCCATTGGTCAAACTTGGATCTTGATTCTTTCATCCAACGTGTTAACTCTCTCTTGTAACATCTACAGATCTGATCAAAATGATAGATAACATCTGTATGCAAACTAATGCTAAAGCAAAGGGCTTTATCTATATTATCTCATTTGATCATCACAACCCTCCTATCATCTCTATTTTACAGATGTGGAAACTGAGGTTGAGAGGTTAAGTGACTTGATAAGCATGCTACCTATTCCTTCCTCCAAGTTATTGATGAAAGTGCTGCAAAAACCCAAGGACATATGTCTGGGGCACTTCTCTAGAGCACCTCCTTCAGATTGACATCTACCAGTTATTGTATTTGACTCTTTGGGTCTAATCCAATAGGAGCAGCATTACTGAGTATGTACTAGGTACTTCTCTTACTAGTACCTAAAACTATACCTACTGGTAGCTGCTAGATTCTGGGATACAATGATTAAATGAAATATAGTCCTTCCTCTAAAGGAGTGATTTGACCAATGTTCTACAGGGGTGATTCAACATGTAAATAGAACTACTTACATGACAATTTAAGGGATAATTTGCTCTGGCCATTCAACTGAATATACCTAATAACCATTACTCTAGAACACTTGTTTCAGTATTGTCTAAGAGACTATCATGGGACACAAACATATTTTAGTAAGGCACTTGACAATGTCTGTGGCATTTCCCTGATCTACCAGTCCAATAGTCCTATCCAAAAGCGGGGTGGGGGGATGACCTATTCTTAATGAAACCATCCTGTTTCTGAGCTGTTGTTACTTTTTTACATAAGTAGTCATGAACTATGCCTTCAATAACATATTCTCTCATTTCTCCAGGAATTAAAGTCAAGCTCTGTGGCCTATAGTTTGCAAACTCTATCTTCTTCTCTCTTTAGAGAATTGGAATGACTCTGGCCCATCTCCAATCCTGCATCACTTCTCCTGTTCACCACAATTTTTCAGAAATGAAAGATAGTGGTTAAACAATCACATATGTCTGTTCTTTCTGTTCCCCGGGGTATAGTTTGTTCAAGCCAGTGATTTGAGGACCGTGATCCTGAGGCAATTTTCTATTTCAATTTCAGCTGCCTCTATATTTATCTCATCCGGAGACCTAGTGGTGATGGTAATGTTGGCTAGCTGGTTGGGTAGTAAGTGTTTAGGTAGAGACACTTCTCTGACACCCTAAGCAAGAGAATTTCAGTCTTTCCTACATATGATTTCCTCAAGTCTTATGATCACTGTCATTGACATAAAGTTACTGCTAATAGTAAAAGTTTGGTTGCTGGCCTAGGAACCTCTGTGAGTCTCAGAAAAGAGGATGTGGTCTTGACAGTCTGCTTAGAGATCAATCAATTAAATCTTAGACATCCACCGGAAGACAGAGCAACAATTTATCTGCTAGGAAGCCCCAGCTACTAACACATGAATGTAGTTGACTTACCTTGTTAATTAAGTGAATGCTGGGCCTTCTGCAAATACCAGTCACATCTTCCCTAAACTAAACTAAAGCAAATCAAGGGAACATAGAAATTGCATTTCTGGTGGAGAACTGTGAACTATGTGTGATATATTAATAACAGGGGCCCAAAGGGATAGCATTTAGTAGGGCCTAGTTGGTTAAAAAGATGGGTTCTGACTTTTTTATTTGGTTTAAGCTTTAATGTCTGAGCAGTTAAATAATTGTGTTTATTTTGATATGATGGATTTTACTTTTATTTTTTTACTGGATGCCGGATTTGGCCCGATCTTCATTTATTTTGTCCCTTCTAGTTGTGGAAACACTTCAGGTAAAGGAACTTTCTAGCTTTCCACAAGTTTCTAGAACTTGTACAGCTCTTACTATGCTGGGTCATGTAGTGGAGAGTAGATTAGGTAGATTTTTTTAAAAATCCCTTTGTTCTATGAAGACTTTAGATATGTCCTGAAACAACCACCACCACAAAAATAGCTAATATTTATATAGTGCTTTAAGATTTGCAAAGTGCTTGGTACTATGCTCCCTGAGACCCCTCTAAATAGAATAGATTAGAAAACTCCCTCCCAAACTTTGACTTAAGGAGGATTTCCAGGCCAGGCAACTCTTCATTTCCATCCAGCTTCACTTCTTTGGACTTTTTCCTCATGCCTTTGAGCTAGGTACCCTTACCCAGCCCCCTCCACTTTTCAGCTTTCTTCATTTGTTTTCTTCCCCCAGTGGATTATAAGCTCTTTGAGGGTAGGCACTATCTTGCTTTTTTTGTACTTGTATTCCCAGCACTTAGCACAGTACCTGGCACATAGTAGGTGCTTCATAAATGTTTATTGACTGACTGGCTGATTTGACAAATGTGATTTCATTTTATCCTTACAACAATCCTGAGAGTTAGATGCTAATAAAGACTGAGATTCTTAGCATAGCCCACAGATCCCAATGATGCTTCCATTGGCTGATTGACTGATAACTACCCCTTCACCTCTTCTCTTTGTAATCCTTCTCCAGGAAGTTTTTCTTCTACTTCTCTAAAGCTGCGAACATGACAGAAGCATTGTGGGTCCAAATGAAGATGCCCAGTTCTGACTGGGAATCCTTCTCTGTTGTCTCATACTTTTTTTGGCAGAGAATAACTCCATTCATCCCATTGCTAAGCAACAAGAGTTGAATTCATCTTTAACATCTTTAACCACCACTTTGATTCCTACCAGACTTTATTAGTTAATTGATTCACAAAGTTTCCTTAAATGAAATCAGACAAATTAGAGATAATAAAACCAATATTTTTCAGATCTAGAAATGTAATAGTGCTAGGATGAATTAGCTTTAAATTAATGTTTGATCAGTTAAATGATTGTGTTCATTTTGATGAAATGGAGATTTTTTTTTCATTTGCTGCTAGATTTGACCACATCTTCATTTATCTTTTTCCCCTCCTCTAGTTGTGGGTATACTGCAGGTAGAGGGACTTTCCAGCAAACTGTCCTGGCCATGGAGTGTGTCATTTGCCTATGAAATGACAGCTTCCTCAAGGACATTTCTTAAGATTTCTTGAATCTATATATAAGGTATTGATTGGCATGGACATATTCACACTGATGAAGAATAGCTTCTGAAACACTTGTCTGCTGGTAGATTCTTATAAAACTTAAAAAAAAAGTAAATCTCTCCATTTTCAACTTAGAAGTGAACATAGTTACAAAAGTATAGCATGACTATTTGTTGTCTTGACAATGGAAAGTTTGAGTAGAATATATTCCCATATAGAGGATTTTGACTCAAGGCTCTTAAATGAATGACTCTTAAAGGAAGAAGCTTTGAGAGAAATGTTCTGGTGCTCTAAAAACAGCACTTTGTTTTTCCAACGTAAGAGCTTTAGAATTCATGTGAAGTTCACCCACCTATATCTGTCTGTATCACAGTCCTCCCACCCCTATTCCTTATCCCTGTCTGACACTTGGAAGAAAAGGAATTGGAGGTGGGGGAGGATTGCGGAAAGAAATATTGAAATATTTGAAAGAAAAGAAGTGCAGATGAAAGAGAAATATGTGCCCAGTGCAATGGATTAAGAAAGTAGTAATGCATCTGCACAATGTCACCACATTCTGATTCTAACCTCTGCTTATCACAAGTTGACGTGTCTATGTAAAGTGTGTAAAGTGCTTTTAAGTCTCTGCAACAACCCTGTGAGGTAGATTCTATCATTCCCCCTTCATGTTGCAGATGAGGAAACTGAGGCTCAGAGAGGTTTAGTGTCTTGCCTATGGTCACCCAGCTAAGAAATGTCTGGTGTGAGATCTGAACTCAGCTCTTCTTGAATACAAACACTCTCTTCATGATGCCTCCTTGACTGTAGTCAGAGACAGTGGGGCCTCCGTCTCATTTGACCTCCATCCTATCACTACTCGGATGCATTGGGGGATAAGCTATATCCATTCACTCTTCATCCTTCAATTCCTCCTGTGTTTATTTATAAAAGAGGCCTTTGGTCATAATGGGCTTACTTTATTAAAAATAATTAAACAGTCCTAATTCAAGTTCTTAGTAATCTTTTTTTCTGACCCAGCACCTGATACTTTTTTTTTCTGTTTATGCTGCTGGACTCTTTGAGAGGAAAATGAAACCTCCTTTTGCCCTTCTTAAGCTCTGTCCCATTCATAGAACTTGCTAATGAGCAGTGCCCAGTGGAGAGTGTGCACCTCCAAAGGTTTACCGCTGGGCAGTTCACAGGATGCTTTCATCCTTTGCAAATGAAATTGCTGCACAGATTGTGTCATTGCAGAGAAATCCTTCAGTCTCTCAGATATGATGCCCTTATGGACTGGTGATTTCATTCAAGCAGTTAACTCCCTCCACCCATTCACAAGTGTTCCCTCCATGTCTTCTCCTCCTGTATAATTTCTGTCAATGTTTTCTCATAGATGCTCCATAAAGGCCCTACTCAGCGTACTAGAAGGCTTCCTCTGGTCTTTTCACCTCCTGGGGTTCCCATTGTATTACTTAGGCTATCTATCTAGTTGTTGACATTTGTGCATGACTGGTCCACCTACGTTTCAGACCATATGTTGGAGTTTCCTAAAATCGTCTCTGATTTTGGATTTCTTGACTAATCCTTTGTTGTGTTCTTTCCTGTCCTACTTTAATATAGTTAGTTAACAAGCATTTATTAAGCTCTTACTGCGTACCAGGCATTGGAGATACAATCCTAGGGATACACAAAGAAAGGCAAGAACACAGTCCCTTCCCTTGGCTTCCAATGGTTAAAATAAACCATCGACTATATTTCACAAGGAAAGGAAATACAGTTTGAACAATTTCTTCTCCATTCTCTTTTCTCTTGGCATTTGAATGGACTCTGGGGTTTTTACTCTGTTGTCTAATCATTGACAGAGCCTTCTGAGAACATTCCAAGACAAACACGCAATCCAGAGCTCTTCTTGGATGACATTTCAAGGGAGAGAACATATTGGTGGTGACTGGATGGATGTTCCGTATCAACTTTTTGCTGAGAAGGGTGACAGATGTAGGAGTTAACCTTTTTGTCTATGAGTTGTCTTGAGTTTATAATATAATACCCCATGTACAGAACTATTTTTTTTCCTACAAAAAAGTCAGATTTTTTTTACAAGTTACTCCATTGTCTTCAACTCACAACTTCTCAAAACCGATGGCTGCCAAGCATATAATCTAAAGAGACGCTGGTGTACCTCTTCATTGCAGACTGAGGGCAGATTTCTAAACAGGCAAGCAGTTTTGAATCTCATCATGAATGGGCGAAAGGATGTCTCTATGCAAAGCTGACCTTAGGGTATAAAGAACTGGAGTGCTTGCTTGCCCTAGGCCTCTTGTCAGGAGACTAAAACTAAGATGACCAGCAGGAGCTGGTTTGATTCAGCCAATGTTAAGCACCTACTGTGGGGAGGGAAAACTGCCTTTTAGGCTTTAAATGTTCTAGTATATTGTCATGGGAGGTTAACTTTTTATGTGACTTGATTGTCAGCTCCTTAAGAGTAGAGGCCATACTTACTCATCTGTAAATATCCTGTGTTTGGGGCTGGGAGAGATTCATAGAATGTAAGAGCTGGGGTGGGTCTTAGAGTCCACTACCTTCAATTACAGAGGAGAGAGTCTGCAGAAGTTAAGTGACTTGGCCAAAGTATTGCATCCAGTCAAGTGACAGGATTGGGATTCTAATCTAAATCTTCTTGTTCCAAGTCCGGTGCTTTTCCCACAACCATAAAGTCCTTTAAATGCTGGTTGAATAAACCAGTGATGTACATACACTTACTAGCCTAATATGTCAATATCATGATTTTTTTTTAAACAAAAAGATTCCAGACCCAATTTTGTTAGTGCAGAAAATAGGGACCCCAAATTCTTCTTGTTGCTTAAATCACTGTGGTAGACTCAGCAGGTAATACTTCTTAATCAAACACACACACACACACACACACACACACACACACACACACGCACACACATTTATCTTCTGGCTGTCATCTGAAAACTAGGAGAGACCAGCAGCGTACTATTGATTCTCTGCAGTCGACTTTGGATTTGGAAGCCAAGAGCCAAGCTGAGGCCTCTAGGCTAAAGGAGAAGATGGAAGGGGACCTCAGCGAGATAGAAGTACAGCTCAACCATGCTAACAGACAGACATCTGAAGCCTCCAAATCTCTGTATACCCTCCAGATGCAAATCAAGGTATTTCCATATTCTTCCCCAGGAAATTAAATACTTCTATTTATAGAGGAACAGCCTAGGGGTTGGAAAATCCTCATTATCCTCAACATCCTATACCAAGATCCATTCCTGCAACTGTAGATACAGAGTCAGAAAGGAACTTTAAGGCCATCTAGTCCAGCATTTTATAGATGAGGAAACTGAGGCCTAGAAAAGTTAGGTGACTTGTCCCAAGGTCACACAAATAGCTTGTGCGTGGGAATTCGAACTGAGGTACTTTGACTCCAAATTCAAGGTTCTTTCCATTGACCATCCTGCTTCCTCTCTTGAATAATTATTAGCCAGTAACAGCTTTTTAAATGCTCTAATGCTCTCTCTCTCTCTCTCTCTCTCTCTCTCTCTTTCTCTCTTTCTTCCTCCCTCTCCCTCCCTCCACAATAAAGCATTTCTTTTTCCCTTTGTTACAGAAACTACAAGTGCAGTTAGATGAAACTACACAGGAGAATGAAAGTCTGAAGGAGAAGGCATTGATGTCTGAGAGGCAACATGCTATCCTGTGGTCTGAATTGGACGAGCTACGGTCTTTGCAGGAACAGACAGAACGTGGACGGAGATTGGCTGAACAAGAGCTTGTGGAAGCCACTGAAAAACTGAATGTGCTGCACACCCAGGTGAGGACAATGAGGACGGTCTTTCACTTTCTGGCCTCTACCTTGTCAGGGGAACATTGACAGACAGGAGTATGTCCAGAGGAAATTAAAGGATGTGGAAACCATATCATATATAGGATCATTGAAGGATCTGGGAATTTCTAACTTGAAAATGAGAAAATTAAGAGATACAATTGTGATCTTTAATATTCAAAAAGCTGTCATATTGAATAGAAATTAGATTTATTCTGCATGGATCCAGAAGGGAGAACAAGGACAAAGGGCTAGAAGTTACAAGGAGATGTGTTTCAATTTAATATGAGAAGGAATTTTCTCAAAATGTGGATCATCTCAAAAAGCAATAAGTTTCTTGTAGCTGGAAGTAGTCAAGCGAAAGCTGGATAAGCATCTACCAGGGACATGAGAGGGTTTCTTCATTGTGTAGGAGGTGAGACTAGATGCAGTGATGATACAAAGCATTTGCATACTCTAGGCGAGTGCTAAAATTATTCTCCTCTGTGTTACTGGCTAGAAGACCTTTCTTCACCATGATACATATAATGATTCCTCACAAAATAGATGCCCAGAGATCTCAGAGAAAGGCTTTCTCCAATATGTAAAATGCCACATGCTGTTGCACGTGGTTCTCTTGGCAGCTACTACCTTGCTTAACCCTAGTCCTAGCTCTGGCTAGTTGGCTTGGAAACTCTCCTATCTCTTAATTCCTCCAGTTGGGGCCTAGGGATAGCTTGTGGCATTCCTTGGTTTCAGAGTTTATAGCAAAGTATATTTCAATTCTGGAAAACTTTGAGTGTGAGATGAAGGTGGTTATGGTGGTTCACCACTCTCTAATGAAGAAGAAGAAGAGATGATGCTTTTTCCCAGGGAGCTCAGTAATGAAGTAGAACAGCCAATAAATTCCACTTAGTGGGCAATACAAAACTACTTCTGTCCAGGGCAAGTTTGGAAGACTTCCAACTTGGAGGGGAAGCATAGTATAATGGAAAAAGCCCTAGGCTTGGAGTTATAGAGCGTAAGTTCAAATCTTGGCTTTGCTAATTACTTAATGAAGACCTTGCCCAAGTGACTTAATCCACAGGAACTTAGTTTCTTCACTTTTAAAAGGTGGGGAATGTGGACTAGGTGATCTCTACAATCCCTGTTAGTTCTAACTCCTATGATCTGGGTTAAAAATTGATTGAGCTAAGGATCAGATCTGCCAAGAAGATAAACAAGGATGGAGTAGAAAATCTGTGGTTGTTGCCTTATCCTGCAACATCTTTTGCCTGGCCCCAGAGTAGCCTTATTGTGCGAGGGGACCTCCCCCCTAGATCCATGAATGCAGAGTACTCATCACTTCAGAACTGTTTCCTGCTGGAAGGATGGGTCCATGAATGTTAGCCTAAAGAGAAAGGTACTTCTTCACCATGTGGGATCTTTAGGAGCCCATCTTTCATTCTAGGATCTCCCTAGCCATCCATATTCAGTTTGGTTCCAATCAGTCCATATACATGAGGTCATAATGGACTTACTAGATGGGAATATAGATGTGCCCCGGTTTAATAAATTCGAGATGCAAACATTTAGAGAGGCAGCTTGACATGGTAGAGGGAGGGCAGGCCTTGGAGACTTGGGCACCTCGGCTCAAGACCTAGTTCTGACACAGTGTGATGATGGATAAGTGACAACTCTTTTTTTTGTTTGTTTTAAGTTAATTTTTATTCTGAACTTAGCAAACACCAAATGAAATGATAATTTGAATATGCATAGCAGAATAGAAAAAGAGGATTGTACAGGCAACTGCAGGTGCCCCAGACTATTCTCTATAAATGTAAATTAGAGAACATTTGCTAATCTATATTGGGGGAATAAGTTTCCATACTGGGAGTTCTCTAACATTGACAAAATCTCAGATAAAAACCAAAAAATGCAAAAGAAAATTTAGATTTCCAAAAAAAGGTATGACTATCTTAAAAAATTATTTTCTCATTGAAAAGATTCCCATAGTCATTCCTTTTGCAAAGTAAACTTCTCTCTCCAGTGACCCTGGAACTCAGTATCTTTGTCTGTAAAAGGAAGAGGTTAAACTATGTTTCTTTGAGTTTCCTTCTAGCTCTGATGTTTGGTGGTTCTGTGAAAATGCCCTTCACTTTATACACAACTTTTCAGAAACATACTTGTCACATAAAATGACATAGCTGTCATTTGGTCTGGATCTGTGATTGCATTGGTGGAGAGAATGCTCGGGTGAGGAAATTCCTACTGCCAACAGAGATCTACAATTATTCTGAAGCTCATAGTCAGAGATTTGCCCAGGGCACTGAGAGATTAAATCAACCAGTTAAAATTTATTAAGCACCTGCAGTGTGCCAGGTACTGTGTTGAGCTCTAAGCACTGAGCTTAAGTTATTTTTCCAGGGTTGCATGAATGGTAGGGGTCAGAGGTGGGCCTTGAACCCAGGTCATCTTACCTCCAAGGGATTCTCTATCCATTATGCTATGCTGACTTTCTAAAGTGAGGTACCACCTATATAACCAGCATCTTGAAAATACATACCTGTAACTATAACTCACTTCCTACTGGACATGCCTACAGAAATGGGAACCAAATGGGGGGACATGGCCTTAGAAAAAGTGAGGCTAGGCTATATTATAAAAAAGAATCAAGGAAAATGGGCTTATTGTCAATGAATCCTTCTATGGAAGAAGCAGGGAACTAGTTATAAGGCTAGGATAGATCCTTTTCTATTTCTGAGCTTTAATCCTGACACCAAGAAGGTGTTAGTTAGAGGAGAATTCAGGAAATGATAATGGGTGAGAAATTGCCATATGAAGCCTTTATGTACAAGGCACTCTCTGATCTAGGCATCATCACACCCTTAGTAAAGTTGTGCTCATAAATACAGGCTAAAAATTAGCATCTATAAGACCTTTAATCTACAGTGCTGGAGCCATTGGAGGAAAGGCAGAATCCAGCATTGTAATAGAGATTCCCAGTAGGGAATCAGCTAGAGAAAGAACAGGATAGGAGTCTTTGTGTACCACTTAGCAGTGGGGAAGAAACAGGGAGAAATTGGGATAGGAGTGGGAAGGGAGAAAGAAGCCAAAGGAAAGACAGGAAACTCTTCTTTCCTAAGTGGCCCAGCCTCTGTGAGGTGTCTCCACTTGACACCAATTTCTGATCCAAGGGCAGTGACTCCTTACCACCTCAAGGAGTGGTGGGCATGCAACCAAATTCCCAATCATGGAGAAGTCAAAATACATTTTCTAGGGTGTTTACACTTTCTTGAAATGATGGAAGACATCGCTTTGCACTGATTCAGCCAGTTGCTGAATTCATAGTTGAGATGAGATATACATGAGGATAATGTATACTTTGTGTGTGTGTGTGTGTGGGGGTGTCTTTAATATTAATTCCTTTTGCTACTTCATAGTTGAGATGAGATATACATGAGGATAATGTATACTTTGTGTGTGTGTGTGTGTGGGGGTGTCTTTAATATTAATTCCTTGAATTTATGCCTATTTAGAAAAATAACTTAGGGAATCAAAATAGGGGACCCTGTCCCCTGCCCACCCCACATACCTGCTCATGGATATATAGTGGGAATTCTGGTCCCTGGGGCAAATTCAGTTGGTAGAATACAACTCGCTCTTTCTCCAAGTTAGGAGCAATCCTTTTGGGGAGAGGGGTGACAATTCTTCACCTTCTCACCTCAAAAAATCTGACCTTAACCCCTAAGGTTAAGTTGATATAGGGGAGGCAACATGGTACAATGGAAAGAGCACAGGTTCAAGAGTCAGAAGCCTCAGGTTCACATCTCACCTCTGATATTTATTTACTACATGGCATTTTCCTGGCAGAGGATTGTGAAGTGCTGGAGTAATGGGTCATATGTTCATAGTGGGAAGGAAGCATACAGTTGGATGTTATTACCCTGGGACAGAGCCCCAATTGTCCCTTCCTAGTTATGTCTATTCATTTACCTTCCTCACTGATGATTGGATTTTTCTACCTAAATGAACTAACCAATTGTGGAATTCTATGTAGTTATTTTAAGGCAATTTTAAGATGATTATTTGCTTTTCTTTCTTCCTTCCTCCCTCTCTCCCTCCTCCCTTCCCCCCCTTCCTTTTTCAGAATACAAGCCTGCTCACCCTGAAGAAAAAATGGGAGACTGACAGTGCCCGTATGAAGAAAGAATTAGAAGATGCCACAGAAGAATGTCAGAGTGCTAAAGAAAAAGCTAAGAAGGCAATTAATGATGTAAGGAGACAGTTGGTTCTCCACTATTTTCTAGACACAGTATTGGGCTATGGTTGAAGGACAGTATCAAATACGGGGCAACAAACAAGGGTAGTGTCTGTGCCATTCCCCTGCCTCATGATCAGGAATAGGTTGGTTGGTGTCTCTGTATCTAAGTTTATTTGAAAAAACCAGCTAATGCCATCTTTCTCCTAACTGTTGAATTGATCCAGGTAAAACCCTTTACAAGAAGGAAGCAAAAAAGGGATGCAAACCATCTATAATGTGAGGATCAATGTGTCCTGTATTCTAGAAACATCATAAACATCCTGCCATTCCTTGCAAAAAGCTTTCAAATAGCTATTTGCCTCAAGTCACTAATAGTTTGTGTCAGTGAGTGGGAAAGAATCTTGCGTTCACTTTTTTATAACTCATACACCTCCTGAAAGGCAAGAGCAGGTTAGTAAAGAAAGATTTGGGGGTTTGACAAACTTTCAGTATTCCTCTTTAATGGAGTTGTAGGTGTTTCTCTTCCATTGACAATACTACTGTCTTGAATCCATGCAAAAACCTGGCACTTTGGATGCAAAAGGAGAAAGAGGCAAAGATTCAGAGAAATTATTATTTAATGAGGGTTTCCTTTAGGGGTTATTAGAGTCCTGCAGAATAGAAGATTGCATGTCCATAGTTCCTACAAGTAATGGTCTGAGTCAGAGTTATAACTAGTGCAAAGTAACTGGGATTTTTTTCTTAGGGTGCCAACATCGAAAGGGGGCTTTCTTCCTCACTACCTTGCCCATATCTGGTCCTGTAATCATGATGTGTCTCTCCCACAACTCACCTTCTTCCACACCTATCATCCACATCCTTTCTAAAGGTTGGGTGGTCAAGAACTATTGACCATGTCACAGAGGTATGGGCCTGGATGCTCTGGGGGATGGAATGGATTGTCCTCTGTGATACCCAATCACTTGCCCTCTCTCTCACCAAATGTCCCAAGAACTCCTAATTATACCTTGACCTGAAGCACTAAACCTCTAAAGATTTTCACTAAATCACAGTAGTTGTGCCAATGCTAAATGTGAAACTCTACAGAAGGTATGGGACGGGGATGAGCACTGTCATTCAGACATTCTGAATCAAAGCAGATGCTGGTAGGAGGGAGATGGGTGGTGGCTTGAGAAAGCTTGAAAATGTGTTTGCTATCCAAGAACAAACAATTATCTGAATGTTTGTGAACTCTCATCCCCAGAGAGTAGCTTATCTCTGATGAATTCTCTCTTCTCTTTCCTGTCTCTGTTTGACAAGTGTATGCAGTAGCAAGTTATAAAAAGCTGAAACTCCTTCTAACACTGGTGTCTTATTAAGCTGTCCTTGACAATCTTGAGAAGTGAAAACTCCTCCACAGCCTCTCCACATATCCATTCATTCTCAACCAGCCCTGCACAGGGCTGTCTGGAGATGTCTCAGGAAAGCATGCTATGTCCTGTCCTCTCTGTCTTTTTTGAGATCTCTCACACGTTTGGTGTTAGGCAGATGGCTGGGAACTTGACAAATAGATAAGCTTTAATTCTGAAGGGCAGTGTTCCCAGGAACTATTATATGCATGAAGGACAGCTTTTAATGAAGTAAAACACAATGAGAATGGACATCAGGCAAAAGCCAGGGGTATGCTTCATGAACAAGAGTTAACCCAACTCTGCCCTGCTCATAGACGCTGAGAATAGTGGCCTGATGGGAGGTTCTTGAAGGCCACAGTTAATAGCTCTAATTCTGTGATCTATGACATTAAATAAAACAGAAAAAAAGACTTTAGGATGAATGGTTAAGTAAATTGTGGTACATAAATGTAATGGAATAGAAAGACAATATAGTACAGTGGAGAGAGTTCTGGCCTTAGAGTCAGGAATTTTAAGTTCAAGACCTGCCTCTGATATACTGGTTGGTATACAAGGACAAGTTACTCTAGGTCTTAGAATTCTTGGGAATAATCTAAGACTCTAGATTACAGAGAAGATGCTGACCTGTATTGGTAGAGGAAGTTTCCTCATTTGGGAATTCCCTATACTAGGGAAATAACAGCTCTCTCTCTCTCTCTCTCTCTCTCTCTCTCTCTCTCTCTCTCTCTCTTTCTCTCTCTCTCTCTCTCCTCTCACTCTCCCCCCTCTCTCTTCTCTCTCCCTCTCTCTTTTTCCATATAGATATATAAATATGCATGTATATATACATATGTGTGTGCATACACATACATATATGTCTATATGTACATACATATATATATTTTATTGTGCTTTATTATCCAAAAAAAGAAATCTATTCTTATCTAGACTTTTCCACTTCTTCCCTTTCCCACTGCAAAGATTTCCATGTTTTCTTTGGCTCAGTATATATAACAGAGTTTGCCATCTTTCATGTGATGCACATTCATGGTCTCGTGTGATGGTGCCAATCTGGGCTGCAATGCAGCCTCGAGTTTGTTCTTTCTCAAGCTTTTCCTAAGACCTAAACCATGTATAATTTGGGGAAACTGAAAGGTGGCAAGAGCAACCATAGCTGCAGAGAGGCTAAAAGATGGAGAGAAAAAAGCAGTAGTGAGGCCTAATACTTCACCAAACCCTAAAAATACAATAGTATCATACATTTACTGGAAGATATCTTAGAGGCTATTGAATCCAATTACCTCACTTTTATTAATACTTTAAAAATAATTTTACATGCATTTGTAAAATCTCTCCCATTACCCCCTCCATTGAGCAAACCAACCAACCAACCAACCCAAAAGTCAAAAACAAAACATGCAACATAAGCAGCAAAACAAATGTCTACATTGGCCATGCATGAAAATGTCTCCCACTGCGTTTTAAGTTTATCACCTCCCTGGCAGTAGAAGAATCACCTGCTTCATTTTACATCAAAGAAAACAAATATATATGTTCATTAACTTGCCCATGGTCACACCACTAATAAGAGTCTAAAGTAGGATTTGAACCCAGATCTTCCTAACTCCCCATCTCAGACCTTATCTACTATACGATATTGTAAGGGTGGCTGGTGAAATACTGTCACCTTTTTATTATTCCAGGCAGCATTGTTGTCAGAGAATTTGAAGAAAGAACAGTACACCTGTACTCACATGGAAAGGATAAGAAACAACATGGAACAGACCATCACGGACTTACAGAAAAGACTAGAAGATGCTGAACAGAATACTGCAAAGGGGGCCAGTAAGCAGATCCAGAAACTGGAAACCAGGGTATGGGTTTGACTTTGAATTGGGACAGGTCCCATTAGGACCCATTACTAAGGTAGCCGGAGATATGTTGGGAATACAAATAAGGCAGAAGGCAAGTGCTCAAAGCATCACAATAAAAAGAGGAAGGAGGCTTGAATCTTAGGCCCACATTTGCCCTTCCCCATTTTTTGACATTTGGACAACCCTAATCCTTATTGGAAAGGAGAAGGAATAGGAGTAACAATGTCTGATTCCCCATACAAAGCTGTTAGGAGCACTATGTTCCATTTCCCATAGAACTCCACCTTTCCCAGGCCTGGCCATGGGATTGGGGCCTCATCTCCATAGTCCCACCCAAAATCTGAAATCCCTTCCCCAAACCTCAAGGGATTGTTTTTGTCCTGAGTTCCACACTACCTAGACCCAACTACCTTGACCACTATAGTGTTTTCCTTGAGAATGTTCAAGGCTTACCTGATTTTGGTTTAGTATTTCCTCATTGTTTTCAGGCCTACAGATAAGGCATTTCTAGAGTAAGATATTGTATTAGGTGCTTCAAAATGGTCTTGGGATAGACGGTGAGGGGGCCAGATGCCAGAATCTCTATTATATCTGCCCATTTATTTGGGGCATTTTGTTGTAGAAATTAATACACATATGTATATGTGTGTGTCACATACATGTATAGGACAATTATATATAATTGTATATAAATATGATGGTCCTGGTCCTGTACTATATACATACATATGTATATACTAGACCATTAAATATGTATTATATATGATAGTCCTTTATCTGTTTATATGTATCTATATCTATATTTATCTATCTATCTGTCTCCTGTACTACGATAGCAATATGGTACCCATAGCATTTAGAGTGCTGCATTTTGGAGTGAAGATGACCTGGATTCAAATCCTGCTTCCAGTTCTAGCTGCATGCTCATGCACAAGCCACTTAATCCTCCGAGCATCAATGAACTATCTGTAAAATAGGGTCGTGAGGACTGAATGAGATGATGTCTGTATAGCATTTTGTTTGCCTTTAAGTGCTACCTAAAAATCGTCGGTCATTACACAGGTTGCAATGTCTACCTTATTCGAATCATTTTAAAAGACAACATGTCAATCATTCACTTGCAAAGCCCTTCAAGGCTGACAAGGTGCCTTCCATACAACAGCCTTGTGAAGTAAACAGTAAAGGCATCCATCTTCTTAAGCCTCAGTTTCTTCATCTGTAAAATGGGAATAAACGCATTGTCTAGGCTCACAAGGTTACAAACGTAGAAACCTCGGTCTTGTAGCTCTTTACTACCTACTGCCTTTCGGCACTGCAATAGTAACTATGCTACATCTCAAATGATATGTGTATTTATACAGACCATAAACCTATATTCTGGGCTTAGTCTTGATTTCGAGTTCCGTTGATGGGGTCTTAGATGCCGTGACTAAACAGGGGGAATTCTTAGACTTTTCTCACATCTGAATTAGACTTTGAACTATGGAAGAAACAGGCTGGTTCAGGGGTTGGGAACCTGAGGCCGTGAGGCCCTATATGGCCTTCTAGGTCCTGGGGTGCAGCCTTTTGACTGAGTCCAAGTTTTACAGAACAAATCCTTTTATTAAGGGGATTTGTTCTGTGAAGTTTGGATTCAGTCAAAGGGCCATACTTGAGGACCTAGAGGGCCACATGTGGCCTCGAGGCCACAGGTTCCCCACCCTGGACCAATTCATGCATGATTGATAAACAGACCATTTCAATTCTGGTCCAGTCTTCAAGAAAGATAATTTTCCCAAACAGGTGACCCTATTTTTAAAGACAACAATATGGAGAGATTCTAAAGCATCCCTTAATTACTCCCCTTCCAATGATTTTATGGGTTAGGCAATGAAATACCCATTTTTCCATCAACTAGTAGACTGAGGTAATGTTTTGATTGCAGATCCGTGAACTAGAAAATAAACTAGAATGTGAAGTACGTCGGAGTTCTGAGGCCCAGAATGGCACCCGTAAATTTGAAAGGTCCATTGCGGAGCTGACTTATCAGGTATTGTGGGAAAATTATTTGAAGCAGTGAGGTCTTACAGTAGATAGAGCCCTGGACTTGGAGTTAGGAAGGTCTGAATTTGAATCTTCCCTCAAGCAATTACTACCTGTGAGACCTTGGGTGGTAAGTAGTACTCAGCCTCTCATTGCCTCAGTTTCCTCATCTGAAAAATGGGGATAAATGGTGGCATTTATTTCACAGAGTTGTGAGAATTTAATGAGATAACAATGCAAAGTACTTGGTGAACCGTAAAGCATTCAATAAGTGCTAGCTAGTATTATTGTGGTATTTGTTGTTACATTTTTTTTTATCGTGCATCCTTCCCTTAGGAGGAAATGTTGTCTTTCAAATGTAAAATGGCATTCACTCTCCCACTGCTTTCACTCTCCATTTTCGTTGGTCCTCAGTTGTAGATACTGACTCACCCTTCCTGGTCTCCCATGCTATTAGTGGTATGGGTGAGCCCCTCCCCTTTCAGAGCTCTCAGGAAGCAGGAGCTGACTGGCAAGCCGCAATTAAAAGTGAAAACCTATTTATATACTCAAGTCACTTTTCACAGTTGGTGCCTACAGCTCCCTCAGAAAGACGACTTTCTCTATGAAGCTGGGTGAGAACAGGGCGTAAATGAAAAGAATGGCAGGCAGGCCAAGTCATCTCCTGTGAGATGTGTAAGAGGAAACTGGACTAAAGTAGAGGCCAATTCTGCTCCCGATTTTCAGGTTCCACAAAAAATCAAAGATACGGAGCAGTCTAATGATCTGTGTTACAACATGGATATATTACTAGCAGGCTATTTATCAGCTAGGTGTTATCACTTCCAGCCCTCAAATATTCTTTACTCAATGACATCTCATGGGACTTTATTAATATTGTAGATTCCCTCCAAAGTTAGTGTGCTGGTCACTGTCTTTTTTCCCCCTCTGTATACAGAAAAATACCATACCTTCATAGAGTCTCACAAGTTGATTTCAGCACCTCTAAAATAACAATACAAGCTTGCAATTGCAATGCATTTAAGAGAAAGAAAAAATAGGCCAGAGAAAATGAAAATCAATCAGGGGGAAAAAGTACACCCATTCAGATCGAAAGACCCCATCTTGCTCAAGCCACGTTGTACAATACGGTTCACTTGCTAATTTCAAAGTAGAAAGGCAAAAAAAGTATAAAGGCAGTAATTTATAGACCTTACGCAGATAAAGGATGCTTGATACATATCTAGCTGCTACAGGCTGGAACCAGCCCATCTGGGAGTCAGGAGACCAAGATTCTATTCTGGTCCCTGCTTCTGATTCTTTGTCTGACCTCCATGCCAACATTTCTCCACCTCTATAGCAGGGAGGATGGTGTTAGTAATTGGCAGTAGATAATGTTTCTGAAGGGCTGTGATATTTTCAGAGAGAATATGCTCAGGGAATATAAAGTATGGCCATTACTTATAGAGTTTTTCCTTCAATCCTTGTCAAGAATGTGCAACTCACCCTGGAATCAGATATTTTTCTAGACTAAGCTGAGAATGGAAAGTAATGGTACAATGGAAAGCATTTTGGTTTAGACTTAGAGGATCTGGGTTTGAATTCCAGAACTGAAACTCACCTCTTGTTTGACCTTGGGCAAGTTGCTTAATATCTCTGGGCTTTAGCTTCCTCAGCTATAAAAAGAGGAGATTGGGCTTAGGTGACCCCTAAGCGTTCCTTTTAACACACTAACTCTTTGAATCTATGGTTCTATGAGGTCCTAGAAAAATTCCTTGTGATGCATGTGGCCAGCTAAGCTCCTCAAAAACCTGAAAGAGGAGTTGGTTGTTTGCCTTGTTGTGCTAATCTGCTTCTGAGAATGGTGGAGCAGCTATTTTCTTAACTCATGTATATGCCACTGAGGATGAATTATGTTCCTCATTAATAAAATGTTTGTATTTTCCCATTCATTTTTCTTATTTCTTTCTATAAGTGACTTTACTACTGAACAAAATACCAAAGACACATAATTTCCTCCATTTTTCAATGTCTTGAAGAATGCTTTCATATTTACTTATATACCAGCTTTGTTTCTATATGGAAGTATAGTTCGGTCCAGGAATGTGCTAGAGTCAGCTTTTATTGGCTCACAAGAGCTGATTGTTAATTTTTAGTGTGATTGTTAAATTTTCACCTCTGAAATCAATAAATGCTATAAATCTTGGCTTGATTTATTGTTTTGTTAAAGTCTAGTCTTAAGAAAGTGATGAAGAAAATGTCAATGAAACTTAAAGGTGTGCAATGTGTACATTTGAGGGGGGCAGAACTGGCATCAACACACCAGTATCCCTTTACTATCAAGCTCAACATAATTATTTGGGGGTAATAACTATTCAGTCCATAGCTCAAGTCCCCATCTGATGTGTTGTTCTCTTGCTAGATAATACCAGAGACACATAAATCCAATTAGCAAGAGCATTTAATTAAGACATGCAACAACAGAGCAAAATTTGGAACAGAATTAGGTAGCAGAATATTTTCTGCACCTACACACAAATAGACACTTATACTCTTACACTCATATACTCTTACAATGTACAGGTCCAGTTTTTTTTTAAATGTGGTGAGTAAGTCAGCCTGACTAGAGTGCATGAGTAGTGGGAGATAGAATTAAATGGATAGAGTGGAAGATAAAATTAAGGAGTAGTGAGAGATAGAATTAAATGGATAGAGTAGGAACAGATGATGGATCACCTTGAGAGACAAGCAGAAGGGTATGAACTTGGTGAAGTAAGCAATGGAGAGCCAGTGTAGGGTAGAGAATGGAAGACTGAAGTGAACAAGGCAGAATCTCTGGAAGATGAGTCTAGCCCCAGTGTGCAGGATTACGGGAGAGAAGAGGAAACAGAGGCAGGGGAAAAAGCAAGCAGAATATTGTAATAGTCAGGACATGCATAATGTGGTGGTAATAGTAATGGAGAAGAAAAAATGAATCTGAAAGACATTTCAGAGGAAGAACAATTGGACATAGTGAGGGTGAAGGAGGAGTAAGTCAAGAGATTACAGAGACTTCTAGCCCAAGATTTTGGAACATTGGTGTTATCACTGAAAGTCAAGAAAGTTGGGCAGGAGTGTTGGTTTGGGAAATGCTGTAAATAGTTCTCAGCTCAACATATCCAAAAACTGAAGTCAAAGTGTAGGCACTTGGAAAAGCGGAATTGTAGCATGAGTAAGAAGTCACGACTGTTGATAAAGATTTGAGAGTTGTAATGTGAAAGATTTTAGAGCTAAGAGGAACTCTAAAAATCATCCACTCCAATCCTCCCACTTAACAGATAAGAAAACTCAACTCCAGAAACGTTAAACGACTTGGCTGGCAGAGAGGCAGGATTTGAATCCCAGTCCTCTGGCTCCCAAACTTTTCCTGAGTCATCTGCAAAGGGATGTCTAGTTGAAGCCATGAGAAAGAGACAGACAGGCAGCGGCATAGAGAGACAGAGATAGAAAAAGATAGGGACAGAGACAGACAGAAATAGGGAGATAGAGAAAGAGAGACAGAGATAAAGAGAGAGACAGAGACATGGGGGATAAAGACAGAGACAAAGAAAGAGACACAGAGGGACAGAGACATGAGGGATAAAGACAGAGACAGAGAGAGATCATATAAGAATTTTAAGAGTCAAAAATGCTCAATTTGTACATCAGAGCAACAGAAATGATTCCATTGAATAAATGATTAACTCTCACTAACAAGAATGTTTAAGAGGAAGTAATTGCGCCATTTACTCAAGATGGGAGGCTTCTCTCAACCTCGTGGGTCTGCTTGTCCTTCCTAAATTATCTCCATTCATGTCCTCTGTGCTTGCAGGCAGAGGAAGATAAGAGCAATCTCAATAGAATGCAGAATCTGATAAATAAACTGCAGCTCAAAGTGAAAAGTTACCAACACCAAGTAGAGGCCATGGTAAGTACCCGTGGCAATTACTCTCTCTCATAAAACTTACTTGTTCTGTAACTACTCTCATTCCATTGTCACCTGGGAAAATAATCTAATGACCGAATCTTTAATAGAATGTTTATGGAATGATGACAACAAGTACAGATACCTTTATAGGAATGACACATTAACTGAGCACCCTTAGAGATAGCAATGTTTCAAAGAAAAGGAATCTATCATGGTAGGTGGGCAGGTTCTATGGCAAGTTAGCTACAATATTTTGGTGTGGGAGGGCCTTACGTATAATTATAAAAGACACATACCATTTTACTTACATAGACTCAAAGAATCTCGTAGTTGGAAGGAACCTCAGAGGCCATGTAGTCCAAGCTGTCCTTCCAAAAGTACCTTCTGTAGCATCCCCAGGTGGTCATTCAGGTTTTTTTCTTGAAGAACTCTAGAGATAAGAAACTTATCATCTCCTGAGGAAGCCCATCCCACTTGTTAGGAATTTTTCTCCTATGTCAATCCTGAATCTGCCTGTCTGCAGACATTGTTTCTAGTTTTTGTCTCATGTAGTTTTCATTTATGATTTCTTGAAATATAGCTCTGGTAAACCACGCTTTGATAAAGTCCATTGGGATTCAAATGGAGCGACTTGACTATGCCTTTAAACCCCAATCACTCTGGCTTTCACTGATTGACCAATAATAGGTCCCAGTCCAAGCCTCACTTGGTCATCTTTTGGGTTTGATGGCTTAGAGTGACTGTAAATAGCAATTGTATCTGTTCTGGCCACAAACTCTAAGAATCTTCCCCTCCCAGATTGATTCTTTTAGGAAGTCAAACTAGGCCATCTTTTGCCTCAATTTTTACCTAGCCTTTAATCACTGAATGAATGTTGTCTCAGACAAACTAAGACCTGGGCTTAAAAAGGCCAAAGTCTCTCACTGCATCCAGGACCATTGCCAGTGGTCTTGCCACTGGACTCTAATAATTCTGTAGGAGAGAGCAGGGCTGATGACTGCACAGGTCTGCCTCACTGAAATCCAATTCACTTGCAAGTGAAGACATTACCTTCCCATGTCATTGGTCGTCTTAAGAGAAGGAAGGCTGAACAACCACCTCTGGTACCAAGGAGCACAAGTCTAATCCAGGTAACAAACCTTTAGATACTTGAAGACTGCTGCCATATTTCTTTTACATTTTCTCTTTCTACAGATGAATATCCCTGTTCTATTCACCCCAGTCTTCTACATCATGTCCTCTAGAGCTATTACTATCCTGGTCACCCTTTTCGACAACGCTCTGACTTGTCATTCTCTTCCTAAAATATGGCAACCAGAATTGAACACGCTAGTCGACATATGGTCTAACCAAGGCAGAGAAGTACAGAAATATTCCTGCCTTCTTTATGAGCCCTCTGCCTTGCAGTGCAATCTACAATAGAATTAGATTTCTAGGCTGCCGTGTCCCATTGTTGACACATGTTGAGCTTATAGTCTACTAAAAACCCCACATCTTTGTCACAGGGACTGTCTCTGGTCACAATTCCTCCATCCTTTACTTGTGAAGTTGATTTTTTGAACAATGTATGGAGCAATATGCTTGATCCTATTAAATTTTATTTTATTTCATCTAGCACATGGTTGCATCTATAAAGCTCTTTCTGAGTCCGGACTCTATTTTTCAAAGACTTGGCTATCTTGTTCAGTTTTAAGTCATGTGCAAATTTGATAAGTATATTTCATACAAGTTATTGATAAAAATATTAAATAATGCAGACCCAAGGACAAGATCTATGGCACTCCTCTAGAGAGTTCCTTCAAGTTGTCATTAACCTCTGACTGTTTTTTAGATCTGGTCATTCATTCAAATCTACCTTCCTGTAGCTAGGTGACCGTGGGCCTTCAATCAGAAAGACCTGAGTTCAAGTCTGGCTTCAGACAATTACTTATTAGGTGACTCTGGGCAAGTCACTTAACTTCTTCTTGCCTCAGTTTCCTCAACTGTAAAAGGGAGATAATAGTCCCCAGGTGCCCTGGGAGCATCTGCCTCCCAGGCGTGTTGTAAGGATCAAATGAAGTAATATTTGTAAAGCACTTGTACATAGTGGGCCCTCAGTAAGTGCTTATTTCCTTCCTTCCTGTGCACAAGGAAATGCCTGTTCATAAGGATAACTTCAGAATTTGTCAAATACTTTGTTGAAATCTTATTTATTTACAGCATCCTCCTGATTTACCCTGTCCCAAGCAGGGGGTGGCGGAGAGAGGAAATTAGGTTAGTTTGTCATGACCTGTTTTGCTTCCCCTTATAAGTGTTCATAAACTATCCCTTAAATGATGTGTTCTAATATTTTGCTAGGAATAGAAATCAAGATCCCTGGCCTATAGTTTGTGGATTCCAAAATCTTCCTTTTAAAAAAAGGGCGAGGAAGGTATTTGCCCTTCTCTGGTCCTGTTAGTGCCTGCCTGTCCCATCGTCCAAGATTTTTCAGAAATTACTAACTGCAGCTAATCAGTCGTATCTGGCAGTTCTTTCAGTGCCCTGGGATAGAGTTCATTCAGGTCTGGTGATAGGAACTTACTGAAGAGGACAGATCCCATCTCATCCCTTATCTTTGATTTCTACTCCTTGCTTTGTGTTTTTACTCTATTCTTCCCAAGCGAAGATCATCTTCCTCCAAAGAGAAACCAATGAGCTATTGTATGTCCTGCTCTTTATTATACCAGACTTGGCTGATCTGTTGGGGGAATTTTCTCTTTCCCCTTCTCTTTTCCATTTGAATCGCCCTTGATTAGGGTTGCAAGGTTGGAGGCCCTTTTAGGGGGATGTTCCAGTACTGGCCAGGAGTTTATCACTCCTACATTTTACTTGGTTCAGGATTCCAAATCCCACTGTCAGACACCATCTTCTTAGCCAGCTGTTCATTTCTCAAATCTAGTTTTCTCTTCTGAATTCTGCACCTTCAATTAGTTGTAGTGATTGAAAACCTCAGAAGCACAGCTGGTGTTTTGTTTGGTTTTCAGTGTTTTGCCTGGGACTTCCTAATCTTTAGCAATGCTCTTTAGGTGTCTCCTTCTGGGGATATTATTTGTCCCCACACGGATCTTTAGTAGACAGTATTTTAACAGTTCTGTATATGTGCTTCTAGAAGCTGGCAAACATCTCTGTAACGTAATAATAATAGCTGCCATTTTATATACGAATTTAAGGTTTCCAAAATGATTTACAAATATTATCACCTTCATCTTCTCAACAATCCTGGGAGGTGCTATTATTATCTACATTTTACAGATAGGGAAACTGAGGCAGAGGTCAAGTGACTTGCCCAGAGTCTCACAGTTAGTAAACATCCGAGGATGGATTTGAATTCAGGTCTTCCCGACTTCAGCTCTAGCGTTCTATCCATTGTGCCACCTAGTTGCCTCTATATGTCAGACCAATAATAATTAACTGCCTTGGTATTGGTCACCAGATACCATTACTTATCTCTTCTTCTTCGATTATTGGGTGACCTTTCACTTGATAGCATCTGATCCATAACATCATTCTTTGGAGTATAAGAAGCATTCCCCGCTCCAAGGAGAGCTTTCTACCCATTATTTAGCTTCAAGTGCTTGGTTCTCCTTATTCTCCCTCCTTTGTCTGTGTCCCTTTCTAACCTTTAACTTCCCAATACAGGTGAGGTTTCTCATCTGTCTTTTTCTTCTTTATTTTCTCTCTGGAGCGCTTATGACATTCTTTCAAAGAACACTTAATTTCTCCTGTTACCTAAAGAGGAAAAATATGTTCCTGCAACCCTTTCAGTTTTTCTTCTAGATAGAGATTAATTTGCACTTTATGTCTACCTAAGTCTTACCTGGCATGGGCAGAAAGAAACATAGCATGCTTTCCACAGGTCATCGTAACATTCCCTTCTCCTGTCCTTCATAGTTGCTTGAACCAAGATCTTTAGTCTTGTCTTCTTTTTTGGTGTCTCTCTTGGCTAACCACTGTGGCTAACTTCTAACTGAATACTTCTGACTTCATGTGGCTGACAGAGAACCTAGCAGTTGGGGAAGGAGAAGAGGATATCTGAAGATCAATCACAAGAAGATATAGGAACACTGATCATTAGAATAGAGATCTATAGAATATGGACCAGTCTCAAGGAGATATAGGAATATAGATCGATCACAAAGACACAAGAAAATTGATCATTAGAATAGAGATCTATAGAATATAGATCAATCTCAAGGAGATACAGGAATATAGACAAGGGACACAGGAAAACTTATCATTAGAATAGAGATCTATAGAATATGGATCAATCTCAAGGAGGTGCAGGAATACAGACAAAGGACACAGGAAAATTGATCATTAGAATATAGATTAAACACAAGAAGATATAGGAAAGTTGATCAATAGAATATAGATCTATAGAATATAGATCAAACATTAGGAGATATAAGAGTATAGATGGATAGAATATAGATCATTCTTAAGGAGATACGGGAAGATAGATAAATAAGATATAGATCTATAGAGTATAGATCAAACACAAGGAGACATAGGAAAATGGGTCAATAAAATATAGATCGATCACAAGGAGATGTAGGAAAATAGGTCAGTAGAATATAGATCAAACATAAGGAGATATAGGAAAATAGATAAATAGAATACTACTCAATCACAAGAAGATATAGGAAAATCAATCAATAGAATATAGATCTATAGAATACAGACCAAATGGAAGGAAATAAAGAAATATAGACAGTAAGGAATATGGATCACATTAAGTTGCTGAATTTTGTCTTGTATCTTAAGTGCTCGTGTCTGCTAAATAAATAAAACTTGCCCTGTTCATTTCCCACCCCTAGGAGTGACAGTGAATGTGGCCTCTTCACCAGGACTGTTCCCCATTCTGTGGTTTCTGCAGCTTGCCTGCTTTTAATTGCTTGTCATCCCATTCCTGCTAAAAGAGATAGAAGCAAATAGAAACCAAATCAGAAATGGAAATCTAATCTTCTAATCAAATTTATCTTTGTTTCTCCTTGATGCTAAAGTTTCCTTTTCTGACCACTAAGCACTCTGTTCCCATTCTGCTTAGGGACAGGAAGATGGGCCAGACAAGGCTGTTATTTAGCAAACACAAGCTCAGGTGACACAAGCCTTCATAAACACATACACAAATGAAAATTGAGTTATTTAATGGGAGCTACTCACTTTATTTCACATTCTCAGTGACCTCTCGATGTCTCCCTCTACTTCCCTGGCTGCTGTGCTTTCTGTCAATCACATAAAATTGGATGTATTCAGTCTATCCTTATGTACCAACATTTCTGGGAAACATTTACTGCACCTAATTTGTGCAAAGTGAATGTGCTATTGCAGTGATTCTCAAGCTTTTTGGTCTCAGGACCCCTTGACACTCTTAAAAAGTATTGAGGACCCTCCCACAGGAGCTTTTGTTTATATGGATCATATCTAATGATGTTTACCATATTAGAAATTAAAAATTTAATGTTATTATAAAAATGGTTTTGCCCTCCAATTGGAGTTAAGTGATACATTTTGAGAACCACTGCTCTAGCATTAAGAACATATTAGAGTCAGAAAACCAGGGTTTGAATCTCTGATTCTTCTTATCTGTGTGATATTAGGCAAAGCACTTAAACTTGAGGTTCAAGTTTCCTCAGTTCCCTACCGGGCCTCAGTTTCCTCATCTGTCAAACCAGGGAGTTGGATTAAATGATCTCTGCTGTTGTTTAGTTGTGTCTGACTCTTCGTGACCCCATTTTAGGTTTTCTTGGCAAAGAATTTGGAGTGATTTGCCATTTCTTTCTCCAGCTCATTTTAAAGATTTGGAAACTAAGGCAAACAGGATCAAGTGACTTGCCCAGGGTCATACAGCTGGTAGTGTCCGAGGCTGGATTTGAACTCGGATCTTCCTGACTCTACACCCAGCACTCTATCTACTGCTCCACCCACCTGCCCAAATGATCTCTAAGCTCTGTGTATTGGCCTTCAATTTAAGAGAGGGTATTTTATTTATTTTTATTTTTTGAGGGGGGGAAAGCAGGGCAATTGGAGTTAAGTGACTTACCCAAGGTCACACAGCTAGTTAGTGTGTCAAGTGTGTGAGGCCAGATTTGAACTCAGGTCCTCCTGACTCCAGGGCCGGTCCTCTATACACTGTGCCACCTAGCTGCCCCCTAGAGGGTATTTTAAAGCTCGTTCTGTTTGTTGCTTCAATTCCTGATACGTTGAAAACTGAATTCCTGCATCTGTCCGAAATGTCACAGGCTTAGCTGAGAACTCAGGAGTTGTAATCTTGTTACACACTTCTCAAGTCTTTTGCTATGTTAACTGTGGTCATAGCAGAAAAGTGTGAGACCATCTGAGCCCCTGGGACTTCTTCTTGTTTCTTGACAGGAAGCACAAGCCAATCAATATCTGTACCAGTTTAAGACCCAGCAGCATGAACTGGATGATGTGAAGGAGAGAGCAAAGGCAGCCGAATCACAGGTCCACAAACTTAGGGCTAAAGCAAGAGAGGCTGGAAAAAAGGTACGTCACGTATACAAGGGCTCACGTTGAATCACTTTACCAGATGTGCTCTGCTCTATGCAATTTTATGGTCCTAGCTTATGAAAACTAAAAACTTTGATTCTCCCTCTCTTCTCTCTCTCCTTCCCTCCCTTCTTTTCTCCCTCCCTTCCTCTTTCCCTTTCTTCCTCCCTTCTCCTTCCCTTCTTCCCTCCCTTTCACTTTCCCTTTCTCCTTCCCTTCCTTCCTTCCTTCTTCCCACCCTTCCTTCCATTCTCCTTCTCTCCTCCCTCTGTGTCTCCCCCCATGTATACACATACACACGGATAGATATGTATGTGTATATACTACATATGTACAGATACACATATATATATATTTATATAATGCAGTAAGGTTTATAAAGTGCTTTCCTTATTACAGTAGAGCCTCTTTATCCCTATTTTGTAAAGAAAGTGAGAGCTGAGGTGACATAACTAATACGTCGCTAATATAGCTAATATAACTAAGAGTTCTGTAACTAATGAAGGTCAGAGCTGGGTCTCAAGCCCAAGGGGACTAACCCCGGGTTCAGCGTTCCATCATTCTACACTGCTCCTTCTTCTCTAGATGAAAAGGGCCCAGACCAGTTCTACAGGGACACACTTGTAATTTTGATTAGATTCCTGACATACCTAATTCCTTTCAAGATCCATTGCAGTGTTGTGGGCCTAGGCTAATCTGTGTCAAAAGACAATCAGCCGCCCTGTGAGAAAGGTTGATTGACAGGCATTAAAAGGGAGTTGCTTGGAATGTCAAACAGATCTAATTGTACTTTTAAAATATAACATGGTTGTCAAAGGGTCACAAAACATGAATGGTGTTAGCGTGTGGGTGTGTGCATGGGTATACACATGGTATGTGTGTATCTGTGTAGTGTCTCACTTTCTTGGCTCATATCCCCCACTGAGGAACCCTAGGAAATTGTAACATGATGGCCCCATTATGCTGAGACAGATTCTCCACTTGCAAGCTTGTCATTCTAATAAAAGATGATTAAGAAAAGCAGAGAAAATAGAGTCCCATTAATTGCATGGATGCGTTATACTCCCCTGAGTTATTTATAGTTCTAAATGGGAGGGTTCTGCAGGCAGAGGACTCCTCCTCCCCATAGCTTCCTTCTTGGTTGAAGGCAACAGTTAGGAAGGGAAGGTTGTTTTTTCTTTTTCTTTTCCTCTTCTTTTTCTGCTGATCTTCTTGATGGTCCCCAACTATATAATGTCACCACCTCATCTGCCAGTTTCTCAGGCCAGGAGAAAATGAGTCTCTAAAGCGTTACCATCTGTCTCCTTTGTGCAAGGTGAGGGCAGAACCCTTCAGGGCTGTCTTCTTCCTGGGGGTCATCACTCAGTGGATCTTCCCCTTTTCCTTTGCCTTTTTTGCTTTTCTTCTTACAGTATCTTCTAGTTACTGTCTCAATATTTTGGCAGCCATACTCTGTGGACAGATGATCACGCACAAAGGGAAAAGGAAAAGATTCCGACACCCAATAATAATAGTAGTTCATAATCATATGGTACTTTAAGGTTTGTAAAGTATTCTACTAAGGAGTGATACATTTATTATTTTAATAAATTGGAACACCAGTGAGGGAGTGCTTCAAGGGGACGTTAAGATTAGAGGACTAGGGTTTTATCGCTAACAGTTCCTGAACTACTGGGGTGACATTTTCCCATCTCTATGACATTTAAACTCCATACCTGCAAAATGCGGGTAATAATTTTTACCTTGAGGCAGCTAGGTGGCGTAGTGAATAGAATGGCGGGCCTGAAGTCAGGAAGACTCATTTTCCGGAGTTCAAATCTGGCCTACGACACTTACTAGCTGTGTGACCCTGGACAAGTCATTTAACCCTGTTTGCCTCAATTTCCTCATCTGTAAAATTAGCTGGAGAAGGAAATGGTAAATCACTCCAATATCTTTGCCAAGAAAACCCCAAATGGGGTCATGAAGTGTTGGACACAACTGAAATGACCGAACAATAACAATTTTTACCTTTCTATCAGAAAGAGTCAAAGAAGAGAGGAAAGAACACTGAATCAATAATCATGCATCCTAACTCTGCTGCTGACTGACTGAGGGAACTTTAACAGATCACTTAACCAGTTGGGGCCTTGGTTTATTCATTTGTAAAATGGGAGGATTCAATTAAGTAGTCTTTGAGATCCTTTACAACCTGACTGTTATACTATCTGAAGTTGGAAGTTGTAAAGACTAAAAAACAAAATAAAATGGCCCACCATTATATTGATAAGCCACTGCCCCAGAGTCTAAGGCAGATATAATTAGTATAGGAATAGGGGGAGCAACATGACTACCCAGACTACCAATTTCTTAGTCAAAAAGAAAATAAGGGAAAAAAATTCTCCAATCTTTCAGTTCCATCTCTTTTGAGAAAAATAAAGGCAGCAACCTACAGAGCTTTCCTTTTCTGGGGTATTGCTATCCCTTCTCTTTGAGGCTCTTTGGCTTCTGTCATGGCACTAGAAGTAAATCATATATATGTACATATATATACATATACATATATATATACATATATATATTTACACTCCCATACATATATACACATGTATATGTATACACGCCTGAAATTGCCACGGGAAGCCAGGGGCCAGTCAGATGGAGGAGGCAACACCCATCAGGACTTACCTGAGTTGTGCAGGTGCCAACCAATCTACAACAGTTCTAAGTGGAGTGATGTCATAGGACCTAAGCATTCAGAGCCAGAAGGAGTTCCCCTTATTTTATAGATAAGGAAACAAATCCATTGTGGTCTTGCTCCCAAGTTCATGACAATTAGCAGTCAAGAGAGTGGAGGATTAAAACCTAGATCTTTGAGTCCAGTGAACTTTCTCTGACAAACTTTTCTTGATGATAATTTAAGTGAAGTTGCCTTGGTGATGAGGCCTCTGATGAAGGGATTGACTATATATTGCTGACAAGAGCAATAGAAATGGCTTCGGTGCAGAAGAACGTTTAAGACAAGGATTGCCTTTTCTTTTTTTAATTCTTTTTTTTTTAGGCAATCAGGAGTTAAGTGACTTGCCCAGGGTCACAAAGCTAGTAAATGTCTGAGGCTGTATTTGAATTCAGGTCCTCCTAACTCCAGGGCCAGTGCTCTATCCACTGCATCACCTAATTGCCCCCAGGATTGCCTTTTCTTGAGTTTATTTTAAAAAAAATAATCATCTCAGTGTTTTTCATCTTCAAAGAATAAGAGGTGTTTTAGTACAGTAGAAAGAACTATAGCTCTGAAGTCAGAAGATCTTAGTTTAAATTGTACCTCTGACAATTACTACCTGTGTGACCTTAGGTGAGTCACTTCACTTCCATAAAATGAGGGTTTTGAGCTTGGTAACCTCTAGCTCTAGTCCCTTCTAGCTCTAAATCTGTCATCTTATGTTATAGCTACAACCTGAATTATTGGAAGACATAAGAAGTTCCTGACTGTAACATGAGAATTCAGATTGCTTCACTTGTGAATCTCTAAAGAGGCAGATAGATGTAAAATCTTTTCAAGCAGCTTTAGAATTCGAAAAATACACTATGGAATGGAATTTTGGAGTCTCAGTTCAGCGACTGCCCAGAATTCTCACATAATGCATGGATTTGTGTCTTAGGAGGCTACAGAAGCTATGTTAGAGTAAGAGATTGGAATGATGTCAGTGATTGCCCCTACCTCAGCAGGCGGTACAAAAAAGTAGGTTTAATACAGTTCTGAAATACAGTCCAAGGATACATGCTGATAACCCTGATGAGCTCACTCCTCTGCCTCCATTTTCTCCATGGAGATGATGCTTGGATAGGGGCATGATCTTTGTGGAATGGAGAATCTGCCAGGTCTGAGGGGGTGGGTTCTCCCTCACTGTATTCTTTTTATATGCTTGAGGGGGTGTCCAAGGTAATTACACTAGTTCAAAGTCTACTGTTCATGAAGCAAAGAGAGAGTTTGTGCATTAGCTGCCTACCTGGCAAAGTCTACTATCCAACAGTAGTTCCCATGGGTCTTATCAGCCTATCTGCCCACAGTGTAGGGACTTCCAGCTTGAAAATGTATCTGTATCATATGGTCTAATCCCTCCCTTGTAATATGTGTGGACCTAGCCATGAACTACTGCATTCCATTAATTGGGATCATAGTGAGACAGGTGATTTATTCATCCTTTGTAATGCAAGACCTGGCCATCTGTTGTCCTCTGCTCCAGGTCAGAATTATGTATTGGGATAATTGCTGCATACTGAATACTAAGCAAAATCTAAGAAGTGGGCTATAAAGTTTCTTACTAACAATGAACCTGGAGAATCCATTAACCCAGAAATCCAAATAGTTTTGTTATCCAAGTCCAGAGACCTTTTATTCCTCATTCTGGAACTTATGGATCTTTTCACACTAACCTTTCCTTTGTGGAGCTTCTTAATCAATAGTTTTTCCTTCCCAATGAAATCAGTATTATTATACCTACTGTCACCTACCACAACCGCCCCCCATGTAGTTAAATATTCTAAATTTGGTCTGAATCAGCCATCTAACTGGCAAATAAATTTTGAAATTAGGTGGTATCTCCTAGGTAATTCAGGGGGCTATTGCTCCTGCTTTGTGCATGGCCAGGTCCAATCCTGTATCTCCCAACATAGTGACGATCAGAATGAATAACAATTATAGGGTTATTCATTATAATTATACTAATGTACAATACTTTCTCTAGCATTTCTACCCCCTCTTTACAATGACTGTCTTTCAAAAATTTGAGGTTGATGTTCCTCTTCTTCAGATCTTTGGTTCTGAGCAGATCCTGGACCCCTCACCCATGAGATAGCATAGGAGATAGTCATCACTGGACTTGGAGTCAAGATCTGAGTTTGAATCCTGCCTCATATATTAGCTTTATGACACTGAGTAAGTCTCTTGATCTCTCTCATCCTTACTGAGTCTACTACGTGTGGTTGTTATAAGGGTTAAATGAGATAATATATGTAAAGTACTTTGCATACCTTTAAGCATTATATGAATTCTGTTGCTGTTGTTATTTGCCTGGAATGGGTAGTGACATTTTTTCCCACCCTGGTATCCTCATCATGCTTGATGATAGTCACATTAAGATTCATCATAAAATATTTGTGTGTCTCCTTCCAGTAGAGGAATTTTCTGTGAAAGTAGAAAGAGGGATGTACTTGAAACAACTTCAAAACTGAGTTGGGATGATCCTGCTATTACCTTCATAAGGCCATGCTCTCCACCTCTCCAATGATCCCCATCCACCTTGGTAATTGTAACATTTTGAAGTATGAGGCGGCTTTCCGTCTGTTGGCAAGTTCCTCTGAATGATGGTTTGTCGGCTATGCATCATAAACTCTCTTACTAGAAATCAAACTGAAATCAGATCAGCATTACAATCCCAAGAGATTCTACTTCATATAGTAAATTATAACCTAAAGCAGGATAATTGCTTCCCAAGTTAACATTAATACCAACAAGTTCACAATTATGACATAATACATGACAATCATTTAAAACATTCATCTTGTTTAAGCTCATACAAAGTTTTTTCTAAACACTTGTACCTCAGTTTATCTCTTTCTAGCTTGATGCATCCTCACATGGCCATCAAAATGTCAAAATTAAGAATCACAAAAATAATTTGGTCATGTTTTAGTGTTTTACACAGAAATTAATTTCATGCACTTCCCTAAAAACTAATTCACTTGTTAAGATTAACCTAGATGGCTCGGTATTTCTGAGAATTCAGGAGCTGCATGTCAATCTCTAGAGAGTAAAAGTCTTTTAACTGGGATATGCAGATCCAAAGTTCTAAGACTAGATGTTTAATATCTCTGCTCATGGTCTAAGGTCTCTGGTGAGACTCTCAGCAAGCTTCAAGGTTATTTCTGTCCTTGGCCTAAAGTACAGTACGGGCCTGAGAATGAAAACCTTTATACAACATCAATGTTTATTTGCAGTTCAAAAACTCATCATATTCATAAAATAGTCTGCTCTTTCATTATTTTGCCGTATTTTTCAACATTATATAACTAGCATATTGAATAAGAAGAAAATTTGGATCAAGTCAATTTATAGTTTGTCCAGTTACATTCCATATATTCCATAATAATCAGCAATTTGCATAAAGTTATTTATCTACTGTGAGCAACCTTTGATTACATTCTAAATATTGCATTGTCCTATTGGTTTTATTACTTCCAAGCTGTTCTTTTAACAAACTGCTTCGTAATTACTATCCTCCCATTTAGCAGAAGGAGTTGTAACTCTGTGTGTGTGTGTGTCTGTGTGTGTCTCTGTGTGTGTGTGTGTGTGTGTATTTGAAGGGGAATAAAAAAAATTCATTGGAAAGGCTTACATTTAAATTTAAAAAAAATAAAAAAAAATTTTGATAACTGTAAATACATAAATTTATAAACTTCATCTAGGCCCTTTCTAATTTAACTTGTTTTAAGCTTTTAAAAATCCAAAAGCCAATTTCCTAATTTTTCAGACTTAGATTCTTGTTACCCCACACATGTTCCTGTTGAAACTAATGTGCCTTTTTTTTTCAGAGAACTGAGAAAATGACAGATTATAATGGACTTCTCTGATAGACACTTAAGGTCTTCTATATATCTGCTAAAAAAAATAGATTAACTCTTAGAACAACATGGTGCTCAGATTATAAAAATTGTCACCAAGAGGACACCCCAATGCTTTGGTAATGGCTGGGACTTGGGAAGAGTTACTTCAGTGGGAAGGGCTTCTCTAGGCCCAGTGACATAGGTTCCAATTATAAATCTTTTTCCTTTCCTAACATTTTGAAAAAAAGCATAAAAAGATTCCTCTCTCTGGGGAAAAAGAGAAAAGAGTTCTGAGCGCCTTTGTATATACAAATTCAACAAAATTTCCACTTTAGCCACCCCATCACAATTTGGAAATCTACATTATTTAAAAAGATTATACTTGACTTTACTCATAGATTTAGTCTCTCTTTAGTTTTCCATACTAATCTCTGCATACGCAGGGGGAGATAGATTTTCCTTTATCTTTGTCTTGCCATACCAAGAGTCCTAATTGGAATACAGAAAGACTGTATCTTTTAAAAGTTTAGACACTTTTTTCTAAAACAAAGGGGAAAAAAACCCTCACTTCTAATTACCCTTTCTCTTTTGCCTCCTCACATCACAAGAAAAAAACAACTCTACCCAGATAAACAAACACAGACACCGCAGACACTGTTGACAGCATACACACTAATTCTATGTAACAAACAATAGATAAATGAAATAGAACAGCCTCTCTGTGAGAAAAAGGGACCCAAGCAGCTCTCTTGAGCTATTTCTGTTGTTGAAGGAGTTAAGCTAGAGTTTCAAACTGATTAAAAATTTTCACTCTCCTGAAAACATGCAGTGTTCCTCCTACTTTTTTCCATCCATTCCCCGCCTCCTCTTCCCCTGGTTTGACAAAGTACCTTTTCTTGTCCCTCTGATGGGACTTCTCTAAAATTACCCAGAGCTCCTGTTCTATCAGATGCTGTGGGCTAATGTTCCCCTTCTCCCATCTTCTGTCCCCCTTTTCTCCTTGCTTGAATGAGGTAATTATTTTCACCACCCCCCCTCACGATGCCAATTGTTGAGGCCCAAAGGACCCTCCTACATCTGGATATTGGAGTGGTGTAAATGACTGACTTGATTCAAACAGGAGTATAAAAAAGCAGATTTCCTTAGCTTATAAGAATATGGTTGTTCATGACTAATGTGGAAATATGTTTAATATGATTGTACATGTATAGCCTTTCTGTCTTGGAGGGAAGAGGGAGGGAGAAAAAATTTGGAACTCAAAATCTTATAAAATCTTATTGAAAACTCTGTTTACATGTAATTGGAAAAAAAACAAAATACTATTAAGTGAAAAAAAAGACCGTGGTTGTCAAAAACAGGGCAAAGGAATATGTCAATAACCTTCATGAGCAGGATTTCTCCCCTGAGATGACTTCTGAGGGGTGGCAAGTACAGCTGTTAGGGAGTGAAGAATCTACCAGCTCTGGTTTGGTCTCCTCATTAGGTCCTTTTCATCTACTAATGGGATAACAAGGGTTATATCACCAGTGCAAAACCTTCCTTTATACGTGAAACCAAAAACCTTTTTTCTCTAGCTGCTTATGTGTCAGGGTCTATAATCTCGCAGTATTTGTTTGTTCTGCCATGGCCTATAATCCTATCTATTCCACCCTAGAGGCTTGAAATATAGTCTGCATCACAGGGCCTGGTTCTTATACCATGTATAGATCTGGCTCTGGCCTGCCACAGTTTGCTTAGGGGAAAATGCCTTGTGTGTCCCTCAAACACAAAATCAACTGTGAGAGGATTCAAAGCAATTGGAAGACAGCTGTCTTTGTCACAATCATTGGTAAATCGGGGGATGGGGGTTTGGAGGTGGGGAGAATTCAAACCAGAGATTATCAAATTCAACCCCTTTATAGCCAGGGAAATTGCCAGTGATTCTAAGATCCCTTCCAGCTGTGAGGCCTAGAGGTATTAAATGACTTCCCAAGTTTCCCAGTGAATTAGGAGTCTATCAAAGAAGTCAAGCTAGGTCTCCTGACTCCTGGCTCAGTTCTCTTTCCATTCTACCTTAGTGGAGCCTTTATAAATGAATTCCTCCATCCCAGGCGAAACTTTCCAGGGGCCAAATTGGATTGCTGGATTGAAAATCCTTAAAACTTTGCAGCTTTATCAACCCAAAGTGAAAAGTTATTCAACTAGATTGACAGGAATGTGGAGTGACTGGGTGGGCTTTGAGAGGTTTCCAGGTCCTTTATCTCATGGGATTCAGGGAAGGACGAACTACCTCTGAAGGGCAATGTTCTACTATGCAAAGAAAAGACCTGAGGTGTTGACCGAACAATAAAAAAAATTCGTCTGAGCTTGTCATTTGTAATTGAAATATCCCCAAAGGTAGATTACATAATGCTTACTATGTGATAAATGCTTTACTGTTATTATCTCATTTAATCCAATGACTTGGGAAGGTAGGTGTTACCATGAACCCCATTCTATAGATGAGAAACCTGAGGCAAACAGAGTTAAGTGAGTTGCCCAGGGTCACACAGCTAGTAAGTGTCTAAGACCAGTTTTGAACTCAGGTCTTCTTGACTCCAGACCCATGTTCTATCCACTGCGTCACCCAGCTATAAATGGAGACCCGGCCCAAGGGCAGGGTAGAAATAAACCTTCCTTTTTCTTTTTCCTTTTTTTTTTATTGATGAAGAAACACAATTATTATTCACAATACGGTACACAAACCCCCAATTTCCCACCCCATCTATTTCAGGTTTATGAAGGGGAATAAATACTCCCTATTCCAGAAGAACCGGAGACCAGATGATTCCAAAATACCACCAGCTACATGGCTACCAATCAGAGCTGAACTTCAAACAAGTGAGCATTTGGAGAGAAAACATTGAAAATTAAATACCAAAGACCATCGCTTTCATATAATTTTAATCACGGTTACATCATCACTTCCTCTACTATTAAACATCTTTCTTTAAAACCTAAATTTAAATAAAAATAAACTATCCTACTATCTTGGACCCTGCTTCAGTATCCTTCTCTCTCTCTCTCTCTTTCTTTTTTTCTTCACAATGTCAGACTTCACATTTAACCCTGATTGCCTCCCCCTTCCCAAACAACAACAAGTCATAAAAGGGGAAGCCAGGTGGACAGAGCACTGGCCCTGGAGTCAGGAGGACCTGAGTTTAAATCTAGACTCAGACACTTACCAACTGTGTGACCCTGGGCAAGTCACTTAACTCTGATTGCCTTCCCCACCAAAAACAACAACAAACCAATGTTACATTTCAAAAAATAAAGGATCATGGTTGACCCTTCCTTAATATCCTATGGCAAACAGTACTACTATTACTAATTATAATGTGAGGGGTAACATGAGTATAGTGGTGTTTCAACAATCCGGCTAGCAGCTGCTGTGGGGAGTGTAAAACCAATAACAACCAGCTCACAGAATGCTGCAAGCCCAGGTTCTTTTGATCTGCTTTACTAAGGAAAGCAATGTTAAGGGGTTAACAATCTCAATTTAATCCAGCATGCAAATATTATTCACTTAGTTCAGGGGAAAAAGCCCACACCCTGAACTTCAGAGCAAAAATACAAACAAATTACAAACATCAACAGACAGACCTTGTCTGATTCAAATCTCAATGCATAGTTACCAGAGTTTAACAAAGTCCCAGCATCCAGGTTTACAAGCTGGAGGGCTCTTAACTACAGCTGCCCAGAGTTTCCACATCAGCACTCCACCAAGAGTGAGAGCCCTAAGCAAATAGCTCTGTCTTCCCTTTTTATGCACTCTTTATCCATCATCAAACATCATCTGAGAGACCAGAACTTAAGCTCTGACTGTTGGCCCTGGTCTTAGTACCTCCCTTCATTGGCCCCACCTGGAGCCACACCTTAGTTACCAATTCACACCCACATAGGCTTAGCACCTAATAGATAGGGGTTTGGGCCTGGGGCTTAGCACCTAATAAGACTCAATCAAAGACGCTGAATTAACCAAAGGAAACAAAAGCCAAACTCTTCAAGGGCACTTGGTTGAATAAGTGCTAAGAGCCCATCTTGATCCACAATACAAGTAACTAGAGAGCTGACTTCAAAGTCTGGAAGACCTGAGTTCAAGTTCCACTTCTGACACATACTAGCTGTGTGACACTATGAGAAAGTTCACTTAACTCCTCAGCTGCCCCAGTCAACTTTCTAAGACTTTAAGTTAGAGAGCAGGAATGGTAGAGAGCAGGGCTTTGTTAGCTGGCTCATGGGAGTTTTCTACATGAATGAAATCACAGGCCCAGTCTAGAAATATTTATAAAATAACACTACTAGGTTTTCCTATTATCAAAATATTATAAGAATCTTTTTGAGGAGGGAAGGCAGGGCAATTGGGGTTAAGTGACTTGCCCAAGGTCACACAGCTAGTAAGCATGGCAAGTGTCTGAGGCTGAATTTGAACTCAGGTCCTCCTACCCTCGGGGCTGGTGCTCTACTCACCATGCCACCTAGCTGCCCCTATAAGAATATTTTAATAGAATAAATCTCTTCATTCCCACTTCTCTTAGTTTAATACTCTTCTTGACCAGCACAGACATATGCAATCTAACATTGTCCAACTAACCTCATTTCACAGCATTATTGTTAGTATATTATAACTGAACTCCACACGGTAATTTTAGAAACCCGCTTTGTAATAACATCCATCTGATCACCCATTAATAACAATGTTTTCAGGGAACAAGTGCCTCCTGGGACATTGTTTGATCTATCATTGTGTTGAAGCAATTACTGACCTTAAGGGGCCTATGCCTTCCTCTAAGCACCTAAATAGTCATGATTCTTTAGCCCCATAGTAAGCCTACTGGAAAGCGGATGACAGCCCAGGATCAAGGTGGTGAAGAAGACTGGGACTGTTGCTGTCAGTCTCAGCCACTCTCTTCCTCCCAACCACTTTTCTTCAACTGTGCTGTTTCAAAACAAAACGAAACAAAACAAAAACAAACACAAAGCAAACAAAAAACCTCCTGAGCTGAGTAGCTCCTTTGATTCTCTCCTTTCTTGGCTTCACCCATCCATCGCTCTCTGAGATGACCAGTTCAATTTAATTCAACCAACATTTATTAAATGCCTAATGTGTGTAAAGCACTTTACTAGGTGCTGGGGCTTCAACAGGAACAATGAAACTGTCCTAAAGAAGCCTTCATTCTACTGGGACAAAATAATGTTTGTCGATGCCTTGTAGATTTCACCAAAAGGACCCTAAACTGAAGTAATATCTGAAAGATCATACGAGACAGAAGTAGTACCATGGAACTGGAGAAGGCAAATGTTCTGATCTTAGTGAAAAGGAAGAAAACAGAAACTGCCAACTAAAGACCAGTAAGTTTGACGTCAACTCTTGGCAAAATTGTAGAACGTATTGCTAAAGAGGTAGCTAAACACCTAGAAAAGGAAGCAGTCCTCACAAAGCGCTGGCTAGTTTCAAGAACAGGTCATGCTGGTTGTTCAGTATGTTTCAGGTGTGTCCAACACTTCATGATCCCATTTGGGGTTTTCTTGGCAAAGATACTAGAGTGGTCTGTCATTTCCTTCTCTACCTCATTTTACAGATAAAGAAACTGAGGCAAACAGGGTTAGGTGACTTGTCCAGGGTCACACAGCTAGTAAGTTGTCTGGGGCCAGTTTTGAACTCACAAAAATGAGTCTTTCTGACTCCAAGTCTGGCACTGTATCCCCTGCGATACCTAGCTGCCCATAAGATATACTAGATTTAGCTTATTTCTTTCTTGATAGAGTGCTAAACTGATTAAATCATAGGAATACTGTATACATAGTGCACCTATATTTTAGCAAGGTTTTTTTGTACTCTTTAAACTTTTTTCAATGTTACCTATTTTCTCTCCCTCCCACCTCCTTCCCACCTCCCAGAGAGAAAAAAAAAAGAAAAACAAAACCTTTGTTACAAATATGTATAATAAAGAAAACCAAATTCCCACATCGGCCATGTTCATAAAATGTATGACTCAGAATGAGTCAGAATTTTCATATTTAGTCTATCACCTGTCTGTCTGAAGGTGGATAGCATGCTTCATCATCAGCCATCTGGAATCATGATTGGCCATTGCACTGAATCTGAGTTCTCAGACTCTCAAAGCTTTTATAATATTATTGTGGGAGTATAAATCATTCTGCTGGTTCTGCTCACTTCACTCTGTACCATTTCACATATTTCTTCTCAGGTTTCTCTGAAACTCCTTTTCATCATTTCTTTTAGTGTACTAGTGTTCCATTATATTCATATATCGTAATTTATTCAGTCATCTGATAAAGCATCTGAATAGTCTTGTGGGAAGGGTGGAGTAATATTCGCTAGGCAATGGTGCAACCAGAAGAATTCAGAATTGACTTAATTAACTGGACTTCAGAAGAAGTCAAAATGGCTTCATGTGATTCTGGATGTTTCTAATGGAGGGACCTATGATTTGGGTGTGGCCTCCTGCTATTTAATTTTTAGTTAATTTAACTAGTTTAAATTAATTTAATGTTTTACTTGATGATTTGAATAAAACCACAAAAAGTAGCATCCTTTTCATCCTTTTAGCTATGAGTGACAGATTGTCCTTTGTTCAGGTGACAAACTAGATGAGAGAGTCATAATTCAATGTGTTCTTGACAAGCTACAAGAACAGGGGCAAATATAATAAGATGAAACTTAATAGGTATGCATTTAAAGGGTTAAGTGGCTTTAAAAATTGCCCTTATAATGCTATGATGAGAAAGGAATGATTAATCAGCATAAATTTGTTTTGAAAGAGCTGGGATTTTGAATGGATGAAAAGTCCTCTATGAAACAACAGCAGAAGAGAGCCAAAAAGTCTAATGGGACCTTGGCTACCAGTGAGAGAGTAACAGCTTCCAGGAATAATTGGAAGCTACACACTTTCCTAGCCTGACCACATCTGGAGTACTGTGGTCAGATCTGGGTGACACATTTTAGGAAAAACATTGATAATCTAGAGAGCATCCAGAGAAGGGGCCCAACAAAGAACTGGAATGCTAACTGGCCTTTAAGTTCATGTCATATGAAGGTCATTTGAAGGAGCCAAGAATATTTATATGGAGAAGCTAAGACTCAGAGAGAACACGATAGTAGTCAAAGTATTTGAAAGGCTATTGTAAGCTTTGGAATTCCCCTAACTGGGGAACCCTGTACCCTGCCTCCCTAGAACCATGGGGTGTTCTTTTGATACCAAGGAAGAGGCCATGGAGCTCTAGATTGATTACAGGTAGTATATATAGTATATGGTACAGTATATATAGTCTACAGTACAGTATAATATGGTTTGATCAATCTTTATGAATGCTTACAAAAAAGGGGCAATCTTCGGTCTGGGGTAACAGCCAGACAGCTCAGTGGGTCTCTGCTGAGAACCCCATAAATCTCCATGGTAATTATAGAAAACAGACAAGGGCAGGAAGAGCTAGAGAATATATCACCACCGTTTGGTGGATATTTTTGGTTTTTTGCTTAGTAATGACCTTGGGAGTTAAGCCAATGTTATAGCCAAACATAAGTTTGTGTGTGGATCATGTACCAATTAGTCACCTACGGGTCACAATATTCTTGTTTTGGCTTTCATAGGTCAATATAATTCAGGTTTGTGCTTTAAGAAAGTAATAAAATACTAAGCAAATGTAGTGGTCATATGCATGGAGAGAAGGGGAAGAATGTGAAGGATGTTGAAGAAGTAACAATGAGATTTGGCAATTTATTGGATGGAAGTGTGAAGAGAGGGAAGAGTCAGTGATAGCTCCCTGGTGACAAACTTTGTGAGGAACTGGAAGAACAGTGATCTATTTCTAAGAAATAGAGAAGTTATATTAAATTAAAAAGTTTTTGCACAAACAAAGCCAATGCAACCAAGATTAGAAGGGAAGCAGAAAGCTGGGAAACAATTTTTACAGCCAGTGTCTCTGATAAAGGCCTCATTTCTAAGAGAACTGAGTGTATCAGTAAGGCAATAAATACATCATCAACGATAATCGTGAATATGCCTACGTAGCTCTGTATCACAAAATATGAGAGACTCTCCATATAGAAGGTAGAAGACGTAAAACATTTATTCAGACCCCAGATAACCATATCCCATAATCAAATGTTCAGCTCTCACAACCAGTTAGCCCACTTTATCATAACAGCAAGGAACTTAAAACACAGTATCACAACATGGAGCCTTGCCATCCCAAAACCTCTCCGACACCTTGCTAGGGTCTTCCCAAAAACAAACTCACAGTACACTTATCACAGTCTGCTCAGCTATCACAGACCGATTTTCTTTACCTCAGCTCTATCACTGTGGCCATTAATAGACATAACAGCTCTCTCTCCCAGCATTTCCTGTGACATAACTTCCATTTCCTCTCAGGAAGCTCCTCCCATTACATGTGTCTTAGGCTTCCTGTGATGTAAGCAGGTCACATGGCCCATTAATGGGTGGGAAAAATCTTCAAATCTAAATTGCCATTACACTGAGTTAAATTTATAAGAATATAAATCATTCCCCAATTGATATATGGTCAAAGGATATGAACAGGCAGTTTTCAGATGAAGAAATTAAAGCTATCTACAGTCATATGAAAAAATTCTCTAAATCACTATTGACTACAGAAATGCAAATTAAAACAACCTTGAGATATGACCTCACACCTATCAAATTGGCTAATGTGACAAAAAAAGGAAAATGATAAATGTTGGTGAAGATGTGGGAAAGCTGGAACACTAATGCACTTTTGGTGGAGTTGTGAACTGATCCAGTCATTCTGGAGAGTAATTTGGAACTATACCCAAAGGGTTACAAAACTGTGCACACCCTTTGATCCAGCAATACCACCACTAGGTCTGTATCCCAAAGAGACAAAAAAGGGAAAAGGACCCACTTGCACAAAAATATTTATAGCATCTCTTTTTGTGGCGACAAGAATTGGAAATTGAGGGGATGTCCATCAATTGGGGAATGGCTGAACAAGTTGTGGAATATGAATGTAATGGAATACTAATGTTCTATAAGAAATGATGAGCAGGCAGATTTCAGAAAAACCTGGAAAGATTTATAAGAACTGATGCTGAATGAAGTGAGCAGAAGCAGAAGAACATTGTACACAGCAACAGCAGCATTGTGTGAGGATCGCCTATGATTGACTTGGCTCTTCTGAGCAATGCAATGATCTAGACAATTCTAGAAGACTCATGACAGAAAATGCTAACCATATCCAGAGAAAGAACTATGGAGTCTGAATGCAGATCAAAGCATGTTATTTTCTCTCTCTCTCTCTCTCTCTCTCTCTCTCTCTCTCTTTCTCTCTCTCTCGTGTGTTCTCTTTCTCATGTTTTTCCTCTGATTCTTTTTTCACAACATGACTAATGTGGAAATACGTTTAATATGATTGTACATGTATAGCCTATATCCGATTGCATGCTGTCTTAGGGAGGGGGAAAGCAAGAGGGGGTGTAGTAGCAATTTAGATCTGAAGATCTTTCCCACCCATTAATAGGCCATGTGACCTGCTTACATCACAGGAAGCCTAAGACACGTGTGGTGGGAGGAGATTCCTGACAGGAAAAGGAAGTTATGTCACAGGAAATCCTAAAAGAGAGAGAGAAAGATGTTATGGCTGCTAATGCTAGGCTCCACAGTAACCAACCCATGAACCAGCAACCCCATTTTGATATATTGATCAAAAGCTTCCAGGCCCAATAAGTACGCCTTGAAAGAGTAACCAGGAGGCTACAGAGAAGCATGATTACGTAAAGCAAAATCATGCTTCCCCCTCTATGGTAAAAAGATTACCCACTGGCCTGAAGTCTTTGTTCAGCTTCCTCCCATAGGTCAGCTCTGCTACTGGCAGCTCCTGCTTCGGCTGTGGCTATAGCTATAGCAGTCTCTGGCTCCAATGGGAGCTGCTTTTAACCATCCAGCTTCTGCGGGGGTGTAAGGTACGCCAGGGAAAGCACAGGTTCTTTCAATCTGCTTAAGCAAGGTGAAGGGGTTGACTGGGAAAGCACAGGTTCTTTCCATCAGCTTAAGCAAGGGAAGCAAGGTGAAGGGGCCGACAAGCTTACTCCAGTCCAACATACAAACAGTATTCAGTTCAGGGGAAAAAGCCAAACTAGTCAAGGGCACTTTAATGGCTGCCCTCGTGATTGTGAGAACTGACAGGCTGACTTAGCTGTTCTGTGAGTTTGTTTTGTGGAAGACCCCAGCAGGGGGTCAGAAAGGTTTTGGGATGGTGAGGCTCCAGGCTGTTGTATGGTGTTTTAAGTTCTTTGCTGTTATGATAAAGTGGGGCAGACTGGCTATGGGAGCTGAACTTTCGGTTATGGGATATGATTTTCTGGTGTCTGAATAAATGTTATACTTCTTTTACCTTCTTTATGAAGAGTCTCTCATACCTTGCAATACAGAACTACATAGGCATATTCATGATTATCATTGATGTTGTGTTTATTGCCTTACTGATACAGGGGGAAATTTAGAACTCAAAATCTTATAAAAGTGAATGTTGAGAACTAAAAATAAATTTAAAAAAGAAATAGAAAATTTAGGAAGAGAGGGACAGGTTTAGTGGGAGAGACAATGGGTTCTACTTTGGACATGTTGAGTTTGAGATAACTATTTAGGAGGAATGCCCAAAAGGCAGTTGGTAATATGGGATTGTTGTTGTTGTTTCTAGTTGTGTCTGACTCCTTGTGACCCCTTTTGGAGGATTTCTTGGCTAAGATACTGGAGTGGTTTGCCATTTCCTTCTCTAGCTCATTTTAGAGATGAGAAAACTGAGGCAAACAGGGTTAAGTGACTTGCCCAGGGTCACACAGCTAGTAAGTGTCTGAGGCTGGATTGAACTCATGGAGATGAGTCTTCCTGACTCCAAGCCTGCTGCCTTAGTCACTGTGCCATAAAGCTGAGACCTAGATATATAGATTGGGGGGTTATCTGGATAGAATAAATAATTAAACTCTGGAGCTGATAAGAGAGAGAGAGAGAGACAGAGACACAGAGGAAGACTGTGACAAAGAGAGACAAAGACAGAGAGATTAGAGATTTAAAGAAGAGAAGAGGGTTCTAGACAAAACTTGCAGCACATCCTTAAATATAGGAAGGGGCATGGATGATGATGATGATGATGATGATGATGATGATGATGATGATGTAGGCAAGCCTTCTGATAAGGAGTAATCAGATAGGTAAGAGAAGCCCAAGAGAGCAATGTCGAAACAAGCAAACAAAAAACCAAAACCTAGAGAGCACAGAGGATGAGGGCATGGTTAAAAGTTTCAGAGAAGACAGAAGAATGTGGCCTGAGAAAAGACCATTGGATTCAGCAATCAAGGGATGAGTTTCAGTTCGAGTGGTAAGGTCACAAGTCCGAGAGCACATGATACAGAAGTGAGTGGGAGTTTGCTTCTGTACCCACTTTTTATTTCTGGGACTTTGTCCCTCTCGTGTTTTTCTTCCTTCCCTTCTTAAGAAGGGGCAGAATCAAATTCCCTTCTTCTTTCTGGCCTGTCCCAGCCTTTAGCCACATAGACCAAAGGATGGGAAAATAGGTGTGAATGTTTCATTGCACTTACCAAGGCAAATTGGATTCATTTGTATGTCGGATGAAATCCATCCTTTTCCCACCTCCTCTGCTATCTTTTAAGAAGAGAGGTAATTTTGAATCAGAATTTCATATATTTCAGTAGAAGTAATAGCCTTTAATGTTTTTTACCATTACTATTACATGCAGGTGGCTCAGTGGATAGCACACTAGCCCTCAAATCAGGAAGACCTAATCTTCAGTGTCTGACCTCAGACACATTCTAGCTACATGACCCTAGGCAAGTCATTTAACCTTTGTTTGCCTTAATCCACTAGAGAAGGAAATGGCAAACCACTCCAGTATCTTTGCCAAGAAAGGTCCATGGGGTCACAAAGAGTTGGCCATGATTGAACAATAGTACCTCTAGGGGATGACACATGTAAAAATTTCCTAGAGAATTTTCTAATATTCTCTGACTATATCCTATCTATAAACCTTTTAGTAAGCCAGGCCTTGCATTTCAGAAATATCACGCATCTGTTTCCAGTTCTTTTATTAGTTGTGTTCCGAAATTTTATTTTTCCCCCAAGTAAAAGAAGAGAAGCTTTGACAGAATCTAAGGTTTGCAATGTGGCATCGGTAGGATTTGTTATAGCATAAACATTTTGTTTCATGTTCTAGTTGCTTTTTGTAATCACCTTTACTCATTTCCTGATGCACCTCCTCGATGTCAGAAAACCAAGTTCCTGAGTGACTCTTAACCTGTTCAATTCATTTATATAGATGATGGCACCCTGGAAAGTGGTTCAGAAGAGTTAAGAGTCAAGGCAGAAATTCAGGCTGCGGACAAACTTAATGGTTTCTCTGATTCTTTGCTTCTTGTTGTTTGCTCCAGGAACACCCAGATAAGAATATTTCATAGAGCCCAACCCAAGGCCCTGAGACAGGCTCCCTTCTCAATGTGCTGAAAACTAAAAACCACAATAGCAGCGACAACACCAACACCAACAGCAGCAAAAGCAACAATAGCGATACTGGCAATAGCGCTTTAAGCTTTACAAAGTGCTTTACAAATATCATCTCATTTTATCCCCCCAAACAACCCAGCGAGGTAAAGTGCTATTGTTATCATCTCTGTTTTACAGATTAGGAAACTGAGGTAGACAGAAAAAAAAAAGTGATTTTCCCAGGGTCACCCAGCTTGTGAGCTTAGCCCGATGCTGGATTTGAATTCAGGTCTTCCTGAATTCATGTCTAGCACTGGAGCCACCTAGATAGATGTCTCTAGGTAATAAGTTTGCCAATCGATGAATCACTCATTTATTAATTACCTACTCTGTGCTGGCTACAGTGATAGGTACCAGGGGTACAAAGGCAAAAGCAAGCGAGTCACTGCCATCATGGAGCTAACATGCACATTTTTTAGTATATACAAATTATATATGAAGAGATATAAAGCAGTCCTTTGGGGGTGGCAAAGGAGAGGAGTAGAAAAGATTTCAGCCTAAAGGGATCCTTGGATGAGTCTTGAAAGAAACCAGAGATGCTGGGAAACAAAGATTAGAAGGAAGAAAATTCCAGGCTGTCAGGGCAGTCAGCACAGACACAGTATTAAGAAAGCCAGTATGACTGAATCATAGAATATGTGGAGCTGAATATTGTGTAATTAGGCTGGAAAAGTAGGTCGAAGCAAGGTTATGAAGGACTTTAAATGCCCAAGGACTTTATATTTGATCCTAGAGGCAACAGAGAGCCATTGGAGTTTAATGAGCAGGGATAGTGACCTGGTGGCCAAAGTCAGCCATGAGATGAGCCAGACCTCCGTCCTCCTTCCTTTCTCCCTCCTTTGCCCCTAAACCAATTTCGTAGATACCAAAATAAAGATCTGGGAATAGGTGCCAAGCACTAGAACCCCTGGGAATTAAGAAAACCAGTGAGTGCAGTTGTCCCAGAACACATTCGAAATGATCCCCACTCTGTACATATCAGAGTTTGGAAGTCATCTTTTGTGCTGCTGTATCATCCAAACTGGTCTTGGGAAGCTGATGTTATATGGCACAAATGGTTGGCATGAGACTTAAACTATACACTTAAAGCAAAGCACATTTATCCTTAGAAGTACATTGAAGAAAGTGTATTGTCTGTTTCTCTCGTCTTTAAAATCCAACTGACTGGGGGAAAAAAGCCTGTCTTGGATGTTGCTTGTCTTGAAGGATCATTGTATTGCTGAGAATAGCTAAGTCATTCACAGCTGATGATCTTACAATATTGCTGTTACTTTGTTCACAGTACATTTCACTTTGCACCAGCTCATGTAAGTCTTTGCAGGTTTTTCTGAGAGCATCCTGCTCATCATTTCTTACAGCACAATAGTATTTCATCATAATCACACACCACAATTTGTTCAGCCGTTCCTCAATTGATGGGCATCCCCTCAATTTCCAATTCTTTACCCCCAGAAAAGAGCTGCTATAAATATTTTGTACATATAAGTCCTTTTCCTTTTTGTTTTTTATCTCTTTTAGGATACAGACCTAGTAGTGGTATTTCTAGGTCAAAAGGTATGCATGAATTTACAGCCCTTTGGACAGGGTTCCAAATTGTTCTACACAATGGTTGAATCAGTTCTCAACTCCATCAATAAAGCACTAATGTCTCATTTTTCCCGCATCTCTTCCAACATTTGTCATTTACCTTTTATGTCCTATTAGCCAATATAATAGGTATGAGGTAGTACATCTGAATTGTCTTAATCTGCATTTCTGCAATTAATAGTGAGTTAGAGCATTTTTCAGATGGCTGCAGACAGCTTTGATTACTTCATCTGACAACTGTTCTTGTCTTTTGATCATTTATCAATTAGGGAATTGATCTTATTTTTATAGATTTAACTCAGTTCTCTGTATGTTTGAGAAGTGAGACCTTTACCAGAAAAATTCGCTTCTAAATTTTTTTCATAGTTACTATTGCTAACTGTATTTTCCTCCATCCTATTCCCTCTACTCTCATTTATTTGTCTTTTCTCTCCCTCCTTTCCCCCTGTTCCTCCTCAAAAGTGTTTTGCTTCTAACTGTCCCCTCCCCAATCCGTCCTCCTTTCTGTCTCCCCCCATCTCTTATCCATATTCCCTTCTACTTTCAGTAAGATAGATTTCTATACCCAGTTGAGTATGTTATTCCCTCTTTGAACCAATTCTGATGAGAGTAAGGTTCACTTATTCCCCTCACCTCCCTCTCTAACCCTCCACTGTAAAAGCTTTTTCTTGCCTCTTTTATGTGAGATAATTTATCCCATTCTACCTCTCCCAGTACATTCTTCTCTCACCCCTTAATTTTATTGTTCCAGATATCAACGCTTCATATTCAATTCACACTTGTGCCCTCTGACTATGTATACTCCTATCTGCCCTAATAATGAGAAAGTTCTTATGAGTTCCAAGTATCATCTTCAAACATAAATATAAACAGTTAAACCTTATTAAGTCCCTTATAATTTCCCTTTCCTGTTCACTTTTGTATGCTTCTCTTGAGTCTTGTATTTGAAAGTCAAATTTTCTATTCAGCTCTGGTCTGTTCATCAAGAATGCTTGAAAGTCCTCTATTTTATTGAATTCCCTTTTTTCCTGGATAGGTGATTCTTGATTGTAATGTTAGCTCCTCCAGAATATCATATTCTAAACCTTCTGATCCTTTAATATAGAAACTACTAAATCTTGTATTATCCTGACTGTGGTTCCACAATACTTAAATTGTTTCTTTCTGGCTTCTTGCAATATTTTCTTCTCGACTTGGGAGCTCTGGAATTTGATGATAATATTCCTGGAAGTTTTCACTTTGGGATCTCTTTCAGGAGGTGATTGATGGATTCTTTCCATTTCTATTTCACCCTCTGGTTCTAGAATATCAGGGCAATTTTCCTTGATAATTTCTTGAAAGATAATGTCTAGGCAACTTTTTTTGATGATGGCCTTTAGGTAGTCCAATGACTCTTAAATTCTATCTCCTGGATCTATTTTCTGGGTCAGTTGTTTTTCCAATGACATATTTTACATTGTCTTCTATTTTTTCATTCTTTTGTTTTTGTTTTTGTTGTTTCTTGATTTCTCATAAAGTCATTAGTTTCCATTTGTTCCATTCTAATTTTTAAGGAATTATTTTCTTCCGTGACCTTTTGTACCTCCTTTTCCATTCAGTCAGTTCTACTTTTTAAGACACTGTTTTCCTCATTAGCTTTTTGGACCTCTTCACCATTTGGCCTTGTCTGTTTTTAGAGGTGTTATTTTCTTCAGTTTTTTGTGTTTCCTTTACCAAGTTGTTGATTTGTTTTTCATGATTTTCTTTCATCACTCTCATTTCTCTTCCCAATTTTTCCTCTGCCTCTCTTATGTGATTTTCGTAATCATTTTTGAGCTCTTCCATGGCCTGAGACCAATTCACATTTTTCTTGGGGGCTTTGGATGTAGGAGTTTTGATTTTCTTGTCTTCTAAGTGTATGTTTTGATCTTCTTTGTCACCATAGCAACTTTCTATGGTCAGAATTTTGATCTGTTGTTTGCTCATTTTCCCAGCCTATTATCTCTTTGTTAAAGTAGGGCTCTGCTTACAGGGTAAAGGGTGTACTGTCCTAAGCTTCAGGGGTTTTGTGCAGCTGTTTTCAGAGATTCTTCTAAGGACCTGTAAGTTTTCAGTTTTTCCAAGGTGGTATGATCTAAGGAGAGGTGTTTAATACTCTACTAGCCTGTGCTCTGGTTTGTGGGTGACCACAAGTACTCTTTTCTATCCTGGAACTGTGAGGAGGGTCCCTGCTCCACTGTGGCCACAAGTTCCGGTGTGCCAATGCTCCTTCTCACCCTGAGACTGCCACCGAGGATGCTGATCTGGATCCAAGTATGGGTAATGCAACAGAGTCCTTCCTCAGTGCTAGCAAAGAGACCCCTGTAATCTCCTGACCAGTTGTTCAACCCCCTTACCATCACTGGTCTGAGAGCTCCAGAAGCAGCTGCTGCTGGTGCCACTGCCACTGCCACTGTCACTGCCACTGCTGTTGATTCAGTGGCTCCCAAGGCCTGCTTCTGGTTTGCTGAGGCCCAGTCTGTGCTGTCCTGGCCTACACTGGACTATGCTCCTCTCTCACTCTAGTGCAACAGACCTTTCCTGCTGACCCTCTAAGTTGTCTTGGGCTGGAAATTTGTTTCACTCCATCTTTTGTGGCTTCTTCCACTTTAGAATTTGTTTAAAATCAGTATTTAAAGGTATTTGGAGGGGTTTGGGGGAGAGCTCAGGCAAGTCCCCATCTTTACTATCTTGGCTCTGCCTCCCCCAGTTACATCTATTCCCTTTTTTGCTGAAGAGCTTGGGCTCATGCAGAACCTGGAAGAAAATCCACAAGTGTTATATGATAGTTTAGCAACGTATCCTCTTCTCAATTAGCCCAGAGCCTAGAAAGGAAAAGCAGTAATGGTCAAGAGGCTGTTGGCAAAGAGCTAGAAGAGGGAGGGAAAATCCCTCGCTCTGAAGAAAACAGACTATAGAAAAGATGATTGAAATGCATAGGAAAACTCACAGATGACACCATTCTCATTCCATGTGTGTGTGTGTGTGTGTGTGTGTGTGTATGCGTGTGTGTGTTTGTAGGTGTGGGTGTCAGAGGAGAAGGGGAGATGGGGTAAACAGCACAGAAAGTTCTAGGACTTACTTGACATAGATCTAAATAAGATTAACTAACTTATGTCTGGTGGCATAAGAAGAATATGTGTTTTGTCATATGTATCTGTTTATAACAGGTAATTATAACAGCTAACATTTATATGGCACTTATTATGTGCCAGGAACTGTGCTAAGTGCTTTATAATCATTATCTTATTTGATTCTCAAAGCAACCTTGGGAAGTTAGGGGCAATTATTATACCCGTTTTACAGATTAAAAAAATACTGAGGCAAACAGAGGTTAAAATAAGTTGCCCAGGGTCACACAACTATTAAGTATCTGAGGCCAGTTTTGAACTCAGATCTCCCTGACTTCAGGTCTGAGGCCCCATCCACTGTGCCACCTGGCTGCCTCTAACATCCTCAGGTGGGAAGGGAAAATAGCCCCTAATAAAATAAGGGTCAGGGAAAAGAAATGTGAGCCTTTCAGCTAGACTAGGAGTGGGAAAACTATGGCCTTCTAGGTCCTTAAGTACAACCTTTTGACTGAATCCAAATTTTACAGAACAAATCCTTCTGGGTTAGGACATTCTCATTTTGATGAACAGTTATTTATGTTTCTATCTTTTAGCTCTTTTTTCTAATTGTGATAGAAGTATTATTTTAATTCTATAATAATGAAATTAGTTAACATTTATATTTTTGTTCAGTTGTTTCAGTCATGTCTGACTCTTCATGATCCCATTTGGGATTTTCTTGGCAAAGATACTGGAGTGGTTTGTCATTTCCTTCTCCAGTTCATTTTACAGATGAGGAAACTGAGTCAAACAGGGTTAAGTGGACTTGCCCAGGGTCACACAGCTAGTAAGTGTCTGAGGCCAGATTTGAACTAGGACGATGAGTCTTCTGACATCAGGCCTGGTACTCTATCAACTGTGCCACGTAGGTGTCCTAACATTTATATAGTGCTATGTAATTTGTAAAGCACTTCACATATTTTATCTCACTTGATCTTCACATAACCCTATGAGGTAGGTATTATTGTCCTCTTTATTTTATAGAAGAATAAACTGAGTCTCAGCAAGGTTAAATGATTTGCCCAGCCACATAGTTAGTGTCTGAGATGGTAATTTTTTAAAAAATAATTAAACTTTATTTTATTTCTGGGTCTGCATTCTTTCCCTCACACTTCTACTCATTGAGAAAGTAAGCAAAGAAAAACAAAAATTGTTACTCACATGTATAGTTAAGGAAAACTAATTCCTGCATTGACCATGTCAAAAAAAGTTTCAATCTGTACTCTGAACCTATTACCTCTCTGTCTAGAGGTGCATAGCATGTTTCATCATGACTCTTCTGAGAATTGTGATTGGTAAATAATTTGATCAGAATTCCAAGTCTTTGAGAGTTGCTTGTCTTTCTAATATTTTTGCTATTATATGCATCATTCCCCTGGTTCTGCAAAATGTTCTCTCCTTGTGTATCTCTTTTAATTAGATCTAATACTTTTAGCTATTATTTTGCCTGAGTTCATAATGGCTACAGTGCCTTTTTTACTTAAGCTAAAGCATAACAGATTCTGTTCCAGTCCCTTATTTTAACTTTGTGCATATTTATGTTTAAAATGAATTTCTTTTAAGCAACATATGTTTGGATTCTTGTTTTCATACATTCTGAAATTCTCTTCCATTTTATGGGTGAGTTCATACTATTTACATTCACAGTTATGACTGTTAATTTCATATCTTCCTTCATACTATTTTCTTATTCTTTCCCTTTACCAGCCCCTTTTTAAGAGTTTGTCTTCATTATGGTTAATTCCTCTGTTATTCTACTTTCATCTCATTATTCCCTTCCCTTAACCCCTTTTCCAAATGTTTCCCTGTTGGAATAAATGTCGTTATATAGCTAACTCTGTGTGTGTGTGTGTGTGTGTGTGTGTGTGTGTGTGTGTGTATTCTTCCTTCCTTAGACCAATTCAGATGAGGATAAGAATGAACCAATTCAGGTTCATGGGTCTTCTTTTTACCCCCAATCCCTCCTCGTTATTCTACAGACTTTTACTTGTGCAACCCAGGTATGTGAGATAATTTCCCCCAGCCTTTATCTTCCTCCTCACTTCTGTATCCCTCCTGCCCTCCTTTCCATTTTTAAAAGATCAGCAAAATGTAAAAGTATCACTCCAAGGTTCTTTATCTAATTACTCTTCCTATAACTTTTGGTGACGATAGCATTCTGAGGAGATACAGATATCTCACCATATTAGAATGTAAAGTTTATCCCTGTTTAATCCCTTATACTCTGTTCATGTTTTTTATTTTTATTTTTTGTTTCTCTTGATGCTTATATTTTCATTTCAATGTTCCTACACAGCTCTGGTCTTTTCATCAGAAAAGTATAGATGTCCTCTATTAAAAGTCTATTTTTTCCCCTGTAGGATTATACTCAGTTTTTACAAGGTAAGTTATTCTTGGCTATAAGCTTAGATCATTTGCTTTTAGAATGAAGTATTCCAAGCTCTCCACTTCATTAGAGTAGTGGCTGCAAAATCTTCTGTGACTCCTTAGTACTTGAATTCTTTCTTTCTGGCTACTTGCAGTATTTTTCTTTGACCTGGAAGTTTTCCACTGGAGTTTCTTTCAGGAGTTGGCCAGTGAATTCTTTCTATTTCTACTTTGCCTTCTGGTTCTAAACTGAGGTGGTATTAAATGTGGTCTTACTAATTCCAAGTTCAGTGCTCTATCCATTGCAGTACCTATTTATCTCTATAAATTTCCACTTCAGTTTTGGAAGATAAGCCTGTGTCTACGTAAGGCCATCAGGTGTAATCTGCCAAGACATGCTATTGCCAAAGACAAAAGAACTCAAATACATATAAAATAAACATGTTTTCATGTGTTTTCACCTGAATAGTGCAGGCAATATCTCAGTTGGATGAACTGAAAGTGTATTTGTGTGTGTCAAGTGAGAAATTATTTGCAATATGTTAATTTGGAATGCTTAAGATATAATTGTAAAATTGGAAAGTAGCCATCTTAAGATAGTATTCTGCTACAAATCAAATTAGGTCTGTGTGAGTACATATTAAAACAAATGGTATGCAGTGTCTGAAATTTGAAAATATAATTTGTTTAATAATGGATCAGGAGAATTTAAAACCAAGCTACAAGGGGAAAAAAAGTTTTAAAGTAGAATGCCTGGAAATGTTAAGTCACAACTGTGAGCAATGTATTCCTAAATTAGTGAAATGAATGCTAGACTTGTATTTAGGAGAAACTTATGGTCAGGCCTTGCTTGCTGAGTGGCCCAGGAAGCATAATATGGCACCAACAGCCCAAAGTTAAGAAATAACGGACTCTGCATAAGATCCCCTACTAGAGAATTAGGCACACTTTTAAAAATTATTGTTCACTTTTTTATTTTATGTCAGCTCCATTTCCCAATACCCTCTTCTCATCCCTTGTAACAAAGAACAAAAAAGATTTTAAAAACCAGTTCATCAAAACAAACCAACACATTAACCAAGTCTAACATTATATTCAATGTTAGTACCCTTAGTCCCCCAGCTCTGCAAAAAAGGGAGGGAGGTAAATTCTAATGTCTCTTCTTTGGGACCAAGCTTAGTTATAATAATTTCATAGCATTTTGTTTCAATTGTTTTCTCTCCATTTACATTGTTTCAGTTGTTGTATATGTTCTTTTCCTGGTTCTGAATTCATTAATGTTCATCTAAGTTTTCTCATGCTTTTTTGAATTCTTCACTTTCAATTTTTCTTACAGAACATTAATTTTTCATTATATTCATGTATCATTCCCTGTTTAGTCGTTCCTCCATCAATGAGCACTTACCTTTTTTGTTAGTTCTTTAATATTATAAAAAGTTCTACTTTAAATATTTTCACATTTATGGAGCCTCTCTTTTTCTCATTGATATCTTTAAAGTATATGTCTAACAATGGGATTTCTGAGTCAAAGTATACAAACATTTTAGTCTTTTTCTTAGAAGAATGTCAAAGTATTTTAAAGAATGTTTGAACTAATTTATACCTCTAGTTAGTCTGTTTATCCATAGTTTCTCCAATATTGCAGCTAGATGTCACAGTGTATAAAAGACTGGACCTGGAGTTATGTTAAGATATGTTAAGATAAGATCTGTGTTGGGGTGGAGCCAAGATGGCCGCATGAAGGCAGCATCTTACCGGAGCTCTCTCACAGGGTCTGTCAGATTCCTATAAAAAAGTGAATTTGAGCAGATTTGAGAGAGTCAGAAACTGCGAGCAGTCTGCGTGGGGCAAATTTCCGAGCCGGGAGAGTCTGAAAGGCAGAAGGCATGAATCTGTAGGCTCGGAGAGGGCTCAGTGTGGGGAGCTGCTCCAGACCAAGGCAGAAGCGGCAGGCCAGGAAATCCACGTGGGAGACAGGCTGGGAGAAAGCTGGGCGCCCAACACTGGAGGAGATCCCCAGGCCTCCCAACACAGGACGGCAGTCGGGGAAAATGCCTACTCCTGAGGTTTGCAGCCCGAAGGAATGAAATGTGGCTTCTGGGAGACATAATGGCCAGGTAAATGGCTCCAATCCCTCCCCCCCCCCCTCACCCAGAGAATTCCTCGTGAAAAAGAAAAAGAACGCTGGAACAGAGGAGAAAGAAGTGGGGCTTCAGTGGTCAAGTAGTAGAAGTTCATTAATCCCAGAGGGGCAGAGTTGGCAGGGGTCAACACCAGGAGCCCAGACGTAATCTTGCTCCCCCAGGGGAAGTGCCAGAGATCAGCTCAAACAACAAACAGCTGAGACCATTGCTGAAAAGTAACAGTGCTGGAGAGCACCCATAGGGAATGAGAAGTCAGGGAGCCAGACCCCTACCCCACACCTCAGGAAACTGAAGGCTGTAATTCTAGACTCACAACCCCCAGAATAAGTAAGCTGGGACAGAGAGCCCTGAGCCCCAAAGGCAGAAATTTTTTGCAAAGCCAGGAAAAGGCAAACCAACAAACATGAAGAAGAACACAAAAAAACCGAGGACAATAGATTCTTTTTATGGAGACAGGCAGGATCAAAATACCAATATGGAAGAGGACAGCAATGACACTGTAGATACATCAGATACCTCAAAAGAAAATGTGAACTGGTCTCCAGCCCAAAAAGCATTGCTGGAAGAGCTAAAGGAGGATTTTAAAAACCAAATTAGGGAGGTAAAAGAAAACATGGAAAAAATGGAAAAGTCCCTAAAGATTAAGATTGGCGAAATGGCCACGGAGATTCAGAATCTAAATAGAGAAAATGACACCCTGAGAGGTAAAATCCACCAATTGGAAAAGGAGACTCAAAAGCAAAATGAAAACACTAACTCATTAAAAATTAGAGTTGAGCAAGTGGAAGCTAATGAATCTATGAGGCACCAAGAAGTAGTAAAGCAAACCATTAAGAATGAAAAAATAGAAAAAAATGTGAAATATCTGATTGGGGAAACAACCGACCTGGAAAATAGATCCAGGAGAGACAATTTAAGAGTTATTGGTCTACTGGAAACCCACGATGAAAAAAGGAGCCTTGACAGTATCTTCGAAGAAATTATCAAAGACAACTGCCCAGAGGTCCTAGAACCGGAGGGCAAAATAGTCATTGAAAGAATTCGCCGATCACCCCCTGAAAGAGATCCCAAACTGAAAACACCAAGAAATATTATAGCCAAATTTCAGAACTATAAACTCAAGGAGAAAATACTGCAAGCTGCCAAAAAGCAGAAATTCATATATCGTGGAACTACAGTCAGGATCACGCAGGATCTCTCTGCTTCCACATTAAAAGACAGGAGAAATTGGAATATGATATTCTGAAGGGCAAAGGAGCTGGGACTACAACCAAGGATCAACTACCCAGCAAAACTAAGCATAATTTCTCAGGCAAGGAGATGGACATTCAATGAAATAAGGGAATTCCAGACCTTCCTGTGAAAAGGCCAGAACTCAATGGAAAATTTGATCTCCAAATACAAAACTCAAGAGAGACATAAAAAGGTAACCAGGGGGAAAAACCCCACAAACCTTATTAACCAATAAGGGCAGAGTGTTTGCATCTTTATGTAGGATTATATCATCTTATGTATGTTTTATATATATATATGTATATACATACATACACATAGGTCAGTCTTGAGAATGGTACAGCTATTATGACAATTGAAAGGGATACACATAGATTGTGAATGCCTGTATAAATTAACTGATGTAAAGATAAAAAATATAAGTAAGAGATATAAAGGGAGGTCTATGAGAGAAGAGGTAAGGAGGTAGTAGAAAAGGGTAAATTACACCAAATGAAGTGACACAAAAACATATTATAGTAGAGGGAAAGAAGGGAGGGAGAAGAGCAGTATTTAAGCTTTACTGTCATCTGATCTGGTTCAAGAAGGGAATAACATACCCTGATAAGTTTAGAAATCTAACTTGTCCTATGGGAATTAGGAGGGGAAGGGGGGAAAAATGGGAGGGGGGTGGTCAGGAGGGAGGGGAGAAGTAGCAAGTGGGAAACAGTAAGATAAGGGAGGGGAATAAAGAGGGAGGGTAAACTGAGGAAGGTGGCGGTCAAAAGCAAAACTTTGTTGAGGAAGAGAAGGGGAAAGGGAGAAATAAAAGCATAAACAGGGGGAAATAGGATGGAGAAAAAGACACAGATAGAAATCATAACTCTGAACATGAATGGGATGAACACTCTCATAAAACAGAAGCAGATAGCAGAATGGATTAAAAACCATAATCCTACAATATGCTGTTTACAAGAAACACATTTGAAACAGGGGGATACACACAGGGTAAAGGTAAAAGGCTAGAGTAAAATATATTGTGCCTCAGCTAAAGTAAAAAAGCAGGTGTAGCAATCCTAATCTCAGACAAAGCAAAAGTGAAGATAGATTTAATTAAAAGAGATAAGGAAGGACATTATATCCTGCTAAAAGGCACCATAAACAATGAAGCAATATCATTGCTTAACATATATGCACCAAGTGGTAAGGCATACAAATTCTTAGAGGAGAGGTTAAGGGAGTTACAGGAAGAAATAGACAGCAAAACTATAATATTGGGAGACCTCAACCTCCCCCTTTCTGAACTTGATAAATCTAACCTCAAAATAAATAAGAAAAAAGTTAAGGAGGTAAACAGAATTTTAGAAAAGGCAGGTATGATAGACCTCTGGAGAAAACTGAATGGGGATAAAAAGGGATATACTTTCTTCTCAGTGGTACATGGCACATACTCAAAAATTGACCATGTACTAAGGTATAAAAACCTCACAATCCAGTGCAGAAAGGCAGAAGTAGTCACAGCACACTTTTCAGATCATGATGCAATAAGAATTATTTGTAACAAAGAACCTTGGAAAAACAAGCTAAAAATTAATTGGAAACTAAATAATCTAATTCTAAAGAATGAGTGGGCCAAAGAACAAATCAGAGAAACAATTAATAACTTCATTCAAGAGAATGACAATAATGAAACAACATACCAAAACTTATGGGATGCAGCAAAAGCAGTTCTTAGGGGAAATTTTATATCCCTAAATGCTTACATGAATAAAATAGGGAAAAAGGAGATCAATGATCTGGGCATACAGCTGAAAAAGTTAGAAAAAGAGCAAATTGAAAACCCCCAATTAAATACCAAATTAGAAATACTGAAAATCAAAGGAGGGATTAATAAAATTGAAACCAAGAAAACTATTGAATTAATAAATAAAACAAAGAGCTGGTTTTATGAAAAAACCAATACAATTGATAAACCTTTGGCCTATTTGATTAAAAAAAAAGAAAGAAGAATATCAAATTACCAGTATCAAAAATGAAAAGGGTAAGTTCACCTCTAACAAAGAGGAAATCAAAACAATAATTAGGAATTATTTTGCCCAATTGTATGCCCATAAATTTGACAACCTTAGAGATATGGATGAATATCTACAAAAACATAAACTGCCCAGGCTAACAGAAAAGGAAATGAAATTTCTTAATAACCCCATATCAGAAAAAGAAATTGAGCATACCATCAATGAACTCCCTAGGAAAAAATCTCCAGGGCCAGATGGTTTTACATGTGAATTCTATCAAACATTTAAAGAACAACTAATTCCAATAATTTGTAGACTATTTTGGAAAATAGGTGAAGAAGGAGTCCTACCAAATTCTTTTTATGACACAAATATGGTACTAATACCCAAACCAGGTAGAGTCAAAACAGAGAAAGAAAATTATAGACCAATTTCTCTAATGAATATTGATGCAAAAATTTTAAATAAAATATTAGCAAAAAGATTGCAGCAACTCATCATGAGAATAATACACTATGACAAGGTAAGATTTATTCCAGGAATGCAAGACTGGTTCAATATTAGGAAAACTATTAGCATATTTGACCATATCAACAACAAAACTAGCAGAAACCATATGATCATCTCAATAGATGCAGAAAAAAACCTTTGACAAAATACAACACCCATTCCTATTAAAAACACTAGAAAGCATAGGAATAAATGGAACCTTCCTTAAAATTATAAATAGCATCTACCTAAAACCACCAACAAGCATTATTTGTAATGGGGATAAACTAGATGCATTCCCAATAAGATCAGGGGTGAAACAAGGATGTCCATTATCACCCCTACTATTCAATTTGGTACTAGAAACTTTAGCTGTAGCAATAAGAGAAGAAAAAGAAATTGAAGGAATTAGAATAGGAAAAGAAGAAACTAAATTATCACTTTTTGCAGATGATATGATGATTTATTTAGAGAATCCTAGTGAATCAAGTAAAAAACTACTTGAAATAATAAACAACTTAGCAAAGTTGCAGGATATAAAATAAACCCACATAAATCTTCAGCATTCTTATACATTACTGACAAAGCCCAACAACAAGAGATAGAAAGAGAAATTCCATTCAAAGTTACTGAAGGCACTATAAAATATTTGGGAGTCTATTTTCCAAGACAAACCCAGGGCCTATATGATCATAACTATGAAACACTTTTCACACGAATAAAGTCAGATCTAAATAAATGGAAAAATATCAGTTGCTCATGGTTAGGCCGAGCTCATATAATAAAAATGACAATTTTACCTAAATTAATCTATCTATTCAGTGCCATACCAATCGAACTACCAAATAATTATTTTACTGAGCTGGACAAAATAATAACAAAATTCATCTGGAAAAACAAGAGGTCTAGAATATCTAGGGTATTAATGAAAAGAAATGCTAGAGAAGGTGGCCTAGCCATACCAGATATTAAACTGTACTACAGAGCAGCAGTCATCAAAACTACCTGGTATTGGCTAAGAAACAGAGGTGTGGATCAGTGGAATAGGATAGGAATACAAGATAGAGAAATCAACAATTATAGCAATCTACTCTTTGATAAACCCAGAGAGGCCAGCTTCTGGGCTAATAATTCACTATTTCACAAAAGCTGTTGGGAAAATTGGAAAATGGTAGGGCAGAAACTGGGCATAGACCAATATCTTACACCATATACCAGAATAAAGTCAAAATGGGTTCATGATTTAGGAGTAAAAGCTGATACTATAAGTAATTTGGGAGAGCAAGGAATAGTTTACTTATCAGATTTATGGAAAAGAAAAGAATTCATGACCCAACAAGAGATAGAGAGCATTACAAAATGCAAACTGGATAATTTTGATTATGTTAAATTGAAATGTTTTTGTACAAAAAAAGCCAATACAACAAAAATTAGGAGGGAAGCAGAAAATTGGGAGAAAATCTTTATAACTAGTATCTCTGATAAAGGCCTCATTTCTAAAATACACAGGGAACTGAGCCAAATATATAGGAATACAAGCCATTCTCCAATTGAGAAATGTTCAAAGGATATGAACAGGCAGTTTTCAGAGGAAGAAATTAAAGCTGTCTATAGGCTTATGAAAAAATGCTCTGGATCACTACTGATTAGAGAAATGCAAATCAAAACAACTCTTAGATACCACATCTCTCTTGTCAGATTGGCTAAAATAACAAAACAGGGAAATGATAAATGCTGGAAAGGATGTGGGAAAATTGGAACATTGTTACATTGCTGGTGGAGTTGTGAGATGATCCAGCCATTTTGGAGAGTAATTTGGAACTATGCCCAAAGGGTCATAGGAATGTTCATACCCTTTGACCCAGCAATACCACTTCTAGTGTTGTATCCCAAAGAAATCACACAAGAGGGAAAGGGACCCATATGTACAAAAATATTTATAGCGGCTCTTTTTGTGGTAGCCAAGAATTGGAAATCAAAGGGATGCCCATCAATTGGGGAATGGCTGAACAAGCTGTGGTATGTGAAGGTAATGGAATACCACTGTGCCATAAGAAATGGGGATGATACAGACTTCATAACAACCTGGAAAAACCTACACGACATAATGCTGAGTGAGGGAAGCAGAGCCAGGAGAACATTGTACACAACCACAGATATGTGGATTCCGTGAGGACCAACCCTGACAGACTTCGCTCTTCTCAGCAACACAAGGTGCAAGGACAACTCCAAGGGACTCACGATGGAGAATGCTCTCTACATCCAGAGAAAGAATTGTGAAGTTTGAATGCAGATTGAGGCACACTACATGCTCGCCTTTTTTTTCTTCTCTTTTGTTTTTGTTTTTGGGTTTTTTCTTTTTTTGGTTCTGTTTCTTCTTTCTCATGATTCATTCCATTGGTCATAATTCTTCTCCACAACTTGACTAGTGTATAAATTAATTCAATGTGAAGTTATACATGGTAGTTATATGAGATTCCATGCCGTCTTGGGGAAGGAGGGGAGAGGGAGGGGAGAAAATCTGGAACTCAAAGTTATGTAGAACCGTGTTTTGTAAACTAAAAATAAAATAAAAAAGATTAGATCTGTGTTAATTCCCCTCAGACATTTGCTAGCTATAGGACCATGAGCAAGTCCCTTAAAATCTGCTTGCCTCAGTTTCCTCATCTGTAAAATGGGAATAATACTAGCACCAGGTTTGCTATGTGGATAAAATGAGGTAATATTTGTTAAGCACTTTGTGATTTTTAAAGTACTATACAAATGTTAGCTATTATTATTTATAACTTTTGTCATCTTTGCTGATTTGCTAGGTGTGAAATATAAACTCAGAAATGTTTTGATATGCTTTTATTATTACCAATTTGGAGCAATCACTCAAAAAGATGATTGTCATAATGATAACTTCTATTTGTGAGAATTGTTCATTGATATTCTTTGGCCATAAGCAAATACCCATTGACAAATAGAAATCAGACCATTATCATAGATATTTTTTGTAAAAGTTTTTCCCCTCTAGTCAACCACTTCCCTCTTATTCTACTTACATTAATGTTGTTTGCCCCAAAGTTTTTTTTAAAATTTCATGCAATTGAAATTATCTGTTTTATCACTCTTAACTTTCACACTTGGTTAAGAATTCTCCCCTTAGTTATAACTGAAATATATCTGACATGATTCTCTTCCATATTTTTAATGGTATAGTCTTTAATATTCTGGTCACATATCAATTTTGAGCTTATTGTGATATGTGGCATAAGTTGTTGCTTTAAATCTAATTTCTTTCTGTTGTCTAGTTTTCCCCAGCAATTTCTGTCAAATAGGGAGTTCTCTAGGAAGACTTAATGATTTTGAAGTTTAATTTCACAGATGCAGAAATCAGTAATGCTAATGTGAGCTAAGAAGGCATGGTAGGAACCCACCTAGTAAAGCATCACATAGGGGAAGCATTTGTCTGAAGGCAATGGTATCCTCCCTCTGGCAAATTTAGTATAGTAAAATCTGTTTGTGCTTTTGTGTGTCTGATGCTTTAATGTGAATACACTAGAATGTCAAAGGTTAATTTGGTTTGGGGAAAGCATTTCTCCAGCAATTGAAAAGTACAAGAGACTTTAGGAACTTAGAAATGATCTCAGGCTTCTCTGAATTGTGTGTGTGTGTGTGTGTGTGTGTGTGTGTGTGTGTGTGTGTGTGTGTGTGTGTGTAGAGGAGGAGGGGAGTCATTAATTGTTTATGTGAGAGAAGAATGTTCAAATCTGAAAGAAAAAATATTTTAAAATGACCACATTTTAATGTGAATTAAATGATTCTCTTAACATGATTAGGAAAATGATTTTTATTATAAAGTTTCAGATCTATTGATACTAAAAGCTTCCTAGATTTCACAAGTTTCCACATCATTCATAGTTGATCATCACACAATGTTGCAGTTGACTTGTACAATCTTCTCTTAGTTCTACTCATTTCACTTTGCATTAGTTCATATAAGTCTTTCCAGGTTTTTATGAAATCTTCCTGCTCATCGTTTCTTATTGCACAATAGTATTCCATTACATTTATATACCACAGCTTGATCAGCCATTCTGCTATTGAAGGACATCCCCTCAATTTCCAATTTTTTGCCATCACAAAAAGACCTGCTATACAATTATGACCTCAGACAAAGCAAAAGCAAAAATAGATCTAATTAAAAGAGATAAAGAAGGAAACTGTATCTTGCTGAAGGGTACCATAAACAATGAAGTCATATCAATACTAAACATGTATGCACCAAATGGTGCAGCATCTAAATTTTTTAAGCAGAAGTCAAACGAGTTACAGGAGAAAATACATTATAAAACTACACTAGTAGGGGACCTCAACTTTCCCCTCTCAGAGCTAAATAAATCTAACAAAAAAATTAAACAAGAAAGAAGTTAAGGAGGTGAATAAAATTCTCAAAAAGTCAGATACAATAGATCCCTGAAGAAAACTGAATGGGAATAGAAAGGAATATACCTTTTTCTCAGCAGTACATGGCACCTACACAAAATTGACCACGTATTAGGACACAAAAACCTCACAACCAAATGCAGAAGAGCAGGAATCATACTGCAATAAAAATTGCATTCAATAATGGACAATGGAAAGAAATTAAAAATTAATTGGAAATCAAGTAATCTAATCCTAAAAAAACAAGTGGGTCAAAGAACCAATCATAGAAACAATTGATAATTTCATTAAAGAAAAAATGAGACAACATATGCAAATTTATAGGATGCAGTCAAAGCAGTACTTAGGGGAAAATTCATATCTCTAATTGCTTACATCAATAAAAGAGATAAAAAGAAAATCAATGAATTGAGCATGCAAGTAAACAAAGTAGAAAAAGAACAAATTAAAAATCCCCAATTAAACACCAAATTCGAAATTGTGAAAATCAAAGGAGAGATTAATAAAATTGAAAGTAAGAGAACCATTGAACTAATAAATAAAACCAGAAGCTGGCTCTATTAAAAAAAATGAACCATTTGTTAATTTAATTTAAGAGAAGAAATAAGAAAAGCAAATTACTAGTCTCAAAAATGAAAGCAGTTAATTCACCACCAATGAACAGGAAGTTAAGACGATTGTTAGGAGCTATTTTGCCCAATTATATGCCAATAAATTTGACAATCTAAATTAAATGAATGACTATCTATAAAAATATAAATTACCTAGATTTACAGAAGAAGAAATAAAATACTTAAATAATGCAATATTAGAAAAAGAAATTGAACATGCCATCAATGAACTTCCTAAGGAAAAACTTCCAGTACCAGATGGATTCACAAGTCAATTCTACTAAACATTTAAAGAACAATTAATCCCAACATTATATAAACTACTTGGAAAAATAAGTGAAGAAGGAGTACTACCAAATTCCTTTTAAGCTCAAATATGGGGCTGATACCCAGACCAGGAAGAGCCAAAACAGATAAAGAAAATTATAAACCAATTTCCCTAATGAATATTGATGGAAATTTTTAAATAAAATACTGGCATAAGGATTAGAGCAACATATCACATGGATAATACACTATGACCAGGTGGGATTTATGCCAGGAATACAGGGTTGGTTCAATACTAGGAAAACTATCAGAATAATTGACTGTATCAATAACAAAACCAACAAAACTGTCTATCTTAATAGATGCAAAAAAAGTCTTTGACAAAATGCAGTGCCAATTCCTATTAAAAACACTAGAGAGCATAGGAATAAGTGGAGCTTACCTTAAAATGATAAGCAATATTTAACCATCAGTAAACATTATCTGTAATAGGGATAAGCTAGAAGCCTTCCCAATGCAATCAGGGGTGAAGCAAGGATGCCCATTTTCACCTCTATAATTTAATATTGTCCTAGAAATGTTAGCTATAGCAATAAGAGAAGAAAAAGAAATTAAAGAAATTAGAACAGGCAAACAAAGCTATCAATCTTTACAGATGACATGATGTTATACTTAGAAAATCCTAGAGAATCAACTATAAAAGTACTTGAAAATATTAACAATTTTAACAAAGTTGTAGGATACAGAATAAACCCACATAAATTATCAGCATTTCTGTATATTACCAACAAAGTCCTGCAGCAAGAGACAGAGAAATTCCGTTTAAGATAACTGTAGACAATATAAAATATTTGGGTGTTTACCTGCCAATACCAACCCAGGAACTATATGAACACAACTGTAAAACACTTTTCACAAGAAGATCTAAATAATTGGAAAAATATTAATTGCTCATGGATAGGCTGAGCCAACATAATAAAACTGACAATTTATTCAGTGTCATAACAATCAAACTATCAAAAAATTATTTTACAGAGCTAGAAAAAATAATAACAAAATTCATCTGGAAGAACAAAAGCTCAAGGATACCATGGGAATCAAAGAAAAATGCAAAAGAAGGTGATCTATCCATACCAGATTTTAAAATTTATTATAAAGCTATAATCTTCAAAATAATATGGCACTGATTAAGACACAGAGTGGTGTATCAGTGGAATAGATTCGATACAAATTACATTATAGTAAATGACCATAGTAATCTAGTATATGATAAACCCAAAAATCCAAGCTTTGGTACAAAAACTTATAATTTGACCAAAAAACTGCTGGGAAAACTGGAAAACAGTATGGTAGAAACTAGGTATAGACCAACATCTCACACTATATATCGAGATAAGGTCCAAATGGGTACATGGTTTACACACAAAGGGTGATACCATAAGCAAATTAAGAGAGAGTGGGATAGTTTATCTGTCAAATTTATGAATAAGGGAAGAATTTAGGACCAAAGAAAATAGAGAGATCATTACAAAATGTAAATCAAGTAATTTTGATTATATAAAATTAAATTTTTTTGCACAAGTAAAACCAATGCAACCAAAATTATAAGGAGGCAGAAAACTGGGCAAAATTTTTGCAACGATTGTCTCTGATAAAATCCACATTTCTCAAAAATACAGAGAACTGAGTCAATTTTGTAAAAATACAAGTCATTCCCCAATTGACAAATGGTCAAAGGATATGAACAGGCAGTTTTCAGACAAAGAAATCAAAGTTATCTATACTCATGAAAAAAATGCTCTAAATCATTATTGATCAGAGAAATGCACATTAAAACAACTCTGAGGTACCACCTCACACCTAACAGAGTGGCTAAAATGACAAAAAAAAAAGAAAATGTTGGATGTTGAAGGAGATGTGGGAAAACTGGGAAATTAATACATTTTTGGTGGAGTTGTGAACTGATCCAACCATTCGGCAGAGCTGTTTGGAGCTATGTCTAAAGAGTAACCAAACTGTATATACCCTTTGATTCAGTAATACCACTACTAGGTCTATATCCCAAAGATAACCCAAAAAAGGGAAAAGTACCTATTTCTATTGTGGTGGCTAAGAATTGGAAATCCAAGGAATGGCTATCAATTGAAGAATGGCTAAAGAAGTTGTGCTATATGATAGTAATGGAATATTATTGTGCTATAAAAATTACAAGCAGGATGATTTCAGAAAAACCTGGAAAGACTTGCGTGAACTGATGCATAGTGAAGTGAACAGAACCAGGAGAATATTGTACACAGTAACAGCAATATTGTTCAATGAATTGCTATGAATGATTTGGCTATTCTCAGCAACACAGTGATCCAAAATAATCCCAAAGAACTAATGATGAAGCCTACTATCCACCTCAAGAGAAAGAACTGATATTGATTAAGTACAGACTGAAGCATGCCTTTTTCACTTTCTTTTTTTTTCATTTTTTATTTGAGTCTTCTTATACAAAATGATTAATACGGAAATGTTTTATATAATTACACATATATGACCTATACCTGACTGCTTACTATCTCTCCTGAGAGACTGTCCCCCTCTAGGGGGAGGGAAGGAAGACAGAGAAGGATAGAATTTGGAATTCAAATTCAAAATTTTAAATAAAAATGTTTTTAAAAATTGGAAAAAAAGAAACCTATTTTAAAAAGGACCTGCTATAAATATTTTTGGTTTTGGGGATACAGACCTAGTAGTTATTTCTGGAATCTTAAAAAGCATACAAGTTTAATAAGTAAGGAGAAAAAGAGGCTACATGTTCTCTTGGTCTTCTTTCTCTGGATTGTTGTCTCTGGATTGCTGTCTCTGGATTGCTGTCTTGGAGTTACTGTCTCAGGAACGTGTGGAGTGCCTAGAATATAAAAATAATTATTATCAGCAGTTTGATGCTTCCAAGAAGGACCATTTCAAAAGCTGACTTTTTTTCATCCTAGAGTTGTTGGAAACACTATCATATATCTCAGTAATCAATGATCTGTGGGAAAAGAGAAAGCAGAGCAAACTTCATTATAACCACTCACTTCAAGTTCCTCACCTCCCCGAACCTTTCAGCAGGATTTCTGACAAATAGAAAAACTGACTGATTTCAATCTCACCCTGTCTACTGACTTTTGCTTATTTTCTGACTCACTGTAACCTTACCTTTTGCCTTGCCTTCCTTTTGGCCATTTTGCCAGTACTATCTAAATATAATTCACCAACTGAACGATTGGTACAGATTCTGGAGAATCAAGCATTTGCTGTAGAAATTTCAAAGGCCAGTAGGCCAGGGCTTGGTTAAATCTAGTGATCTATTTTTCCCTGTCTGAAGTATCTCCACTGGACCTTATAATAAGGGGTTGTTGTGGTTTTTTTCAAATCAGGAGGAATCAATGTTTAACTGCCCTGATGGGCATGATTTTTACAATCAAATCAGAAGAGGAGGATTCATGCTGAAAATGATGGAAAGGGAGTAAGCCAACTGTCATTTTGGCTGAAAACAGTAAGTAGCAACCTGTATGATAATGTATGATATCTGGCTCCCTTTCCACTTTTTCTCTAAAAGACATGGACCATGATTTAACATGAATATAAAACTACTCAGACCGATATATATTTTTCCTTTATCTGAAACCTCATTTACCTGAATTCGAAGAATGCCATTAGAGAAAAGGTGACTCTTTTATTGAAACTTGAAATTTAGAATTTGGATGAAAAGAAAATGACTGACCTCTCCTTCTTCTTGATTCTCATTAATGTTGGATTCTGAATTACGATTTTTCTTCTTGCATCGTCGTGCCACTATAACTAGTGTTGTAAAAAAAAAACACAACAAAACCCAAATTGAGAGGATTGAACACAATAAAATTGTGGAATGAAAGGACTTGATTATGATTGAAAGGGCATATGAAAGAAAATTAATAACTAGCTACCTAAGACAAACAAAGAAAAAGACTTTTCAATATGCACTTAGTTTGAGAATATCAGAAATAGATAAGAAATCTGAAGAGTAGCCACAAGAATCTGTGAAGGCCAGCTGAAATAAATCTGGTAATTAGAAACTATTTCTGGCAAAACTTTGTGCTACATTTGCCTTATTTATTTTTATTTTTAAAAATTTTATTGGCCAACTAACAGATATTTATTTTCTCTTCATCCCACCTTCCCCCTACAGTTTCCCTTGACCAACATTGACAACAACTGGAGTGAAACAAAAGAAAAGAGATATGATGAGCACAGGAAGGCTCAATGTGAATGCTGCTACATTTCTGGTGTATTTGTTAGAGACATATCATTGCAATAAATCTTTTTTTTTTTCTGAAATTCAAGAGCACACACACACACACACACACACACACACACACACACAGTGATGAAAGAGAAGTAAGCTTAGAGACCACTACACTTTACTGAAAGCTATGAAGACTTGCCGTTGCATCCAGAAACATTAACTCTTCTGGAAGCTTTGAACCCTTTATATCTCTAGACCAACAGTATTTGTGAGAAAAATATATCTTCCAGAATTCATTGCTGTGTAATATATTATTTTTTATAAAGAAACTAGGCTTTGTCTCTTGAGAAGCTTGTGACTTTTTCACATGAAACCTTCAGATCATAAAGACCTCTGAATATTACTGCTTAACCACTGCTCAGGATAGAGATACTCTGGGGAAGTGATGTCCAAAATACCTGGGACCTAATCACTTTCCTAATTCTTGTTGGTCAAGGAAAGGAAGTAGACAAAGGAATCTTGTTCACCTTGTCTAACATCCTGGCCATCTACAAAACTTGAATTAACAGGGCAGATATACACTCTCACCCTAAAATCCTGCACATGCAAGTGAGTGTTTTTTAGGGAAATAGAAGAACCTGAAGAATGTGATATCACTGAAACCAAGAAAGGAGACAGTATACGAGAGATAAGAGAGGTTAGCAGTAACAAATTCCATAAGATCGAGGAGAATTAAAATGGAAAAAAAAGAACATTGTACTTGGTGAGAAGATGGTCATCAGTGATTTTTGAGAAAGCAGAAGCAGGGTATAGAAGCCAATGGCACTATCATTCACTCAGTCTCCCATATTGGACACCGTAATGTTATCATTGACATTTTCCTCTCTTACCCTTCTCATTTCCTGTCATGTAGCAAAATCTTTTCTACCTCTGCACTATTTCTCTCTTCCTTCTTTTCTTCTTTATTTCTTCCCTTCCTTCCTTTCTTCCTTCTTTCCTTCCTTCCTTCCTTCCTTCCTTCCTTCCTTCCTTCCTTTCTTCCTCCCTTTCTCTTTTCCTCTAATCCACTGGAGAGGGAAATAGCAAACCACGCCAGGATCTTTTCCAAGAAAACCCTATGGACAGTATGGTCTACAGGTCACAAAGGATCAGACATGACTGAACGAAAACAACCACCTCTCATTGCAATATTTCTTATATCCTTGTACTCTTCTCTTTACCTATTGTTATCAGACTAGTATAGGCCCCCATAAACTGCCAAATAACTATGACTATAGCTTCCTAACAGGTCTTCTCACTTCCACTTTCTTCCTCCCTTCAAACCTTTTCATCCTGCAAGATCACATCAGTCTTGGAACTCAAACATTATCTGCATCCTCTGCCCCTGGGTGCCTCCTTCCCTGTTTGCATTGTGGAGACTTTTTCCCCCAGAACCTCCATTTAATGAGAGTACTCAGGTCATCCATCTTTAATTCCCAACTTGGCTATACTCCATTGGGACCCTCCATCATGACACCATGGTGGATGCCTTCTTCCACTTTTTATATATTATCTTCCCCTTTTAGATTGTAGATTCTTTGAGGTCAAGGACCATCTTTTACCTTTCTTTGTATCCCCAGCAATTAGCATGTTGCTAGATTCATAATAAGTGCTTAAGTGATGTTTATTGACTGACTAAGCCATCCTTTATACCACTGCCAGACTAATTCTCATTATGTGCAGATTTGATAGATTACCTCTAGTGACTAGCACAGTGCCCTGCACACAGTGGAATCTTAATAAATTTTGATCCAGTTGTGCGATGATCAGCTGTGATTGACTTAGCTCCTCTCAGCAACACAATGATCCAAGGCAATTCCAAAAGACTCATGATGGAAAATGCTATCCACACCAGAGAAAGAACTATGGAGTCTGAATGCAGATTGAAGCATACTATTTCAGGGGGTTTTTTGTTTTTTGTTTTGTTTTTTGTTTTTCCCTTTTGTTCTGTTTCCTCTTTTACAACTAACATGATTACACATGTATAACCTATGTCAAATTGCTTGCCATCTTGTGGAGGGAAGAAGAGAGAGAAGGAAGAAGAAAAATCTGAAACTCAAAATCTTATAAAAAAAGTGAATGTTGAACACTATCTTTACACATAACTGGAAAAAATAAAATTCTGTGTACAAAAGAAAAAAATAAATGTTGGTTCAACTGAAATACCTCTCTACAGATACAAGTGGCAACAGCAGTGCAGTGTCTTTTGGAGGACCCTGGGATATGTCAATGATCTACCATTTGGAATATAAAAGGCCCATGGTCTCCTCTGACGGTACTTAAGAAACACATTATTTTAGAAACAACTCTAGTGGAGTAAGTAGATCACCACAGGCAAATACTTAACTTCTCCACTCTCAGTCTCCTCATTTGTAAACTGAGGAACTTGTACTAAATCAGGGGTTCTTAATGTTTTTTATGGACCCTTTCTCAGAATGTTTTTGAATGCATAAAATAAAATACATAGTATAATAAAGAAAAACAACCATATTGAAATACAGTTATCAAAATATTTTTTAAAAAAAATAACTGACCCCAGATTCAGAACCTCTGGACTAGATGGTCTCTAAGGTGTCTTCCAGCTCTGGTTCTACTATTTCTTATTTCAGTGCTCCTGAGATCTATGATTTAGTAAGTGTAGGTGGTCCTTCCATGATTCAGATTATAAACTCTTTATTGCTGTGGCCTAAATATGCATCATTTTGAAGATAAGCTGATGGTAAATCTCTCCAAATTTAGCCAGGTTGGTCCACAAACAATAGACTTACTGTTTGCCAATGGCCCTGTCTTCAACATCTTTCCAAACTTTCCACAACTTTATACCTCTGACAGAGCCTTCAAGAATACAGTATTGCATCAATATCATAAAGAAACATTGGACTGGACTTCATAGCTTAAAAGACTTTTAGTTATTTGGACAGTGAATCATTTGGAGAGGTGGCATAGAGTAGGGTATAACGTCAAGAAGACCCAGGTTCAAATATCTCTGACACAGTAGCAGCATGACTATAGACAAGATATCTAACCTCTCAGAGCCTCAGATAGAAATTTCAGGATAAATGTGTTGCTCTTTGATTCATAGGAAACTGTCATGGACAAGTATTCTGCATATTTGTCACAGGAACTATGTTTTTATATGGATGCCATAAGAGAGACCCCAAATTCTACCTAATATGTAACCTAGTACAAAAAAAGCTCTGGACAAAAGCCAGATATATATACAAATACACACAAATGCATATACACACAGACATACAAATACCAGAAATATACATACCAATAAGAACTAAAACTGACACCAATGGAACCAAAATTAGTACCCAATTGACAGAGCTTCCTTGATATGGCTCTATATGCAAAGAAAGACAAATTATTAAATAGTTGCACAAGCAAAAAAAGATTACAAAAAATTAGGTGCTACAGTGCAAATCTTAACAGTATTAAAACAGTTCTAAAAAGAAAACACCCTAGTATTGAACTTGGTTTAACCCTGAAAACTAAATCCACCATGAGTTCAATATTGATAAAATTAAAAGGAAACAGTGACAAATCTTGACAAAACTATTATTTGAATCCTGGATAAACTTTGAAGTGGAGAGAGCAGAACAAACGTTAAAACAAGTATATGAAGAATTAAGAGAAGCATGGGAAGATTTCTGTGAACTGATACAGAGTGAAGCAAGCAGAAGCAGGAAAACAATATACATTTTGTCTGCAACAGTGCTCTGCATGGCAACTGCCTACATTGCTTCTGAATTGCTGTGGAGTTGGAGGCCTGTTTACTTTAAAGTTAGCAAATTTAATGCCTTTTAAAAAACACTTTTGCATCTCCCAAAATATATTACTTTTGCCATTGGCTTTGATTAATCATACTTGGGGGAAAAATCATCTGAAATCTTTTGGCTATTAACTTAGGATGTAGGTATAATGGGAAAGGCACTTAATTTGGAATCTTAGGACCCAATTTTGAATTCTGGGCATTGTACTTATTATCTGTATGTTTCTGGGTAAGTCATTTAATCTCTTTGGGTCTCAGTTTCCTCATCTGTATTATGAGGGGGTTGGACTAGGTGGCCTCTAAAGTATCTTCCAGCTTTTGTTATGTTCTTATGAACATCAAACCAAAATTGAATACTTTGTGATTATAATGACCAAGTTTGATTCGCCTCAACCCACTTCTATCCAGAAGTGAGGGATAATGAATATGGAATACTACATATGCTATCAGTTATTATAAATGTGTTGATTAGATTTGCTAAACTTTTTTCAGCCTTTCTTTTTTTATTCTTTGTTACAAGGTATAGCTCATTGGATGGGGAGAGGAAGGGATACTTTTTAAAACCTAAGTTACATAAAACAAAATGTGTCAATATAAAAGCTGTAAATGGGAAAAAGACCCTAAGTTTAATATAGCATAACCTTTACTGATCTTTGAGAACACTCTCAATTGAAAATTTATCTGTAAGACTATCCATAAACTAAGACGTTGTTACCTAAAAGACCAGGCTGTGGGTTGGGATGGTCTCTTTAAAAACATTTTATTACACAGAATTTCCTTCTTTCCAGTGTTATTTCAGAGTATATGCTAGCTATCTTGAACACCTGCCCTTTGCACACTGTTAAAGGAATAGGGTAGGGGCAGCAGTGGCCCATCTCGTCTCCCCAATCCCAAAATTCTGTATAATGGCCTATATAGACATACCTTATTTTACTGTTCTTTTTTAATCACACCTTGCAGAATACTGTGGTTTGGTTTGGTTTTACAAATTGAAGGTGTGTGGCAACTCTGCATTGAATAAATCTATAAGCACCATTTTTCCGACAGCACATGCTCATTTCATGTCTCTGTGTTATGTCTGTAATTCTTGTAATATTTCAAACTTTTTCATTGCTTTTATATCTATTATGGTGATCTGTGATCAATGATATTTGATGTTACTATCGTAATTGTTTTGGGGAGCTGTGAATTGTGCCCTTATAAGATGGTGAAATTAGTCAATAAATATTGTGTGTGTACTGGCTGCTCCACTGACTGGCCTCTCTCCTGTCTCTCTCCCTGTCCTTGCCCTCCCTTTTCCTTGAGAAACAATAATACTGAAGAGTATTAAAGTAAACTTAGTTGATAAAGTAGTAACTGAGAGGATTGACTCCAATTTTGAAAGAAGTTCTACTATGGGTAAATTTCTACCAAACAGCATTACATGCTACAGAGAAATCTTTCGTGAAAGGAAGAGTCAATCAACACAGCAAACTTCACTGTTATCATATTTAAGAAATTGCCACAGCCACCCCAACCTTCAGCAACCACTACTCTGATCAGTCAGCAGCCATCAAAATAGAGGCAAGACCCTCTACCAGCAAAAAGATTATGACTTGCAGAAGGCTCAGATGATGGTTAGCAGTTTTAAAGCAACACTGTAAAGTTTTTTTTTAATTAAGGTGCATACTTTTTAAAAAAGATATAATACTATCGCACATTTAATAGACTACAGTACAGCATAAATGTAACTTTTATATGCCCTGGGAAACCAAAAAATTCACATGATTCACTTTATTGCAATATCAATTTATTGCAGTGGTCTGAAACTGAGCCCACAATATCTCCAAGGTATGCCTTTAATGAAAATTTGTCCTGTTTGTTTTTTCCAAAGAAGGGCAATCAATCCTCTATATGCCTATTGCAAGAACCAACGTTTGATGGACACAGAGATTTTTGGATCAGATGGATATTAATTTCATTGTCAAAATCAGCTCTTCATTTTCTTGCTTGACAACTCATATATTTCTATTCTATTGTCATACTGCATATATATTGATAGTTTCATTCTGTTACCAAATGCTGTAACTTACCAACTGTCAAAGGTTGTATAGTGAGTTGAGTATAGCTTACAGAAGAAATGTTGCAGAGGTATTTCCCACTATCTGATGGAGTAGGGGACATTAAAGTCAAAGAGAACTTATCCTTTTCTTGCATCATATCTTTGGTCCAAGTGAATCGATTATCAAAGACTCTTGTATTTGAAGAACTTGAAAAGGATGCCAAGATCATGGAGGATGCATTTTCAACTCTGTACCAACTAACATTTATACTTTTCTCTTGCAAAAAATCCTCATGTTTAAGTTTACAGGGGAATAAAATTTTTTCTCCTTCTCTTATGAAAAGAGTACCTAAAAGAGATATTGATATAGTGCATGGGTTAAATTGATCATTTTCCACATCAAATTCCCATATTTCAAAGATTTAATAAAAAGTTGAGAAGCAGCCTATAGAATGAGGAAAATTCATTCTTGAGTCTTAGTCAGGAGGATGTGGTTCAAATCCTGCCTTTGATCCATACTGGTTGTGGGATGATGACCAAGACATTTAACCTCTGAGTTTCCCAAGCAACTCTGTTAAGACAACATTGTGGAACAGTTGCTGTGTTTGTGGAGGGAATTGTTCCATCAGGTACGCCTCAGTGATGAAATAACCAATGTGATAAAAAGGAAAGAACAAAAAAGCAATGACTTTACTGTATCCAGTAATTATATAACCACAAAGTATCATTATTCTAATCATTTAAAAATGCAAGTACCATATAGAGAGAATATGAGTTCAAATTTGTTTGGAAATTAGAGCATTTACTGGTAAGTCACCTGATGTCATGGCATTTTCCAACAACTTTGTTTTCTCTGATGCCTCTATGAATGAGAGGGGAAAAAACTGGACCTGTGATTCCATTTGGAACTCCCATGTGAAGAAACTTCCTGTACAATGCAAGATACCTCCTCTGCAACTTAGAGCCTTAGAGAGTTACTTAGAGCATTGAGAAGTTAAGGGACTTGCCTAGAGCCACATGACCAGTATGTATCTAGTAGTTCTCTATCCACCACACCATGGCTGCCTCTGTGCAAGGGAAATGATAAAGATAATGAGAATTGGCAATTATGATTGAGGATGCTGCTTTGAAATAATATAATTGTTACTCTGAGTCAAGAGAATCTTGGGAATTATTAAATTTCATTTGGGTAGAGTAAACCAAGGGAAAAAAGCTGATTTCCTCAGAGTGTTTTCTCCCCTACCTCCAAAAAAAGGAATTAAAAAACAACTTCTAAATGTTCAAACTCTTTCCATTTTTCCATTGCTATCTGTCTGTGGAAACCTGGCGAATGAAATAACATGGTTTTTCAGTCCCTTTAACATCTTCAGCAGGGGATGGTTGGAATTAGCTTTGAGGAAAATGCTTTCTCTGTTAACACCTTTGGTATTACAATTATTGAAGTGGGGGGGGGTGTCAAAGAGAAGATAAAAGTGCTTGGACCCCTACTATCCTCATGAGATTTTTAGGAAAACTTTGAGAATACTGCTTCTGTTTGGATGGAAGCTGGGATGAGATTTGAGAACAGTGAGTTGAGAGGTGGGGATGGTGGGATGGTGGTGGAATGTGAGCAATCTTGTTTGTAGATTTAAAGGAAGAGACAAAGCAGGAAAATATGGTGGCTGAAGTACTGTCAGTGATATGTGAAAGACCATGGAAAAAATGAGGGTACCACAAGATTAGGAAGGGGAAAATATCCCAATTTTTAAAAATGGGAAAAGAACAGTCTGCAAATTATAGGCCAATGAACTTGACTTTGATTCTTGGGAAAATTCTAGAACAGATTATTAAAGATGGTTTGTGAAGATCTAAAAGAGGAAAGCAGTGATTACAAAGAGCCAATAATGCTTCATCAAGTGCTCTATCATGTCTGAATCTTTCTGACCCCATTTAGGGTTTTCTTGACAAAGATACTGGAGTAGTTTGCCATTTCCTTCTCCAGCTAATTTTACAGATGATGAAACTGAGGCAATGATGATTAAGTGATTTGACCAAGGTCACACAGCTAGAATTGGACACTGGATTTGAACTCATGAAGATGAGTCTTCCTGGTTCCAAGCCCAGTGCTCTATCCACTGCAACATGGGTACATGAGAGCAGATAGAAAGGCTGTTATTACAAGGTTAATGAAATTATAATAATTCTTTCTAAAAATTCTTTTAAAAAGAACTGGAAGAGTAGGAGGCTGATAAGTGGTAGGGGGAAGAAGTCCATGTTTAATTGCTTTTTGGATGTTTACAAAGCAGATCTTACAGTGATAACCTTGGTTTTAAAATGGATATTATAGAGGGGTCCATGCTGTAGATAGGGTGTGTACTTCTGAGCTTCTTTTCAATTAATTCTGGAATTCTATGAAATAGCTCCAAGGAACCTGGAGACATGTAGCAAATACCATAAAGGATGAAAATAGAGTAATCAGTAGCAATAACATGAGAAATAAGTGATATAAGATATATTATATCAATAACATAACATATAAGTGAGGCAGATAGAGTTGGATAGAGTTGGCCATGGTATAAAAAGGACGTAGGTTTAATTACAGCCTCTGAAATATTGGCTATATGACCCTGAGAGAGTTATATAACCTCTCAGCGACTCTCTTTAAAACCATAAATTGCATAGCAAGCTGCCAATCTGCATGGGTAAAGGGGATGGTAAAGTTGCCTCCAGCAATGAAATCCCAGGGCAGAAGTCCAGTCAGCACACTTTTATTAAGTGCTCATTAAGGGTCAAATCATTCTGCTAAGCGCTGTCTCTGCCCTCAAAGAGCTGACATTCTAACAAAGAAGACAACATTTCATAATGTTACATATAAAATATTTACAGTGCAAATGGAAGATTGTATCAGGGGGAAAGCACTAACTGGGGGGTAGAAGTTGGGATGCCTGCAGAAGGTGAGAATTTAGTTGAGTCTTGATGGAGACCAGGGAAGCCTCTGGAATAGGGACATAAGAAGGGAGAACATTCCAGGCATAGAGAACAGACGGTGAAAAGGTACAGAATTAGCAGATGGCTTGTTATGTGCATGAGAAACAGCAAGAAGTCCAGGATCACTGTGTCACAGAGGAGAACATGGGGAGGAGTAAAGCGTAAGAATGGAAAGGACCATGTCATGAAGGGCTTTTAAAGCCAAAGAGAGGATTTTTATAAGTGACCCTTGGGGACAATGGGAAGTCCATGGAGGCAACTGAGTAGGGGAGGGTGAGGGCATGACATGGTCAGACCTGGCCTTGCAGTAGGGGAAAGGACAAGGGAGGGAGGGGAGATGCAGGGCAAGGAGGCCAATCTGAAGGCTGTATCAAAAGTCCGAGTATGAAGTAACGAGAGCCTGCATCAGCACGGTGGCCACATGAGTGGAGGGAAGGGAAAAGATATACATGAGAGATGTTTGAAGGCACAAGGACTGGCAACAGATGGGCCACTATATGGGGCAAGTGTAAGGGAAGAGTCCAGGATGACATTAAAGATAAGACTGAGGTTGTGAACCTGAGTGACTAAGTGGAGGATAGTGCCCTCAAATGTAATAATAGGGAAGCTGGAAAGTGGGAAGAATTTGGGTAGAAAAGATCATAATTTATACATACATACATACATGTATATGCAGACAATTCTTGCTTCTAGTGAGCTGGCAGCAGGAACCCAACTCTGGCTCTAGCAGGCTGCCGTAGGGGTGACAGCGCTGGGATCCTCCACTCCAGGCATGGCGTCACCAAGCCATGGAGCCAAGGAGGGATGGGGCCAACCAGAGCCCCTTGAGGGGAAGGAGAAGTTTGCAGGTTGGTCCACTAGCATTAAGTGAGAAATGGTTTATTTTTATACATGCACACACACACACACACACACACACACACACACACACACAAAATTAGAGAGGGGAAAGACATACAGCATATATGTATATAGACATAGACACAGACACAGCTGTAGATAAGTAGACATACTTATCTATCTACTTTGATATACATATGTCTATATACATATACATACACACACATATGTATATATCTATATATATATATATATATATATCTTTGCTTGAATCTCTACATTATTTTGCTTGGTTCACATCATCTTTCATATGTTAATTAATTATCTCTATGCAAATTATTCCTACATGTATACATTGAGCTGTAGTTCCTCCCCTGAGTTCCAGTTTCAAATTACTAATTGCCTTTTAGGAATTGGATGTTCTCTTGTTGGTATCTCAAATTCAACATATTCAAAACAAAAATCATTATCTTTTCTATCCAAACTCTCCCCTAAATATTTGTGTATATGTATATATACACATACCCATAAATACATACACACAGGTACACATATCTCATGTGTATATATATTCACACATGTATGTACATGTAAATGAATGCATGCATATATGCACACATCTTTGTCTGAACCTCTACACTCTTTTACTTGGCTCCCATCAGTTCCCAAATGTTTATTTCTTATCTTTATGTAGATCTAGGAATCATCTTCTATACAGCAACCCACATTTAGATAGTCTTTTAAGATCTACCAAAAAACCCCTTCTTGGCTTTTAAACTGTCTGTGAGTGGAAGCAATACAGAGCTCACCTTCTGTTTTCCATTTTCCAATCCATCTTTGATTCAGTACCGAATTTTCAATAATGCATTGGTAAGAGGAATTTGAGCCTGTGATATTGAGTTGACTTTTAACAGAGCAGAGAGGGTGAGATGAAACTTCTTCTATGTTGCTTTCTGGGTTTGTTGCATTATTTGCTGTCCATGTTATAGTTGGAACGGGATAAGCACCAAACAAATAGCATGTTAAATAGTCCTCTCCATTCTGCTCTCGGTATTCCATTGCAGGTGCGATGAAAGCTGGGGGAGAGAGTGAAGAATGGGTGAACTTGTAGCCACATACTCCTTAGCTGACTGTGGAACTGGTACAAGTCTTGAAACACATGATATGAAAGTTGAGTTTTAAGAGCAAACCCAAGCATCATTTAGAAAAGCACTCTACAAAAAATCTTCAAGCAAGCAATCCCTTTGCCAGATAATAAATGAGACAATACTATTTATGTACTGCATTTTCTAGACATTCTTAACTACCTGGAGTATAGCTGAAAACACAACAAAAGTAAGCAAAGGGCACCCAAGTAGTCAAAATAGATGTGTCAGAAGCATGCACTAAATATCAGGCACTTTGTTCAGACAGAGCCCCTCTCAGAGTCTATTTTCACATTACCCACAATTTCAACAGGCGTGGTTATTTAGCCTCTAGCTTACAGTATATCACAAAGATTGAGTTACGAGACTGTTAAAAGCAGGCATACTGATAGTAGCAAGAAGCAATCTCCAAAAGCCTGAGAGTGAATAAAACTGAAAAACTTTCAAATTGATCCAAGAAAAAGCACAGCAGGCTAGAGCTATTTAGTGTGGGGGTTTGTGGCTTCTAAGGTTTTCAAAAGATTCTAAGAACTTCACTGTACCACATTACAAAGTTCTAAGATTCTAATTTTTTAAAATTCTGAACTTTAATACATCAAAAAGAACATTTTTATACACAGAGTAGAACATAATAAGAGAATGGTATACAAAATCTTGAAGGTCTATTCCACATAGCTAGTTTTTTTTAAGTATATAATAAATGCAACATGATACTTTCAAAGCTATCCTCCTTGGTTGTGCTTCCTTTTGGTCTCTTCCATTCATAAAAAATAAGTTTTTATAACTCCATTTTTTCTACTGTTTTGTTTTCTTGCCTCACTATTTCTAGTTCACCTGTTCTCTTCCAAGTTAAAAAAAAAAAGCACCAGGAGCCAAGATGGTGGCTGGAAATCAGGGACTTGCGTGAGCTCCCCGCCAAGTCCCTCCAAAAATCTATAAAAAATGGCTCTGAACAAATTCTAGAACTGCAGAATCCACAAAATAGCAGAGGGAAGCAGGGCTCCAGCCCCGGACAGCCTGGATGGTCACTGGGTGAGGTCTATGACACACAGAGCTGGGAGCAGAGGGGAGTGGAGGGGAGCAGAGCCCAGCATGGTCTGCGGCAGGACCAACCAGATCAGGAGCCAGGCGGAACAGGCCCTAGTGCCCTGAATCAGTGAGCTGTGACAGTTACTAGACTTCTCAACCCACAAACACCAAAGACAACAGAGAAGGTTAGTGGGAAAAGCTGCAGGGAGTGAAAGGAGTTCCCGTTCAGCCACCATCCCAGGGACAGTGGAGGTGGTGCAGCTACAGAACTGCAGCTTCAGTTGCTTCAGGCCCCAGGCCCACCTGGTGGGAGGAATTAACTGGCGGATCAGAGCAGGAGTGCAGAGCCTGCTTAAAATCTCAGTCAGGTCCAGGTTGGCAGTTCTTGGGGAAGGAGGAGTGCTGGTGTGGCAGAGCTGTCTGTATAGAAATAGCTCTGAAAACAACAGCGCATCCCCTCAAGCTTGGAACAAAGTACTCTTTACTCTACAAGTAGTCATACCCCAACGAAAAGCTCAAGAGTCAAGTAAGTTGGCCAGGAACATGGCCAGGCAGTGAAAACAGTCTCAGATTCAGACTCAGACTTTGGAATGTTTCTTTGGTGACAAAGAAGACCAAAACATACAGAGAGAAGAAGTCAACAAAGTCAAAGAGACTACATCAAAAACCTCCAAGAAAAACATGAACTGGTCTCAGGCCATGGAAGAGCTCAAAAAGGATTTGGAAAAGCAAGTTAGAGAAGTAGAGGAAAAATTGGGAAGAGAAATGAGAATGATGTGAGAAAATCATGAAAAACAAGTCAATGACTTGCTAAAGGAGACCCCCAAAAATATGGAAAAAAATACTGAAAAAAACAACACTTTAAAAAAAAAGACTAAGTCAAATGGCAAAAGAGCTCCAAAAAGCCAATGAGGAGAAGAATGCCTTGAAAGGCAGAATTAGCCAAATGGAAAAGGAGGTCCAAAAGACAACTGAAGAAAATACTGCCTTAAAAATTAGATTGGAGCAAGTGGGAGCTAGTGACTTTATGAGAAATCAAGATATCATAAAACAGAACCAAAGGAATGAAAAAGTGGAAGACAATGTGAAATATCTCATTGGAAAAACCACTGACCTGGAAAATAGATCCAGGAGAGATAATTTTAAAATTATTGGACTACCTGAAAGCCATGATCAAAAAAAGAGCCTGCATATCATCTTTCAAGAAATTTTCCAGGAGAACTGCCCTAATATTCTAGAGCCAGAGGGTAAAATAGAAATTGAAAGAATCCACAGATTGCTTCCTCAAAGAGATCCCAAAAAGAAAACTCCTAGGAATATTGTCGCCAAATTCCAGAGTTCCCAGATCAAGGAGAAAATACCGCAAGCAGCCAGAAAGAAACAATTTGAATATTGTGGAAACACAATCAGAATAACACAAGATCTATCAGGTTCTACATTAAGGGATCCAAGGGCTTGGAATACGATATTCTGGAGGTCAATGGAGCTAGGATTAAAACTGAGTATCATGCTCCAAGGTAAAATATAGATTTTCAATAAAATAGAGGACTTTCAAGCTTTCTCAGTGAAAAGATCAGAGCTGAATAGAAAATTTGACTTTCAAACACAAGAATCAAGAGAAGCATGCAATGGTAAACAAGAAAGAGAAATCACAAGGGACTTACTAAAGTTGAACTGTTTTGTTTACATTCCTACATGGAAAGATGATGTGTATGATTCATGAGACCTCAGTATTAGGGTAGCTGAAGGGAATATGCATGTGTATATATGTGTATGTATATATATATGCATGTGTGTGTATATGTATATATGTATGTGTATATATATGTAGACAGAGGGCACAGGGTGAGTTAAATATGAAGGGATGATATCTAAAAAAATAAAATCAAATTAAGGGATGAGAGAGGAATATATTGAGAGAGGGAGAAAGGGAGAGATAGAATGAGGTAAATTATCTCGCATATGTCAAGAAAAACTGGTTCTGTAGTAAGGGAAGAGGGGGCAGGTGAGGGGGAATGAGTGAATCTTGCTCTCATCGGGTTTGACCTGAGGAGGGAATACTATACACGCTCAATTAGGTATCTTACCCCACAGGAAAGAAGGAGGAAGAAGATAAAAAAGGGAGGATGATAGAAGGGAGGGCAGATGGGGGAGCAGGTAATCAAAAGCAAACACTTTTGAAAAGGGACAGGGTCAAGGGAGAAAATTCAATAAAGGGGGATAGGTTAGGAAGGAGCAAAATATAGGTAGTCTTTCACAACACAAGTATTGTGGATAATGATATTCATGTGGCCTATGTTGAATTGCTTGCCTTCTTAGGGAGGGTGGGTAGGGAGGGAAGATGGGAGAGAATTTGGAACTCAAAGTTTTAAAAGAAGATGTTCAAAACAAAAGTTTTTGCATGCAACTGGGAAATAAGATATACAGGCAATGGGGCATAGAAATTTATCTTGCCCTACAAGAAAGTGAGGGAAAGGTGGATGGGAGGGGAGTGGGGTGACAGAAGGGAGGGCTGACTGGGGAATGGGGCAACCAGAATATACGCCATCTTGGAGGGTGGGGGTAGAAATGGGGAGAAAATTTGTAATTCAAACTCTTGTGAAAATCAATGCTGAAAACTAAATATATTAAATAAATAATTTTTTTTAAAAAAAGCACCTTTCTAACAAATAATCATAATCAAGTAAAAGAAATTCACACGGTGGCCATGTCCAAACATGTGGATCTCTTTCTGTACCTCCAGGCTATCACTTCACTGTCCAGAGGGAGGTAATATACTTCATCATCAGTGCTCCTACTCACAGAGGCAGGAACCTTGATGAGTCATCGTTTTGATCAGACCTAAGTCTTTTGAAGTTGTTTTTCTTTACAATATTGCTATTTAAAGTATTCTTCTGGTTCTGTTCACTCCAATCTGAACTAAGTTCACGTAAGTCCTTCAATGATTGCTTAAAATGGTCTCTTTTGTCATTTCTTACAGTAACAACAAAATTCCATTACATTCACATACCATAACTTGTTCAGTCATTCCCTACTTTGCATTTCTTTGCTAAAAACAAAAAGATTTGCTATGAATTGTGTTGTTATTGTTCAGTTGTTTCAATCGTGTCCAACTCTGTCACTGCCTTTGGGGTTTTCTTGGCAAAGATACTAGAGTAGTTTGTCATTTGCTTCTCCAGCTCATTTGATGGATGGGGAACCTGAGGCAAACAAGGTTAAGTGACTTGCCCAGGGTAACATAGCTAGTGAGTGTCTGAGGCCAGTTTTAACTCAGGAAGCTAAGGCTTCCTGACTCCAGGCCTGGTTCTTTATCTATTGAGCCAACTAGTTGCTCCACTATAAGAACATTCTTATATTTATAGATCCTTTACCTTTGATGTCTTTGAGAGATAAGCCTTGGTATTGCTGAATCAAAGATATATACTTTTGAGATGCAGTTCCAAACTGCTTTTCATAGTGGCTAGACTAATTCACAGCTCCATTAACAGCAGATTAGTAAACTGGATTTCCCCAAGCCCTTCCAACAATTACTATTTTTTATTTTTGTTGTATTTGCACCAATCTGATGGGTGTGAGGTTGAACCTCAGAGCGATTCTAATTTGAATTCCTCTTATCAGTAGTGATTTGAAGCATTTCCATGATTTGCTTCAGTTGTTTCATAGCCATGTCCAACTTGATGACCCCATTTGGGGTTTTCTTGGCATAGATAATGGAGTGATTTGCCATTTCCTTCTCCAGTTCACTTTACAGATGAGGAAACTGAGGCAAATAGGGTTAAATGACTTGCTTAGGGTCACATTGCTGGTGTCTGAGGCCCAATTTGAACTAGGAAGATGCCTCTTCATGACTGCAGGCCCAGCTTCTATCCACTGAGCCACCTATCTGCCCAACCCCTTCCCCCACCATTTTTCCCCATATTGCTATTGATATCTTAGATTTCAACCTTCCAGAACTGCCAATTCATATCCTTTAAACATTTATCTATTGGGGGTATGATTCTTGCTCTTATATAGCTGAAACAATTTCCTATATGTTTTGGAAATTAGGCCTTTACCAGAGAAACCTGCCATGAAGATCCCTGCCTCCCCTCCCCATACTATTTCCTCTTGGCATCCTTCCCAGCAATCTCTTTACAAGTTTAAAAAAGGTGTGAAAGAGAAAGGACATCAACACCACTGGCTTATAACTGAAGCAATCCGCTTCTTTTCCATTGCTTCCCTTTTTCCCCCTCCCCTAGGCCCAAGATCACTGGTACTGGTCTTTAAAAAAACAAAAAAAATTTAAATGATTGCCTTTTCTTTTAAAATTTGAATCCTCCTTGAGAAATGACTCTTCAAAGTTGAGATTCGTTTTGCTTGTGACTATTCCACCCCAGTATTATCCTCTTAACCCCACCCCCACTTTATTCCCACCAGTCTCACTGTTGAGTTTGACATCTTTCTACACCAAATTCTACGTGTGTATGTGTAATTGTAGGTGTATGTTAAACCCTCTTTTGTCTGGTTCTGATAAAAATGAGGTTCATTTGATGCTTACTCCTCCTTGGCTTCTTCCATATTTGTACAATCTTGTAAAGCACTCCAGTAATAAGAAATACCAAGTTCCACCCTTTATTTCTCCTTCCTACTCTAGTGTCCTTTTTACTACCACCCCCACCCCACTCTTCTTTGCCTTTTTAAAATCACTGGAATAAAATCAATCCACCATTATTCCCTCTGTTTACCTTATTTAACTCAATTCCTATTCTGAAGGGACCTTTGTTTCTTCTCCTCCCCTGTTAGGATATTAGCACTTTATTATCATACAGCTCCTTCTCATTGCTTATATAAATTTATCTTCTCAAGTTTCCCTAGCTCATGTGTTTATATTTTAGAGTTTCTACTTAGCTCTTGTCTTTTCATCATGAATGCTTGAAAACCCTCTATTCCAGTGATGTCACATTCAAACTGAAACAGATCCTTGCCAAGAGAATATTAACTTAGAAAACCACAACTTAATATCATCTATGTTTTATTACATTTTTATTTATTTTTTGCTAACCATTTCCCAATTTCATTTTAATCGAGTCCCCCGGAGAGTATGGGTTTGCATGTGCCCAAGAGTTTGATACCTCTGCTCCACTTCATTGAAAGTCCATTTTTGCTCGTATAGGATTATACTCAATTTTGCAGAAGAAGTTATGCATGACTTTTCTAAGTTATTTTAAGGCTGTGTCTTTTGTCTTGTGGAATATTGCACTCCTAGATAACTTGGCTGATTTTGACTGTGAATCCTTGGTACTTAAATTCTTTCTGACTGCTTGTAGTATATGTTCTTTGATGTGTAAGGTCTGGATTTCGGCTATGACATTCCTGGCACTTTTCCTTTTGGCGTTCCTTTCAGGAAATAGTGAAATTTTTCTATTTTTATTTTGCCCTCTGGTTCTAATCAATCTAAAGGTTTTCATTTATGATTTCTTGAAATATATATACTATTGATGCTTTTTTTGGGTAGTAGTAGTTGTTGGACCATCATTTCAAAGAATTAGATAATTCTTAAATTATTTCTATGTGACCTGTTTTCCAAGTCAGTTGTTTTAAATTTCAGATACCTTTTTCTGATATATTTTATTTTTGCAGTCTTTTGATTTTGTTCTAACATTTATTGTTGTCTTGTGAAGAAATTGATTTATATATTATCTCTTGTAATTTTCAGGAAGTCTATTACTTGGGTTATGTTTACTACTTTATCTTCTAAAATATTTATTTTCTTTCCAATTTTTTCCTCCAAGAGTTTTTAATTTCATTTTCCTCTCTTTCTTCATTGCTTCCAGATATTTATTTAATATTTGTGGAAAATTCATTTTTCCTGACTCTGTTCTTAAAGTTATTGTGGGTTTGCTCTCTCTTCTTCTTGGTTGGAATTTTTGTGTCTTTCTGAATCTATAATAATTCTTGATGGTGATAGGTTTCTCCTATTTGATCCTATCTCCAGTGTTAGATCCTAAATTGAGGCTTTGTTCTAGGGCCAGCCTCCACCTCCTGATGCATCTTTGGTTGGCAAAGTCAACCTTGTTTGGTCTTGCTCTGGGTTATCTGGATTCCTGGGTTTACATCCTTCTCCCCAGGTGTGTCTAATGTAAGAGCAATGGTAAATTTCTGGTTCCCTTTAGTCTTTGAGGTTCATAGCATTTGCAGAGGCCTCTTTGACTTCTCAGGCCAGAGAACTGCAGACTTTTAAGCTCCTTCACTTTAAGTATTTCTACACTGTACTTGATGGCTGCTGTTCTTACACTGTGTCTACTGCTGCCAATGGCTTCTGAGGTCCATGTGATGGATTTACTGGGGTTTCCTCCTAGGAGTTTGTTATGGTTGTGACCCCATTTAGAGTTTTCTTGGCAAAGATACTTGGAGTGGTGTATTGGTAATTTAGGTGGGACTTTTTTTTTTTACTGTTTTAGAATTCTAAATTAATTAAGTGTCTTCGATTAAGTCTTACTAGGTGCAAAGCTCCAGGCACACACTCTTTTGTTAACTAAGTGTAAAGCCCCAGGTTCACACCCTTTTGCTGATTAGGTGTGAATCCTTTCAGCCCTGAATACAATAAAAGCTCAAAGGTCAGCATTCTGTCTGGGGGCTCTCAGTCACTGGAAGAGTGGTGTGAGACTCTGGGCAGCCATTTTAAGAGCCCCCAGCTTGTAAACCAAGATGTTGATGCTTTCCTGGTAACTATGAATTGTGGTTTGGTCTGTTTATATTGTGTATGCTTGTAATTTGTTTGTATTTTCTCTTGAGTTCAGGGTGCTGGCCTTTTCTCCTGAACTAAGTGAATGATATTTGTATGTTGGATTAAAGTAAGATTGTTAACCCCTTAACGTTGCTTTCCTTAGTAAAGCAAATCAAAAGAACCCGTGTTAGTGGCGTTCTGTGTGCTGGTTATTGTTGGTTTTACACAGCTGCTAACAAGATTGTTGCTACAAATGGCTTGACATTTCTTTCTCCAATTCATTTTACAGATGAGGAAACTGAGGCAAACAGTGTTAAATGACTTGCCCAGGATCACATATCCAGTAAGTGTCTGAGGCCAGATTTGAACTCAGGAAGATGACTTTTACTGACTCAAGGCCCCATACTCTATCTACTCTGTCTTATTGCCTTTGCATACAGATCTGTGAAGGCCTTTGGCATCTCAACTGCTCACATACTAAGAAGTTTTCCATCTTGTTTGCTTATCTGCCTGTGGGATTTGGGCTGATTTTTTTATACAGTTCTAGAGTAGACAAAATCACTTACTATAGTTGGTCATTGTATTTCTTGTCTACATCGATATAGATAGCCATTTTAGCCAATCATGCCATACTGATACAATTGTGATCATACCACAATGATTGCTATTCATAATGATAATCCTGAGTTACCAAGGAAAGTTTATACACTTTTCTGTCCTCTTCGACAAATGATCTAGAAAATGATATATTTTAGAAAGATATTTTAATGTGTTTGTGCTTAAAAGGACAAGCTTAAGTTATACAGAAAAGTCACTAAGTGAAATAGCTTATTTCCTGAGAGTGCTGATAGTAACCCTTAACCATCACAGTCACAAAAAAGGCTCTTATATGCACCATTCAACTCCCTCTAACCTCCCCACCCACCAAAAAATGTTTAACTGTACTGCCTATCGTCATGTACACAAATCAATTCAGCTTTCCATTGGCTTTAGAGTTGGGAAGGACTTGAGAACTGTTTTGCTTTTGTTGTTTGTTTTTGTTTTTGAAATGCTGCTCTGGACACATGAGCCTGTGCTCATTCAAAGGCCTGGAGGCTCAGATACCTTGTACATCCCCAAGGTGGTCTCTCGTAGCATTCATGGGAAGAGGAAACTCTATAGGTCAGAAAGTACTTAGAGCATTTTACTCACCTCCCAACTTCAGCTCTACTAATGTAGTCCCCGACTCAGCATCTGTTGCTGCATAGCACTTGTAAACCCCTTCATCTTGGAGGTTTAACCTCCTAAGTTTTAGTGAGGCATTTCCATTGTGGAGTTCATTGAGTAAAAGAAATGTTCTGTTGGCATATTTGGGGTCTTGTTGTCCCAGCTGGTCACTCTTTTGGTAGTAGCTGTGTACCGTCTCTTCGTCTTTCAGCCAATGGATCAATATGCCACTCCCATTCTTAAATGAGCAAGGAAGGATTACATCTCCATAAAGCCTTCCAACAACAGTAGTGATAGGCTGAGAAAACGTTCCATAAAAGTAAGGAAAAGGGAATCCACCTTAAAGGAAATGGACACAGATAATTGCAATAAGAATAATTAATGTTACAACTTGACTATTGTGTAAATAAGTTCGCTGCAAAGTTATATGTAGAAGATATATGGGATTCCATGCCATCTTGGGGAGGGAGTGGGGGAGGAGGGGAAGAAAATCTGGAACTCAAAGTTATGCAGAACCAAGTGTTGTAAACTAAAAATTAAAAAATCTCAAAAAAGAAAAAAAAATTTAAAAAAGAATAATTAATGACTGGAAGACACCAAAAATATCAAGGGCTATGTCAATCCTGAGTAGCTTAGCAAAGGTAAACTGAACCATAACAAAAGCGGGAGATGGGCTTTGTCTCAAGATAATGAATTTTAAAGGGTGAAAAAAAATGAACAAATGAGCTTAGCACCTAGTTATCAAGAATAGTAAATACATATATATCTATATATCTATATATATACATACACTTATACACACACACAAACACATATATATGTATGTATGTATAACCCACACTTATATTCTGTCTGCTTGCTTTTTGACCCCCTAGTCTTGCAGATCTTATGGTGAATGAAATTTTGTCTGGGCTCTCATTGAATCCAGGCTGGGAAACTCCCACATCAACACAAGTCTTTCCCCGTCACTGCCACCACTGAATTTGTCTTAATTGCTTTTATTATTTTCACATCATGAAATACAAAGGTAATTTTACCTTTGCTTTTATTGCTTATGCTGTTTTCCTCTTGCCCCAAGCACAAAAATTGCTCATTAGAGTTGTGATGTTAAGTCATATTGAACACGTTATAGAGGATGATCCTAAATCACATACTATAAGGCTGATACATACATAGGTTAGACTAAGTGATCTCTTAAAAGCCCTCTAGTTCTAACAATCTTCTCATCTTGCATATGAAGAAACTTGAGGCCAACAGAGATTAAGTGATTTACCCAGTCATACATGTAGGTAGTGGCAGATCTAGGATTAGAACTCAAGTTTCTTGGACTAATGGTCTCTTGTTTCTTCCACTGCTAACTCTTCTTTTTCTGTATTGTTGTTCTATGATCAGAAATTAAATAGTAATGCCCTAGGCAAATTGTATATTCTCATTAGATATTTCTTCACCTGAACTGAACTAACTTTGGCAATTAGAACCAGACCTGAGCATAGGCAGAAGAAATGGTGGCCTAGATGGCCAGATTTGAAGGGTATTATTTGTTCCACTTGTCTTCAAGCACCTTCCACGGTCCATGGCCTGCCTCCCATTTTGTCTTCAGAGCACTCCTGTTAACAATGTAAATGTGCTAACTAGGAGGTGGTAACACCAATGATTTCTTATAAATGTAATAATTTTAGAAGCAGCTAGGTAGGTGGTTTAGTGGCTGCAGTGCTGGGCTTGGACTCAGGAAAAATCTAGTTCAAATACAGTCTCAGACACTTCTGTCTTACCTAGTAAGTCACTCACCTCTCTTAGCCTTAGTTTACTCATCTGTAAATAGTCACCTACCTGACAAGAGTTGTTGTTGAGGCCAAAATGAGGCAGCACATGGGCAGTGTTCTGTAAACTTTAAAGCTATATGTGTGTGTAGTGTGTGTGCGTGCATGTGTGTCACATATACACATATACATGTATATATAGTATATATGAATATCTGTATATAACATTTAAGCACATTATGTATATGTAGCATATACTTCATTATTATTATCATTATTATTATTATTATAGACTAATCAAGTTAGCCAGATGAGAACCTTAAGGAAATTAGACACAGAAAAGAGATATGTGAAGATATGGTCATGAAAGGTTTTGAGGTAACATGTGGCGGAGGGAGTCGTTGAAAGAAGAAAGAGAAATAAAGGGGAGTTGGGAAGACCTATTCACCTATTCAATCACTTTGTGAAAACTCTAAAAGATTCAAGCAAAAGCGTTAGGATTCTTCTGTGGAGTACAAACAGGGGTGAGCTGGAATTAGTGAGCCAGTTGTTAAATTTTCAGAATGAACATTTATGCCTTGGAAATCAGAAAACACTACAAGTCAGGGCTTAATTTATTGTTTTGTTGATTTCTAGACAAAGAGATGGAGAAAATATTAATAATGCAGATTAAATTTTAAAGTGTGTCATAGTTACTTTTTCTTTTGGGGGGAAAATTGGTTCTTAAACATTTACCAGTGTGCCTTTGGGAAGAAATATGGAATTCTAACCCCCTTGATTTTCCTTTATCTCTGTGTAAACCTTAAATAATCATTCCAAAAGAGAATAGTCTTCAATGGTCAGAGTATTGATACTGCAAGGTAGTCTGTAGTAGTTACTAGGGTGCTGAGTCTGAAGTCAAGAAGACCTAGGTTTAGATCCTAATTCAGATAATACCAGCTGTGTTGCTTAACCTCTCTATGTCTCAATTTTCTCTGCAAAATAAGGTTAATAACAACACCTGCTTCAATTACTATGCACAATGTTCTCCTGGTTCTGTTCATTTTACTTTGCATCAATTTAAGTTTTTCCAGGTTTTTCTGAAAGGATCCTGCTTGTTATTTCTTATAGCACAATAATATTCCATCACAATCACATACTACAACTTGTTCAGCCATTTTCCAATTGATGGGTATCCCCTCAATTTCCCATTTTTTTACCACTATAAAAAGAGCTGCTATGAATATTTTTGTACATATAGATCCTTTTCCTTTGATCTCTTTGGGTATACATCTAGTAGTGGCATTACAGGGTCAGATGTGTAGTTTTATAGTCCTTTGCATGTCGTTCCAAGTTGCTCTCTAGAATGGTTGGATTTGTTTACAACTCCACCAACAGTGCATTACTGTCCCAATCTTTCCACATCCCACCAACATTTTTCATTTTCCTTTTCCATCATGTTAGCCAATCTGATAGGGGTGAGGTGGTACCTCAAAGCTGTTTTAATTTGCATTTCTCTGATTAATATTGATTTAGAGCATTTTATATGACTATAGATAGCTTTGATTTCTTTTTCTGAAAACTGACTTTATATTATGTGACCATTTATCAACTGGGGAATGATTCATATTCTTATAAATTTCACTCAGTTCTTTATATATTTGCAAAATGAAGCCTTTATCAGAGAAACTTGTTGTTAATTTCCTGCTCCCTCAACCCATTTTCCTCCTTTCCTTCTCATCTTGGCTGCATTGGTTTGTTTGTGCAAAAACTTTTAAATTTGATATAATCGAAATTATCCAATTTATATCTCATGATGCTCTCTATCTCTTGTTTGATCATAAATTCTTCATATTCATAAATCTGACCTGCAAAATATTCCATGCTCTCCTAGTTTGCTTAAGTTATCACCTGTTATGTTTAAATCATGTTGGGGTGGCTAGGTGGTATAGTGAGTAGAGCACTGGCCCTGGAGTCAGGAGGACTTGAGTTCAAATCTGACCTTGGACACCTGACACACTTACTAGCTGTGTGACCTTGGGCAAGTCACTTAACCCCAATTGCCCTGCCTTCTCCCCTCCAAAAAATAAAAAAATAAATCATATACCCATTTTGACCTTATCTTGAGATACAGTGTGAGATATTGGTCTATACCTAGTTTCAGCCAAAGTGTTTTCTAGCTTTCCTAGCAATTTTTGTCAAATATTGATTTCTTCCCCCAAAATCTTGGATCTCTGGGGTTGTCAAACACTAGATTACCATGGACATTTACTGCTTTGTATTGTGTACCTAATATATTCCACTGTTCCACCCCTCCATTTCTTAGCCAGCACCAGATTGTTTTGAAGATTATCTCTTTGTAATACAGTTTGAGATTTTGTTCTTCCAAATGAATTGTTATAATTTTTTCTAGCTCTAAAAAATAATTTTGGTAGTTTGATTTATATGGCACTGAATAAGTGAATTAATTTAGGTTGAATTGTCATTTTTATTATATTGGCTTGTCCTACCCATAAGCAATTAATATTTCTTTAATTATTTAGACCTGATTTTATTTATGAGAAAAGTTTTTTGTAATTATGTTCATATAGTTCTTGGATTTCTCTTGGCACGTAGACTCCCAAGTATTTTATACTATCTGCAGTTATTTTAAATGGAATTTCTCTTTCTATCTCTTCCTGCTGGGTTTTGTTAGTAGTATATAGAAATGCTAATGATTTGTGTGGGTTTATTTTTATATCCTGCAACTTGGCTGAAGTTATTGATTATTTCAGCTAGTATTTAGTTCCTTCTCTATACCACCATATCATTTGTAAAGAGAGACAGTTTTGTTTCTTCATTGACTATTCTAATTCCTTCAAATTCCTTTTCTTGTCTTATTAGTATAGCTAGCATTTCTAGACTAATACTGAATAATAATGGTGATAATGGGTGTACTTGCTTCACCCATGATCTTATTGGAAAGTCTTCAAGTTTATGCCCATTACAGACAATGCTTGCTGATGGTTTTATATAGATACTGCTTAGCATTTTAAGGAAAGCTCCATTTATTCTTATGCTCTCTAGAGTTTTTAATAGGAATGAGTGTTATGTATACTCAAAAGCTTTTTCTGTTTCTATTGAGATAATCACGAGTTTTGTTGGTTTTGTTATTGATATGGTCAATTATGCAGATAGTTTTCCTAATATTGAACCAACCATATGCTCCTGGCATAAATCCCACCTGGTCATAGTGTATGATCTTTGTGATAAATTGCTGTAATCTCCTTGTAACTATTTTATTTACAATTTTTGCACCAATATTCACTAGGGAAATTGGTCTATAGTTTTCTTTCTCTGTTTTTCTCTTTCTGGTTTAGGTATCAAGACCACATTTGGGTCATAAAAGGAATTTGATAGGATCCCTTCTTTGCCTTCTTCTCTATGTATTTTCACTGGAAATCCCCCATGCCTAGAATTCTCTCCCTCCTTACTTTTGCCTCCTGGCTTCCTTCAAGTCCCAACTAATACCTCATCTTCTTAAGGTGCCATTCCCAATCCCCCTTAATGCTAGTGCCTTTCCTCTGTTGATTATCTCCAATTTATCCTGTGTATATCCTTGTTTGTACATAATCATATTTTATTTCCCAAATTTGACCTTTGTTTAACCTTTCTTCCTATCCCCAGAGCTTGGCACAATTCCTGGTACTAAGTGCTTAATACATGCATGTTGACTGCCTTGAATGACTGTTCTGTATTCTGCATTTAGGAATAAGTCTGCCAGAAACAATATTATTTAACATGATTCTAACATCTGAACTACTTCTGTCCTAGAAAAATGCTCAAACAAACATAGTTCCCCCATGCCCTCCAACACCCGTCTGTCCCAAGACAATTTGAGGTAACATTTATAAGAATTTTGAGCAAGAAAAAAATGTCAAAATATAGTTTGGGATTAACTTCCAGAATAGTTACAACTCAGTTCCTTCCTGGACCATTTACCTCAAGGATTGAAAAGGATCTACTCCCTGAATTTCAATTATCAGTATCATCCTTTCAGAATGGAGAAGGGTGGTTTATAGTAACAATAACGTCAGCACATAGGCAAAATAGGGACTGCCTAGATGGATCAATAGTTCAATCACTTCAAGGGATGGGGGATGAAATGATCTAAAGCAATGATTTCAAACTCAAAGGATTGAGGGGGTGCCAATAAACTGTACGTGTGGGAACATATTAACTGAGAAAACCACATATTAACATGGTCTACATTTTAATATATTTTTATTTATTTTGTTAAACATTTACCAATCCCATTTTAATCAGTTTCAGCTGCTTCCAGAGTGCCTTTCTAAACTCATGGAATCACATGTTTGATACTGCTGATCTAGAGGTACTCTTTGTTTTAGGTTTTGGTAACCATTCTTAATCCATTTTCCCAAGAAAGACATTTTGTTATTAATCTAGCTTAACCAACCTTCAAAAAGGCAGTTTCAAAGGGTTCCTAGATGAAAGAAATAGGATTTTAAAAATATTTTTGGTTTTACTAAAATGGAGGTTTTTTTTACATTTCCCCAGCTCCTCAGAAGAATATTTTTAAATATGCAAAATAAAATATGTAGGATTACAAAAAAATTAAATAGTTACAAAAATAATTTCAAAACAGATCCCAGGTTAAGAACCATCCCCTTCTCCAATACATGATTCTACCTCTGTGTGCAATAATAAAGCTTACCATCAAATCCAATCAGAGATTGTAGAAGAACTTTCAGGACATAAAGATTAAGTAGTGACTGAGCCTTCATGACTTCCACAGAACATATTTGTTAAGCTCCTGAAGAACAAAACAAAGCAAATATCTTTTAGAAAGAAATGAATTACCTGTAATCACTTCATGCAATCTACTCCTGTCACCTAATCAGCATTTGTTAAGAGCCTATTATATGCCAGGGACTATGCTAGTAGTAACTTGTGTATTCCCTTCTTTCATGTGAGGGACCCCAAAGAGTTGGCTCAGATTTGAAGTATTCTTTGAGTCTGCATTCTTCAAGAACCTTAGTTCTGCTGGGAAAATTGGAAAACAGTATGGCAGAAACTAGGTATAGACCAACATCTCACATCGCGAACCAAGATAAGGTCAAAATGGGTACATGATTTACACATAAATGGTGATATAATAAGCAAATTAAGAGATCACGTAATAATTTATCTCTCAGATTTATGGGTAAGGGAAGAATGTAGTATCAAAGAAAATATAAAGAGCATTACAAAATGTAAAATAGATAATTTTAATTATACAAAATTAAAAAGGTTCTGGACAAACAAAATCAATGCAACCAAAAGTATAAGGAAAGCAGCAAACTGAGAAAAATATTTTGAAGCAAATATCTCTGATAAAGACCTCATTTCTCAATAATATAGAGAACTGAGTCAAATTTATAAAAATACAAGTCATTCCCCAATTGATAAGTAGTCAACAAAGAAATCAAAGCTGTTTATAGTCATATGAAAAAAATGCTCTAAATCATTATTGGTCAGAGAAATGCAACTTAGAACAACTCAAGGTACTACCTCATACCTACTGGAGTGGCTAATATGGCAAAGAAGAAAAATGTTGGATGTTGGAGGGGATGTGGGAAAATTGGGATGCTAATGTACTGTTGGTAGAGTTGTGAACTGATCCAACCAGCACTATTCCCAGAGGGCAACCAAATTGTGCATTCCCTTTGATCCAGCAATGCCACTGCTAGGTCCATATCCCATAGACATCCAAAACAGGGAAAAGGACCTATCTGTACAAAAACATTTATAGCAGCCCTTTCTGTCTTGGCTAAGAATTAGAAATCAAAGAGATGGCCATCAATTGGACAATGGATAAACACGTGTGGTATGTGATTGTAATGGAATATTATTAACTATAAAAAATGACAATCAGGATGATTTCAGAAAAACCTAGAAAGACTTACATGAATTGATATATAGTGAAGTGAACAGAATTAGAACATTGTACATAGTAACAACAATATTGTTCAGTGAAGAATTGTGAATGACTTTGCTATTCTCAGCAATACAATGATCCAAGACAATCCCAAAGGACTCATGATAAAAAATGCTATCCAGTTCCAGAGAAAGAGCTAATATTGCTTGAATACAGATTGAAACATGCTATTTTTCACTTTCTTTCTTTCATTTTTCCCCTTTTATTTGAGTCTTCTTCTACAAAATGACTAATATGGAAATATTTTAGACTAGAAAAAGAACCTTAGTTCTCAAGCCCCCACCAATTAAATTGCTTATTTTCTAGCCTACCAGATGGCATGATTAGTTCAAAGCCAATGAATTCAATGAAATATTATAGTAAGAAAAGTAGTAATAGAACATTTCCCTCATTAAACCCAGAATCTAATCTACCACAAATACACCATTAGAAGTGTACATCATTATACTGTATGATTACTTATGGGCAATGACCTGTGCAACCAGTTTCTGGGATTCATGTCTTCAGGGCTGCTACCTTGCCACCTTGACTCCAGTCTGCTAGGGCAGGGGTGTCAAACTCATATAGAAATGGATGCCTGTGGGCCACATGTGGACATAGATTTTACTTAAAATTTTTGCACTAATATTCATTAGGGAAATTGGTCTATAGTTTTCTTTGCTTTTGATCTCCCTAGTTTAGGTAACATAGAATGTGTCATAGAATGAATTTGGTAGGACTCCTTCTTTACCTATTTTTAAAAACATTTATATTGTATTAGAATTAATCAGTCTTTAAATGTTTGGTACAATTCTCTTGTAAATCCATCTGGTCCTAGAATTTATTTTTCCTTAGGGAGCTCATTTATGGCCCATTCAAGTTCTTTTTCTTAAAAAAAAGGGGGGGTATTTAAACATTTTATTTCATCTTCTGTTAATCTGGACAATTTACATTATTTGTAAATATTCATCCTTTTTATTAAGATTGCCAGTTTTATTGGCATATAGTTGCACAAAATAGCTTCTCATAATTGCTTTAATGCCATTTTCATTTGTTGCACATTCATCTTTCATTTTTGATATTAGTAATTTGGTTTTCTGCTTTTTTTAAAAAAAAAGCAAATTAGCCAACAGTTTTTCTATTTTATTGTTCTTTTTTCAGAAAACTAGCTCCTAGTTTTATTAGTTTGAAGATTTTTATTTTTTTTTTCAGTTTTATTAATCTCTTCTTTGATTTCCAAGATTTCTATTTTGGTATTTAATTGGCGATTTTTAATTTCTTCTTTTTCTAATTTTTTTTAGCTGTATGCCCAATTAATGTATCAGCTCTTTGTCTCTTTTATTAATGCAAGTGTTTGGAAATATAAAATTTGTCCTAAGTATTCCATTAGCTACATCCAACAAATTTTGTTATATTGTCTCATTGTTGTCATTATCTTTAAATGTATTGATTGTTTCTATGATTGGTCTTTGACCCACTCATTCTTTAGGATTAGATTATATAATTTCCTATTAATTTTTATCCTATGCTTCAAAGGTCCTTTATTGACTGTAATTTTTAACTGCATTGTGGCCAAAAATGCAAATGGAATATTTTTGTTTTTATGCATTTGTGAGATTTTTATGCCCCGATAACATGATAAATTTTTGTGAAGGTGCCATGCACAGATGAGATAGGTATAGTCCTTTCTATTCCTCTTCAATGTTCTCCAGAGGTCTATCATATCTAACTTTTCTAAAATTCTATTTATCACTTTAACTTCTTTCTTATTTATTTTATGGTTAGATTTATCTAGGTCTAAAAGGGGTAAATTGAAGTCCTCCACTAGTTTAGTTTTACCTTTCTCTTTTCTCCTGTAACTCATTTAACTTTTCCTTCAAGAATTTGGATGCTACGCCATTGGTGCATATGGGTTTAGTATTGATATTATTTCATTGTCTATGGTACCTTTCCAAAAAACACAGTTAGCTTGAATATCTCTTTCAATTAGGTGAATTTTTGTTTTTGCTTTGTCTGATACCATCATTGCTGTACTTGCCTTTTTACTTCACTTGAAGCATAATAGATTGTGTTCCTGTCCCTTATTTTAAGTCTTGTGTGTGTGTGTGTGTGTGTGTGTGTGTGTGTTTCTGTTTCAAATGTGTGTCTTGTAAACAACGTATTGTGGGAGTCTGGTTTCTAATCACTTCTGCTATCTTCCTCCATTTTTTAATTTATATTCCATATTTTATTCCTTTGTTCCATTTTATGGGTAAGTTCATTCACGTTCACAGTTATAATTGCTAACTCCAGAAAGTTCTCACTTTACACCTGGCAGGCAGATGGCAAAACCCTTCATAACTCCTGTCTCTGGCTCCTACTCCCGGCAGACAGCATCAGTACCAGTGTAGCCTCATACCAAGGGTCTTTTGTTCCAGGAACTGGAGCTAATCCAGCTGCAATGAGCTGCAGAGCCATGGAGGGGCCAGGGCCATGCAGAGCCCCATGATGGGTGGGGGAGGTCTGCAGAACAGAAATGGCTATATGTATTTTCCTTCTTCATATTCTCTTCTATTTATTCTTCTCTTTTTAAACTTATCTCCTCCTTAAAAGTCTGTTTTGCTTCTAACCATTGCTTCTTTTAATTCACCTCCTTTCTTAGTCCCTTCCTCTCCTACTTCTCAGATGGATAAGATGAAATTCTGTACCCCAATGTGTGGATTTTTCCGGCCTTGAACTAGTTCAGATGAGAGTAAGGTTCAAGTGCTGCCTACTACCCCAGCCCCATTTCTTCTCTGTTGCATAAGTTCTTATTTGCACAACTCTTTTATGTGAGATAATCTTCCTTGCTCTTCTCCCTTACCCCTTCTCCCAATCCATCCCTATTTCTCACCCTTTAATTTTTCTTTTGAGATTATCCCAATATAACAGGCTCATACCCATGCCCTGTGAGAAGACTCCTTTTAACTGCTATAATGATGATGCAATTCTTTGAGGTCACATATATCACTTTCATATATGAGTGTAATTTAATCTTGTTTACTCCTTTATGCCTTTGTCTTTTTATAATTCTCTTAATTCTTGTGTTTGATTGTCAGGTTTTCTATTCAGTGATGGTCTTTTGATCAGAAATGCTTGAAAGTTCTTTATTTCACTAAATCTCAATTTTCCCCCTTAGAATTTTATGAGGTAGGTTATTCTTGGTTGTAATCCTAGCTCCTTTACCTTCTAGAATATCATATTTCAAGCTCTCTGCTACTTTATGGTGATGGCTACTAAATTTTGTGTGATCCTGACTATGGCTCCACATTTGAATTTTTTCTTTCTTTCTTGTAGTACTTCCTCCTTGACTTGGGGATTCTGGATTTTAGTTATAATATTCCTTGGAGTTTTCATTTTAGGATTTCTCTCAAGAGTTGACCAGTGGATTATTTCAATTTCTACTTTGCCTTCTAGTTCTAAGATATAATTTTTGTTTATAATTTTTTGAAATATAATGTCAAGGCTCTTTATTTTGTTTCTGCCCATGGCTTTCAGATAGATCAAGAATTCTTAAATGATGTCCCCTCAATCTATTTTCCAGACAGTCATTTTTCCTATGAGATATTCCATATTTTCTTCTATTTTTTTCAGCTCTTGACTTTGTTTTATTGTTTCTGGAAATCTTAATGGAATCATTAGTTTCCACTTATCCAAATCTAATTTTTAAGGAGTTATTTTCTTCAGCAAGGTTTTTTTGCACTTCTTTTACAATTTGGCCAATTTTGATTTTTAAGGAGTTATTTTTTTCAATGTTTTTGTGCAACTTTTACTGAATAGTTAATTCTTTTCATAATTTTCTTGCATAACTCTCATTTCTTTTCCCAATTTTTCCTTTACCACTTCTATTTTATTTTTTAATAATTTTTTCTTTTTGCCCTCTAAAAAAGCCTCTTTCTTTAACTCTTCTGAGAATTCTTGTTGGGTTTGTGTTCTATCTGCATTTTTCTCAGAGCTTTACTTGTAGATATTTTCAAATCATTGCCTTCTTCTAAGTTTATGTCTTGAGGTTCCCTTTCATGATAGTATCTTTTCATGGTCAGGTTCTGTTGTTACTCTTGTTATTGTTGCTTACTTATCTTTCCAGACTACTTCTTGACTTTTCATCTTTCCAGCCTACTTCTCGAATTGTAGACATTGTATTAGAATTGGACTCTGCTCACTTCTGGATGTGGGGGGGGGAGGGAGAGGGGGTGGCATAGGGGATGACATGACCTTTTCTGTCTGTTATGCCTATTCTGCTTTTATAGCTAGATCCAGGGGCCCGTGAATTTTCAGTGCTTTTCAATGTGGTAGAATCCAGGTAGAGGTGTGGTCACTACCCTCCTGGTCTTCACTCTGGTTCTTACATAGTTAGGGCTTTTGCTCCCTTGTGGTCTCAGCCTCTCCTCTCTACCATGGAACTGTGATCCAGAACTGAGTAATGAGTGACAGAGTTGTTAAATAGCATCCAATCCTGCACCCAGTGCTAGTACAGGGTTCCTCAGTATTTCTTTCTGACCAGGTATTGGTCAGAAAGGTATTCTGACCAGGTATTCTGACCAGGCCCCCTAAAGCCCCCAGCCATTTTTACCACATTGTGCTCTTGGCCAGCCCCCACCCTATTGTCCCTATTCTAGTGTCCATAGACCTCCCTTTCTATCTTCCTAAGCTGTCCGGGGTTGGAAAAATGGCTTAACGTAACTTTTTGTTGACATTCCCTGCTCAAAATTTAGTTTGGTGCTTTCTGGGCTTGTTTTGTAAAAAAAAAAAAAAGTTTTGGGGAGGCTTGTCAATTGTGACCATTCAATCCCACATCTTGATGCTGCCCTCCTCCCACCCATATTGACTTAGAAAAAGTGCAAATTAACATCTATGCTTTATTTTATTTTTATTTATTTATTAAACATTTCCCAATTAAACTTCCATCAGGTTCAGGCTGCATTCAGGAATTTTGTGATCATGTAGTGACTAGAATTCAGCCCTCATTACCCAAATAAAGTTGGAATCACAGTTCTTTAGTTATAGTAAGACCATACCCAGTTTATACAAGCCAGGAAGAATGTTGAGATTAAATTCTTTTTTCCTTTTTTCCTTCCTTCCTTTCTTTCTTCATCTCTTTCTCTTGCTTTCTCTCTCTCTCTCTTTCTCTCTCTCTGTTTCTCTCTCTCTCTCTCTCTCCCTCTCTCTTTCTTTCTCTCTGTCTGGACAACTATTTGATTTAGGGTTAGCAATTGCCACAATCATCTATGGTTTAAAAAAAGAGCAAACGGTAAAGAAACCAAAGTCATTCCACCTAGCTTGAATAGGTGCCTTTATTATGTATATCTGTCAGCAGCAAAACTCTGAAGCTTTTGCTTTTTTTTTTTTTTTGTTATTTACTTATGTCTGATACTTCATGACCTCATCTGGGGTTTTCTTGTCAAATACACTGAAACGGTTTGCCATTTCTTACTTCAACTTATTTTACAGGTGAGGAAACTGAGGCAAACAGGGTTAAGTGACTGGCCCATGGTCACACAGATAGTATGTGTCTGATGTCACATTTGAACTCATGTCTTCCTGACTCTAGGCCTGGTGCCCTATCTACTATGCCACTTAGCTGCCCTCACCTAACCAGTGATACCTAAAACTACATCTGAAGTGTATGGAGGTATTATATGTTAGCTTCCCAGTGGTTCAAACGGCAAGTGCTATCCATATATTTTTGTAGGGTTGTTCTGGAGGCAGCTCGTACTACCTTCATGAACTTGGAAATCAGCAAACACTACATTGTTTTGTTGATTGTCTCTAGACTTAAGACGGTGATGGGGAAAAATGCTAATGCAGATTATATTTTCTGTAATTTTTAAAATTTATTTTAAACATAAATACAAAATGAGAGAAGAAAAAAAAAGCATTGCCATGTACACAGTAGAGCATGAGAGAGTTCAATTTAAAGAAACCAATTTCCATTTCAAGAAAACCTTTATAACAAAAACTACACATTGTTTTCAAAGCTGCCCAGCTTTTCTTTCTTTCCTTATAGGTTTTCTTTTGTTTTCTGCTGTGCACTTATCACTTTATTTTTCCCCTCCTTCCCATCCCCCACCCTAAAGAAGGCTACAATTAAGTGTGGAAATATATATACACATGCATATATATATGTAGATATCTATAAACACACATACATACACATATACACTCAAACACATATATGTAAGACCTTACTGTGCTTTTTGCCACTTGTCATGTTTCTCTGAAGGTGGATGGTATCTTCATAAGTCCAAGATTTCCATGTTTTTCTAAACCAACCAGCTCATCATTTCCTACACCACAGAAATATTCCAACCAATCACATCCTATCTGAGAGATTGTCTACGAAAGTTCCCCCCCTCCAGTTTTCTTCATTCCTTCTATTCTTGGCTACATAAGTTTTATTTATACAAGAAAATTTTAATTTAAAATAATCAAAATGATCCATTTCACATTTGAACAATACTCTTATAATATAGATACTGAATACTACTGAATCTGCTTCCTTTAAATAATGCAGATTGAGCTGTAGAAATGTGTTCTGCACACAGAGCCCTCCCTACCACCACCACCCAGAGAATTGTTGTTAAACCTTGACCAGCACACCATGGCCTTTAGATCATGATCTAAAAACCCTGAATCTCAAAGTGGTTCCAGAGTATAGTGCTGGAGTTACAGGAGTCAGGTGTGTCTGTAAGGTCTTTATCATTACCTCCTGCCTTGAATACTACAACAGCCTACTGATGGTTCTGCCTGCCTCAGGCCTCTCCCCACTTCTATACATTCTCCATTCAATCACTAAAGTGATTTTCCTAAATGTAGTTCTGGCCATGTCATACCTCCTAGTCAATAAACTCCAGTCTGGCCTTTGTATTGTCTCCAGGAGCATTTGGCATTCAAAGCCCTTCATGACCTTGTTACGTCCTAGTTTTCTAGTCTTCTTATACCTTACTCCCCAACATGTACTCTCTACTCCAATGACAAATTGCCCTCCTGGCTGTTCCATGAACAATATACTCTATATCTTGACTCTGGGCATTTTCTCTGGCAATCCTCCATGCCTAGAATGCTCTCCTTCCTCCACTACAACTTCTGACCCTCCCCCCAACACTCCTTGAAGTCTCAGCTAAAATCCCACCTTCTATAGGAAATCTTCTCTAACGCCTCTTAATTCTAGCACTTTCCCCTCTCTTATTTCCTATTTCTCCTGTATGTCCTGGGTTTTATGTATATTTGCTTGCATGTTGCCTCCCCCATTAGATTGCAAGCTCCTTGATACTATCTTTTGCCTCTTTTTGTGTCCCCAGAACTTGGCACAGTGCCTGGCACAAAGTAGGGTATTTAATAAATATTATTTGATTGAATTGAAAAACATTCTTCATCAAGATGAATGCTACAGCCCAGAATGATGGTGCATGACGATAATCCTTTCTACCAGGGGAGTCAGAGGTTGGTGGATTGCTTAAGCCTGGGAGTTCTGACCTGCAGCCATCCTAAAGACAATTCAATGTATGGGCTACTTTCAGTACATGTATAATAAGGTCCTAAGAGGAGAGAGGAGTGTCTCTGCCTAAGAAGGGTAAACCAACCCTTATTGTTGTTCAATCTTTTCAGTCTTATCTGACTCTTTGTGACCCCATTTGGAGTTTTCTTGGCAAAGATACTGGAGTGATTTGCCATTTCCTTCTCCAGGTGATTTTACAGAAGAAGAAACTGAGGCAAACAGGGTAAAGTGACTTGCCCAGGATCATACAGCTAGTAAGCGTTTGAGGCCAAATTTGGACTCAGGAAGATGAATCTTCCTGATTCCAGGTCTAGTGTTCTATCCACTGTGCCACCTGGATGCCCCCAGATCAGTATAAATAAGCAAATAGAAAAAGGATAAATTAATTAATAAATACATGGATAGACTGATAGATAAATTAATGAGTAGGTAGAAAGTAAACAGATAGAAGATAGAAAAAATAAGTGGGTGTCCTAACACACTGTTGAATGTATGGCCTAGATTTACAAGTTCAGCACAGTGGGTTAATTCACAGACTAGGAACTGCTCCTGAAATGTAGTTGTTTCTCATCTCACTTATAGGCGAGTGGGAGCAGCTCATTTAACCCAATCCAATTCAATTCAGCACTTACTAAGTGCCTGTGCTCTGCAAGGAACTATGACAGGCAGTTACTGAAATAAAGACAAAAAAGAGAATTGACATTCAACTCAAGGAATTTGTATTCAACTTGGAAGCAGCTAGTGGCCCAGCGGATAGAGTCCTGAGAGTAGAGTCAGGAAGACCAGACCTCAAATCTAACCTCAGACACTGACTGTGTGCCTGTGGGCAAGTGGCTCAACCTCTGTTTGCCTCAGTTTCCTCAACTGTAAGAGGGATACAATAACAGGCTTGTTGTGAGGATCAAATGAAAAAATTTTTGTAAAGTCTTAGCTTTACACTGTGCCTGGCATAATCTAGATATCACATATGTACTTGTTCCTTTCCTCTTCCCCCTTCTTTACCTGTGAAATAAGGAGTTTTGACTAGATTACTTCTAAGGTCTTTTTTAAACTCTAAATCTTGGCTATTTGGTATTGGTATAGTGTATGTGTGTGTGTGTGTGTGTGTGTGTGTGTGTGTGTCTGTGTCTGTGTTTGTGTCTGCGTCTATGTCTGTGTCTGTGTCTGTGTATGTCTGTATGTGTCTGCGTGGGGAGTTTGGAGGAGTGGGTGGTAAGTGAATGAGCCAAAATGAAGGAAATATCCTAACATTGGTGCACCTTTGTTAACAGAAATATCAAAACTTTATGTTTAGTTTACATAATATTCTTCTCTTCACCTCAGCCTCTCCAAACTTTCCCTTTCTCCTGTGATTCTTTTTTTTTTTGGAGGAGGAGGGGAGGCAGGGCAGTTGGGGTTAAGTGACTTGCCCAAGGTCACACAGCTAATAAGTATGTCAAGTATCTTAGGCTGGATTTGAAGTCGGGTCCTCCTAACTTCAGGACAGGTGTTCTACTCACTGTGCCACCTAGCTGCCCCACTCTCTGTTGATCCTTAGTTGATATTCAATTACTAAAACTAACATTTATTTACTCTTCTCATTTAAGGTTGACAAATCTTCCAAAGTGACTTTTAGCTAGTAAAAGGTATGTGATGCTATGAAAGTAAGTGATGTTATGATCAATGTATGACCCTATCTGGCAGTCAGGATCCTGGGCATATGGTGTCATTCAAATGCTGTACCATCTACCATCCTCTATTACTTTCCTGGGTTCTTCTCTGTCTAGTCTAGCATGTTCATGCTTTTACATTTATTTTTTAAAATTAATTAATTAGTAGTTTTTGATTCAATTTTTTGAGCAGTGGGGCAATTAGCTGGCACAGTAAATAGAGGGCCAGGCCTGAAGTCAGGAAGATGCATTATGGTGAGTTCAAATTTAGCCTCAGATACTTATTAGTTGTGTGACCCTGGGCAAGTCATTCAACCCTGCTTGCCTCAGTTTCTCCATCTGTAAAACGAGCTGGAGAAGGAAATGGTAAACCACTTCAGCATCTTTGACAAGAAAACCTCAAATGGGGTTATGAAGAATCAGACATGACTAAAAAAAGACTGAACAGCAAACAAAGTTTATTTTTTAATTCATTTAAAAATTTCAAGTTCCAAATTCTCTCGCTCCTTCCAGTTCCTCCCCCACCCATTGAGAAGACAAGCAGTGTGATACCCATTATATATGTTAAGTTATCAAAACATATTTTCATATTAGCCATATTGCAATGAAAAAGCAGGAAAAATATGGAAAGTGGAAAAAAATATGCTTCAACCTGCACACAGATCTCATCAGTTCTCTGGGGAGTGTGATTTAATCATTTAATCAATTTCCCTAAATTTCTATCTAGATCAGGTCACTTCTTTCAATCAATCAATTAATAAGTGTCTATTAAATTCCTGTTATATACAAAGTATTGAGCTAGGTACCAGGGATAAAAAGACAAAAGTGAAACAATCTCTGCTCTAAAGGGGCTTACATTCTATTAGTGGAGACAACTAGACAAATAAAGTTAAATCCAAAATAGAGTGATGAGGGGGTAATGGGGGTGGGGCAGAAATGGATACTAGCAGATAAATGGAGCAAGAAGGGCTTCCTTGAGTTCAGTCTTGAAGGAAATTAGGGATTCTAAAAGGTGAAAGAAAGTAAGGAATGCATTCTGGGCCTGTGGAAGAGCTAGGACAATGGCATAGATGGGAAATGGATTGTTCTTTAGAGAGAACAGTTAAAGAAGGCATAGTTATTTTCAAGAAGATACTCACTTCAAGTAAGTCCATGAATTGGCATCAAAATTACTCTGGTTCTGTTTGGTAAATAAAAAACCCTAGACTTGAACTATCTTTGTTTTATTTTGTGGTGATATTTCATTTTTTTGTTTCATTATTATTATAAAATCTAAGTTGGACATTGCTTGGGTCAGAGGGTATTTTTATTAGCAGATTGAATTATCCATAATGAAATGGTCTTATATTAATAAATTGATTCTGGCAGATTTTGGCTAAAATGCAAAATATAAATTATTTTCTTCCACCCACTGCAGCTAAAAAGAGAACTTAGAACTGGATATGTAGGTAACTGTGCCAGATTCCTTAAGGGTTGATCTGGCAGTTATCTGTATAGAAATAATAATTAAAACCAAGAGAGCTGATAAGGTCAACAAGTGAGGGAGTGTAGACCCAAAAGAAAATGGGCCCAAGCCAGAGCCTAAGGGAACAACAAGGGAGGGTGATTGATATGGATTATAAACTAGCAGAGGAGACAGAGGAAGAATGGTCATATAAAAAGGAGGAAAAGTAAGAAAGCATGTCATGGAAATCCAGAGGAGAGAGAATTCAAGAGGAGAGAAAGGGGGTGGATTTAGCAGTGTCAAATGCTGCAGAGGTCAAAAAGGTTGTGGATGGACAAAAAGATCATCAGATTTGGCAAGTAGTAGACCACTGTGGCTTTTGAGAGAAAAGTTTCAATTGATTGATGAGGTCAAATATAAAGCTGCAAAGGGTTGAGAAGTCAATGAAAGGAGAGAAAGTGGAGGTAATAAAATTTGATGGCTTTTTCTAGGAATTTTGTTACTAATAGAAAAAGAAATAAGAGATGATAGCTTGGGGACCTAGAAGGGTAAGTGCAGGTTTTTTGTTTGTTTGTTTGTTTTTTAAGGATGAGGGAGATAGTCATATTTGCCTAAGGTTGGGAAGGACCCAGCAGACAGATAGAGATTAAAGATAAGAAAAAGTAGGTAATAATAGAAGGTAATTTCCTGGAGAAGATAGGAGGAGATGGAATGGGATAAATGTAGAGGGGTTAGCCTTCAATAAGAGAAGGGCCAACTCTTTATCAGAGACTGGAAGTTGATGTAGAAAAGGGGAGAAGGAAGGGGCTGTTGTGAATGTCCTCCCTTTTCTCAGTGAAGGGAGACAAAATCCTTGGCTGAGAGCATAAGAAGAAGGAGAATATTAAGACACTTGAGGAGAGGTTTGGAATACTTACTTTGAAATCAATTACAAAGAAAAAAAAACCTATCTTGCCACAGTGAAATCCCAACTGAGATCAGATAACATAAATTCGTAGGATCCAGTGAGAGTAACATCCTCTAGTTCCATTCAACGGCACATGAGTAGGGACAGAGGAGGCAGATGGTGAGAGTAATTCAGGACTGAGGTTTGGCAAGGTATGAGTGGTACTAGGATGAGGAAAAATGAAGTTGAGATCTGAGCTGATCACTGATGGAACTCTGGATCCCACAGATGCTAGTACCCTCCCCTCCACTAGCCTTCTTTTCCCCTTATGTTTATCTTGTATATGCTCATATTTATGTACATGTTGTTTTGATAGAATGCAAGCTCCTTGGGGACTGGGATTTTTTGTTATCATCATTATACCTCTTCGCCTAGCTTAGTGACTTCCTCAGTGCTTGTTGTTTGGTAGATTGATTGATAGTTGGGTCTGCACCTTAGGAAAATTACTTTGGCAGCTGCATGGAGAAGCTGGAGTGGGGAGAGACTTGAGGCATGGGACCAATTAGGAGGCTATTGCAATAGTTCAGACAAGAGATTGTGAGGGCAGTGCCTATACGAGTGTAGAGAAGGGGAGAAATATGAGACAAGTTGTGGAGGTAGACTGGACCTGATATAGCAATTCAGTTCAGGACAAAGTTGACGCAGAAGTTGTGAGCTTCAGTGACTAGAGAATGTGCCTCAGCAGAGATAGGGAAGTTTGGAGGAGGGAGTAGGTTTAGGGGAAAGGTAATGATATCTATTTTGGACATGGAGTTTGAAATGCCTATAGAGCATTCACTTTGAATGTCCAGTAGGCAACTGGGGATACAGGATTGGAGCTCAGGAAAGAAACAAAGGCTAGATACAAAGATCTGAGAGTTATATGCATAGACATGATAAATCCATGGGAGCTAATGTCACCCCATGAAAGAGTGTAGAGAGAGAAAAGAAGGACTTATGACAGAGCCAACAGACCTATACTGACAACTAGGGGAACCTATCAAGGGAGTGTGTCTTGGGTACCTACTTGAGGTTTTTTATCTGGGTAAGCCAGATAAACTGTGCATGGTTGACCATCCCTGGCATCCTCAACCCAGATGGACCTATTCATTCTCTGAGTACATGTGTAAGGAAGACCTCCCCCTCCCTACTCATCTCCTAATCTTTTCCTTCTAGTAACTTTAAGATTGGTATCTAAACTGAGGGTGGGGAGGGGTGGATGGGTGGGGATGGATATTCCTTAACAATACACATGATTTAGCTAATGACTAACTCACCTTCTCATAGGATCTTAGTCTCTTCCCCAACTTCATGGGATAATGAATGAATTAGCCATTCAAATATGATTTAAATTTGTTATTTTGCTAAAGCAGAATGGAAATGGACAAAATATTGCTTTTAAAATACTTCCACAGAAGTGGAACTATACTGAACTCCCCTCCACTACTCTCTTGGCAGTGTCTCTATATCTTCTCCCACAAAAAGAAGGTAGAGTTTTCATGGAGATTTAGTCAAAGAAGTGCTTCAGAAGATTTCCTCCAAAGTCACAAGGGTTCAGCAGAAACTATCTTCTCAATTCCTACTCCTGGCTAGCATTCCAGGCAAAGTTCTCTATGTCTCCTCATAAAGCATCCTTATTCCCCATAGGAGTCTCAGGCAGTGAGCAGGAATGCCTAGAGGTTACCCACCACCCAATGCCTCCATTTGCTGGCTTGCAGGATTTCTGCTACTCCCCTTCCAGTGATTCTCTTCTCAAAAATCTTTCTCTGAGAGAAACTAGAATAATGTCAGGCAACTCCACTAACGTTACAATCCCAGAGGCTCTCCCAGCCCTGCATTTTTTCCCACTTTTTCTGGTACCTAAAAGATCCAGAAAATTGTAGGTGAAAAACAAAAGCTACCAACCAAAGCAAAAAGGACTTCAGAGAGTCTAGATGTAGATGAGGCAACCAAAGCTTTGACAAATGAGATGCTTTGTTTATGTTCCCATAGCTAGTAAATAGCAGAACCCATGTCTCCTGACTCTAGCCCTTTCTATTACTACACCATAATGCTCAGCTGCTACGACTAAATTCTTCCTGGCTCCAACTCTGGGTACATTCAGCCTTGCATAGGGCCACAAAGAAGCCATCTTCACTTCTCTTATTGGATGGTTTCCAAATAAAAGAAGATTTTACTTCTATAAAAAACCAAATGGTATTATTTACCCAACGAGAGCGATTCTACATGACAACATAAGCACTTACTATGTGCCAGGCATTGTGCTACATAGAGTGAATGGGGAATCATTTTGAGGGGTAAACATATTAACATCATATGCATCTGCTTTGAAAGTACAGTTCAGAGAAAGAAATTCAGGAACGGGAAAAGAGATAGAGAGAGTTAGATTTTTGGACAACCTTGGGAGAAAATGGGGAACTCAATCTCCAGAGCAAGTTGTAAAGCAGTGGCAAGTAATTAGTTCTCATATTCTAAGATGCCTCAGCCAGGAAACAGTTGATCTCCTAGCTAAGTAGAAAGATGTGACAGCTAATGGTACCACCCATTTAAAATACAAACTTACTTGCACAATATGAGGAAGATGAATGGCATAAAATTACATTCAGTGTACCACTAAAACAGTGAAAACTACTAAAGGGGAAAATGAGTCTATAAAAAGCTTGTTATAAGTCCTAAACCTGATAACCCCAGGATCATTCATAGATGAGACTAGAAGGATAGCAACAACTTAATGGAAAATTGAAGAGATTTGCTAGCTTTTCTATAACGATCTATTTTTGCCATCAGTGGCAACGGAATGGCCATTTCTAGACTCCAAAACTTTATGTAGGGAAACATCAATGTTTTATACTGATCAAAATACAGCATCACAGCACTAGGGGTTAGCCATTGACCACTATCATTTCTTGCCTAGCCTTAATCACTGAATGGGTATTTCCCCAGACTAACTGAGATCTCAGAATGACCTTAGTTTAAAAAGGCCAACGGGAGGGTGGAACGGAGATGGCAGAGAAAATCCAGGAAGTTGCCTGAGTTCTCCCCAGTTTCCCTCTGAAACAATGATAAATCAAGCCTCTAAACAGATTCTAGAGGAACAGAACTTACAAACAAAACAAAACAAACAAACCAGAGTGAAACAATTTTCCAACTTAATATAACTTAGAAGGACTCCAGGAAAGGCCTGCCTCAACTGGGTAAAAGGGAAGCACAGCCCAGCTCAGGAAGTGTCCAGGCAAGCCAGGGAAGGTCTTAGCCACAGCACAGATGAGCAACTGAGGCCCCTCAGTCCTGGCCTAAAAGGCCAGTGGCACAACAGGCCAGCAGTGAAGCCTCAAGCCCCAGTGCAGAAGCAAAGTGCCCGCCCTAGAACCCCAACCACAACAATATTACAAAAGAGATTACAGCAATTTATCACAAGGATAATATACTATGACCAGGTGGGATTTATAGCAGAAATGCAGGACTGGTTCAATAGAAGGAAACTATCAACATGATTGACCATATCAATAACAAAACTAACAGAAATTATATGATTATCTCAATAGATTCAGAAAAAAGCCTTTGAGAGGCAGAGCCAAGATGGTGGCTGGAAAGCAGGGACTTGCCTAAAGCTCTCCCCCATGACCCTCCAAACACCTATCAAAAATGGCTCTGATCAAATTCTAGAACTGCAGAACCCACAAAATAGCAGAGGGAAGCAGGGTTCCAGTCCAGGACAGCCTGGATGGTTGCTGGGTGAGGTCTATCGCACAGAGCTAGGAGCAGAGGGGAGCAAAGCCCAGTGTGGGCTGTGCCAGGACCAACCTGAGAGCAGGAATGCAGAGCCTGCTTAAGATCTGAGTCAGGTCCAGGTTGGGGGTTCTTGGGGAAGGAGGAGTGCTGGTGTGGCAGAGCTGGCTGTATAGAAATAGCTCTGAAAACAACAGTGCATCCCCTCAAGCTTAGAACAAAGTACTCTTTACTCTACAAGTAGTCATACCCCTACGAAAAACTCGAGGGTCAAGTAAGTTGGCTGGGAATATGGCCAGGCAGTGAAACCAGTCTCAGATTCAGACTCAGACTTTGGAATCTTTCTTTGGTGACAAAGAAGACCAAAACATACAGAGAGAAGAAGTCAACAAAGTCAAAGAGACTACATCAAAAGCCTGCAAGAAAAACATGAACTGGTCTCAGGCCATGGAAGACCTCAAAAAGGATTTGGAAAAGCAAGTAGAGGAACAATTGGGAAGAGAAATGAGAATGATGCAAGAAAATCATGAAAAACAAGTCAATGAATTGCTAAAGGAGACCCAAAAAAATACTGAAGAAAAGAACACTTTAAAAAAACAGACTAAGTCAAATGGCAAAAGAGCTCCAAAAAGACAATGAGGAGAAGAATGCCTTGAAAGGCAGAATTAGCCAAATGGAAAAGGAGGTCCAAAAGACCACTGAAGAAAATACTAACTTAAAAATTAGGCTAGAGCAAGTGGAAGCCAGTGACTTTATGAGAAATCAATATATTATAAAACAGAACCAAAGGAATGAAAAAATGGAAGACAATGTGAAATACCTCACTGGAAAAACCACTGACCTGGAAAATAGATCCAGGAGAGATAACTTTAAATTTCTTGGACTACCTGAAAGCCATGATGAAAAAAAGAGCCTAGATATCATCTTTCAAGAAATTATCAAGTAGAACTGCCCCGATATTCTAGAGCCAGAGAGTAAAATGGAAATTGAAAGAATCCACAGATCACCTCCTCAAAAACATCCCAAAAAGAAAACTCCTAGGAATATTGTTGCCAAATTCCAGAGCTCCCAAATCAAGGAGAAAATACTACAAGAAGCCAGAAAGAAACAATTTGAGTATTGTGGAAACACAATCAGAATAACTCAAGATCTAGCAGCTTCTACATTAAGGGACCAAAGGGCTTGGAATATGATATTCTGGAGGTCAAAGGAGTGTGTTGGTAAGCAAAATGGGCCCTTAGCAGTTAGTTAAACAAGTGCCCTTGAAGAGTTTGGCTTTTGTTTGCTTTGAGTAATTCAGTGTATTTCATTGAGTGTTACTAAGTGCTAAGCCCCAGGCTCTAACCCCTATTAGGTGTTAACCTACCCTATGTGGATGCGAACCTCCCAGTGTCCTAAGGGGAGGAACTAACTCAAGAACCAATCATAGCAGCCTAAGTTCTGGTCATTCAGATGACGTTTGATGACGTCTGAAGCCCTATAAGAAGAGAGGACAGAGCCATTTGCGCAGGGCTCTCACTCATGATGGTGCTGATGCAGAGACTCCAGGCAGCTGTAGCTAAGGAGCCCTCCAGCTCATAAACCCAGATGCTGAGACTTTGTTGAACTCTGGTAACTATGTATTGGGATTTGAATCAGACAAAGTCTGTCTGCTAATGTTTGTAATTTGTTTGTATTTGTTCTGAAGTTTAGGGTGCTGGCTTTTCCCCCTGAACTAAGTGAATGATATTTGTATGCTGAATTAAAGTAAGCTTGTCAACCCCTTCACATAGCTTTCCTTAGTTAAGCAGATCAAAAGAACCTGTGCTTTTGCAGTGTGCTGGTAGCGTGCTTGTTGTTGGGCTTTTGCCCCCACAACAGCTGCTAGCCGGATTGTTGAAACAAGGAGCTAGGATTAAAACCAAGAATCACCTACCCAGAAAAACTGAGTATCATGCTCCAAGGCAAAATAGGGATTTTCAATGAAATAGAGGACTTTCAAGGTTTCTCACTGAAATGACCAGAGCTGAATAGAAAATCTGACTTTCAAACACAGGAATCAAGAGAAGCATGAGAAGGTAAACAAGAAAGACAAATCAAGAAAGACAAATCATAAGGGACTTACTAAAGTTGAACTGTTTTGTTTACATTCCTACATGGAAATATGATGTGTATAATTCATGAGACCTCAGTATTAGGGTAGCTGAAGGGAATATATGTGTATATATATATATATATATATATATATATATATATATATATATATATATATATATATATATAGACAGAGGGCACAGGGTGAGTTGAATATGAAGGGATGATATAAAAAAAATCAAATCAAAATCAAATCAAGGGATGAGAGAGGAATATATTGAGAGAGGGAGAAAGGGAGAGATAGAATGGGGTAAATTAGCTCACATAAAAGTGGCAAGAAAAAGCAGTTCATTGGAAGGGAAGAGGGAGCAGGTGAGGGGGAATGAGTGAATCTTGCTGTCATCGGATTTGACCTGAGGAGAGAATAACATATACACTCAATTGGGTATCTTACCCCACAGGAAAGAAGGAGGAAGGAGATAAAAAAGGGGGAATGATAGAAGGGAGGGCAGATAGGAGGAGGAGGTAATCAGAAGCAAACATTTTCGAAAAGGGACAGGGTCAAGGGAAAAAAACTGAATAAAGGGGGATAGGACAGGAATGAGCAAAATATAGTTAGTCTTTCACAACATGAGTATTGTGGAAGGGTTTTGCATAATGATACACATGTGACCTATGTTGAATTGCTTGCCTTCTTAGGGAGGGTGGGGGGGAGGGAAGAGGGGAGGGAATTTGGAACTCAAAGTTTTAAGAGCAGATGTTCAAAAAAAACGTTTTTGCACGCAACTAGGAAATAAGATATACAGGCAATGGGGCATAGGAATCCATCTTGCCCTACAAAAAAGTGAGGGAAAAGGGGATGGGGGGGAGTGGGGTGACAGAAGGGAGGGCTGACTGGGGAATGGGGCAATCAGAATATATGCCATGTTGGAGTGGGGGGGAGGGTAGAAATGGGGAGAAAATTTGTAATTCAAACTCATGGAAATCAATGCTGAAAACTAAAAATATTAAATAAATAAATAATAATTTAAAAAGAAAAAAAAGAAAAAGCCTTTGACAGAATACAATACCCATTCCTATTTAAAATACTAGAGAGCATAGGAATAAATGGAGTTTCCTTAAAACGAAAAGCAGTGTCTATCTAAAACCATCAGCAACATTATCTCTAATAGGGATAAACTAGAAACTTTCCCAATGAGATCAGAGATGAAATAAGGATGCCCCTTGTCACCACTATTATTCAATGTTGTGCTAAAAATCTTAACATTAGCAATAAGAGATAAAAAAAGAAATTGAAGGAAAAAGAACAGCCAATGAAGAAGTAAAATTATCACTCTTTACAGATATGATGGTATACTTAGAGAATACTAGAGAATCAACTAAAAAGCTACTTGAAATAATTAACAACTTAAGCAAAGTTATAGGATATAAAATAAACCCATGTAAATCATCAGCATCTTTATATATTACCAACAAAGCCCAATAGCAAGAGACAAAGAAATTCAATTTAAAATAGTTGTAGACAGTATTTGGGAATCTACCTGCTGAGATAAACCCAGAAACTATATGAACACAATTACAAAACACTTTTCACACAAATAAAGTCAGATCTAAACAATTGGAAAAATATGAATTGCTCATGGGCAGACCTAGCTAATATAATAAAAATGATAATTGTATCTAAATTAATTTAATTATTCAATGCCAATCAAACTACCAAAAATTTACTTTATAGAGCTAGAAAAAATAATAAAACTCATCTGGAAGAACAAAAGGTCAAGAATATCAAGGGAATTAATGAAAAAAAAAACAATGCAAAGGAAAGTAGCTGAGCTGTACTAGTTCTAAAACTATACTATAAAGTGGCAATCATGAAAACTATTTGGTACTGACCAAGAAATAGAGGGTGGATGAGTGGAATAGGTTAGGTACACAAGATGCAGTAGTCAGTGACTATAGTAATCTACTGTTTGATCAACCCAAACACTCCAGCTTTTGGGATAAGAACTCACTATTTGACAAAAACTGCTGGGAAAACTGGAAAACAGTATGGCAGAAACTAGGTATAGACCAACATCTTTTACCCTATACTAAGATAAGGTCAAAATGGGTACATGATGTAGACATAGAGTGTGATACCATAAGCAAATTAGGAGAGCAAGGAAAGTCTACCTGTCAGATCTATGGAGAAGGGAAGAATTTATGATCAAACAAAAGATAGAAAAATTATGAAGTACAAAATAAATTTTGATTACATTAAATTAAAGAGGGTTTGCACTAACAAAAACAATGCATCCAAGATTAGAAGGAAAGCAGAAAGCTGGGAAATAATTTTTACAGCCAGTGTTTCTGATAAAGGCCTCATTTCTCAAATATATAGATAACTGAGTCAAATTTATAAGAATACAAGTCATTCCCCAATTGAAAAAATATAATACAATTAAGTGGGAAAAAAAGGCCAAGGTCTCCCACTGCATCTGGGGTCATCTCCAGTTGTCCTAATCTATGTCTTATATTGATTTTGATTGTGTAAATCATTTCAGTTTTCCATCAGTGAAATTTTCCACTTTCTCTTCTATTCCTTGTTAAGTTATGAATATTATTTTTAGCCATAGAAGTAAAAGTATTTTTCCCTTCTTTTTTTTTCTTTATAGTGTGACTTTATATTTAGGTCACATGTGACATTTGGAGTTTTTTGTGTTGTTGTTCAGTTGTTTCAGTCATGTTCAACTCTATGTGAATTCATTTGGGGTTTTCTTGGCAAAGATACTGAAGTAGTTTGCCATTTCCTTTTCTTTTTGTGTTATATAGTTTATTTTTTTCCTGGTTGACTAGTGGTGTTTATTTTGTTTTTTTTATTTTTATATTTTATTTATTCCCAATTACATGTAAAAAAAATTTCTAACCTTCATTTTTTTTAACCATTTTGGGTTCTATATTTCTCCTCCCCTCTTTTCCCTCCCTTACTGTTACATAGTGTAAATGCTGATCCAAATCTAATTTCTGCCACACTGCTCTTTTGCTTTCCTAACAGTTTTTGGTGAATAAGTAGCTGTGGTGGATTTATCAAACAATTTTTCTAATTTTTTACTATAATGTTGACCAAATTTGGTTGATGAAAGTAACAGATACTTTTGATGATTAGGTTGAGATCAGGTAATACTTCATTCCTTCTTTTTTCACTATTTCCTTGAGAATCTTGATCTTTTGTTCCTTTAGATGAATTTTGTTATCAATGTCTCTAGTTCTCTTAAGTAAACCTTTGGCAATTTGATTAGGATAGCACTAACATTGCAAATTAATTTATGCAATATCTTTATCATTCTTATACTGCCATGGACCAATGTGAATGATTACTTTCTCTCCAATCATTCAAGTGATTTATTTCTGTAAGGAGTGTGTTATGATTGCATTTATATGTCTTGAATATATCTTGGTAGGATGATTTTCAAATATTTTATACATTTTATAATTATCTTGAATGTAATTTTTTCCTGGCTCCTACTGGGAGTAATATAGAGACTGATGGTTTTTGTAGTTTTATTTTATAACTTGCTATTCTACTTAAGTTATTTACTGTTTTAGTTTTTGTTGTATCTCTATGGCTCTCTAACTAAACTATATTATCTGTGAATAGTGAGAATTTTTTCCTTTTTGCCAGTACACATTTCCTACTATATTTGTAGAGCTATTTCAAATTATAGTGGTAACAACAGACATCCTAACTTTATCTCTGACCTCAACGGAAAGGCCTGTACTGTTGTTCTATAATTCACAATACAAGGTCTTGGTTTTATATGGATGATTGTTTACCACATTAAAGAGATGTCCATTTATTCCTATGCTTTTTAGAGATTTTGACATAAACTAGTAAATATTTGGTCAAAAACTTTTTCTTCCTCTATTAATATAATCATGTGATTTTTTTATATTTTTGTAATTAAATCTGTCTTTTATGCTTATAGTTTTCAAAGTGCTGAAACAACTCTGAATTCCTGATATAAATACAACCTGGTCAGAGTGAATCATTTAAAAATATATTGTTACAGCCTTTTCCTAAAATTTTATTCAATATTTTTGTACCAATACTCATTAGTGATACCACTCTATATTTTTCTTCCAATTATTTGTCTCTCTGTTTTTTGTATCAAGATCGTTCTTGTCTCATAGGAAAAATTTGATGAGATATTTTGTTTTTCTATTTTTGTTAGTAAGTCATGTAATCCTGGAGTTAATTCATTGTTTTTTTTAATATTTGACAAAATTCTAATGTAAGTCCATCTAACTTGTTTTTTTAATTCACATATTTTATTCAATTTCTATTTCTGGGATTGGGTTACTTAAATTCTTTTTTGTTCTATTAATCTATATGTCTTATATTTTCTTTAAATATGCATCCATTTAGGGCTATCAGATCTTTTAGCAAATAATTGGGTTAAATAGCTCCAAAAAATTTCTTTTATCTCCTCTTCATCTATTGTGAATTTTCCTTTTTTGTTTAATATTTTGGTCAATGAAACAAGGGTGAGGTGGAAGACAGGTAGTTTTTAAAAAATGACTTCACTGTGTCTCTTTCAGATGAAACAAATCTAACAAAAAAGATAAATGAGAAGTTAAGAACCCAGACAGAATTAGTTGATTTTATTTTTAAAAGAGGAAAACCAAATTGCCAAAATCTTAAATGAAAAAGGAAAATTCACAATAGATGAAGAGGTTTTCCTTGATAATTTCTTAAAAGATGAGGTCTAGGTTCTTCTTCTTTTTTTTTTTTTGATTATGGCTTTCAGGTAGTCCAATCATTTTCAAATTATCTCTCCTGGATCTATTTTCCAGGTCAGTTGTTTTTCCAACGAGATATTTCACATTGTCTTCTATTTTTTTTCATTCTTTTGGTTTTGTTTTATGATTTCTTGATTTCTCATAAAGTCATTAGTTTCATTTGCCCCATTCTAATTTTTAAGGAACTATTTTCTTCAGTGGGCTTTTGGACCTCCTTTTCCATTTGGCCAATTCTGCTTTTTAAGGTATCCTTCTCCTCATTTGGCTTTTTGGAACTCTTTTGCCATTTGGTCAAGTGTTATTTTTTCTGTATTTTTGGGGGTCTCCTTTACCAGGCTGTTGACTCGTTTTTCATGATTTTCTTGTATCATTCTCATTTCTCTTCCCAATTATTCCTCTACTTCTTTTACTTGATCTTCAAAATCCTTTTTGAGCTCTTCCATGGCCTGAGATCAATTCATATTTTTCTTGGAGGCTTTGGATGTAGGAGCTTTGACTTTGTAATCTTCTTCTAAGTGTGTGTTTTGATCTTCCTTGTCACCAAAATAAGTTTCTAAAGTCACAGGTTTTTCCCATTGTTTGATCATCTTCCCAGCCTATTACTTGACTTTTTAACTCTATGTTAAAGTAGGGCTCTGCTTCCAGCATGGAGGGCACACTGTCCCAAGCTTCAGGGTTTTTGTGCAGCTGTTTCCAGAGATACTTCTAGGGGCCTGTAAGTTTTTAGTTCTTCCAAGGTGGTATGATCTGAGGAGAGGTGTTTACTCCTCTCCTGGCCTGTGCTAGTCTGTGAGCAACTAAAAGCACTCTTTTCTGTCCTAGAACTGTGAGGATGGTCCACTCTCCACTGCTGCCACAAGCTCTGATATGCTAGTGCTCCTCCTCACCCTGAGACTGCCACCCAGGACTGTGCCCCAGATCCAAGTATGGGCAAAGCAAGAGAATCTTGCCTAAGTGCTAACAAAGAGACCCTTGCAATCTCCTTCTGACCAGTTGTTTGATCTCCTTGCCATCTGTGGGCTGAGAAATTGGCTTTTGTAATGGGCTCTGTAATGCCTTCATCACCTAACACGGGTCCTACCAACTTGTAGAAGATCCAAGTAATCTCCATGTTAGGTGATCTGAGCATAACCTCACAAGTCTTGTTATACATCGTTGCAGTAATCATGCATATTTTTTCCTTGTTCTGCTTACTTCACTTTGCATCAACTCATTTAGGTCTTTCCATGCTTTCTGAATTTATCAGATTCATAATTTTAAGAGAACAGTATATTCCATTACATTTTTTGCAATTTTTTGTTACTATAAAAAGTGCTGCTCTAAATATTTTGGTATACATGGTGTATTTCTTTTTCTCTCTGAACTCATTGGGGGTCTGTGTCCAGCAGCTGAATCTCTGGATCCCAGGATATGACATTTTAGACATTTTCTTTGAAAAGACATCTTTTAAACGCCAATATTCTTCTGTTGGCTTTGAATCATAAAACACTGCAATCACTGAAGAAATAACATTGTAAATGACATGAAGGACAATGGAGAGATGCATTATGGGTGTGCATAGACTGTGGTACACTACTTACAATAACTTGCACACAAAAATAGAAATAACAGATGGATAAAAAAGTTAAAAGACACAAAGGAAGACTGTAGTATCATGAATCTGTCCTCTGTGGAGGACTCCTGAGAGGACATGGACAAGAACCAAACAACCAGAGAAGGTATGGATATGTTGCAATATGCACATTCAGAAGAAATTCCTTTATGACTAAAATCCCAAAGCCACATAAGTAACAGCTGAATGTAAGTTAGGATAGGACCAGAGGCTATGGAAATATCATGTGACAGTCCATAGGTAAGAAATGGTTAACAAATAATAATTTGGGAAAGAATATTTAACATTATAAGTTAGAATAAAAGAGAAAAACTTGGTAAATAGAAAGTATAGAATATTTTGTGCTTAAAATAGAAAATAGAGTGAATTCATGTACTATTTTCAATAATTTTTTTAAAAATTAAAAGCATTTTCTCCACAAAATAATTGGTTGACTCTATCCTAGGTGCTATTTGAGACAAACTTACAGTTGCCTGCCTATGAAGAGCTTCAAATCTAGCTTTTCTTTTCCTTATCCCTGAAATAAGCTTAATAACTCTGTCTGTGCTATTTTAATCAGGAACAACTGATGAAGTGAAGACATAGTACTTGGAAGGCATTTGGAAAAGTAGAAATTAAAAAGCTCTCTAGTATTTTCCCTACAATCTTAATCCTTTTTATTTTCAGGAAACTGAAAAGTCCATCAAACCCTAAATACATCATCTCATCTAGGAATTCTCCTCAATTTCAGAAGGTATATAATGGCATTCAGGAATTTTTAAAAAATCCTTCTAGCAGACTATTTATCATGCTTTATGGCATGCAGATTACCTAAGAGTAGCTAAGCAACATAATAAAGCTAGCCACTAGGCATAGAATTTATGGCACCCATGCTTGTTCAATAAGTAATCTGTGAATCTTTTACTAGATTTAGTGTATTGAATATTTGCTCTTTCTTTTGCAATCTATATTGTAGCAACAATTAGTTTCTATAACTTCATGTATATGCACACATTCTTCTATAGTTAGCTTTTATGATTCACTATCTCTCACTACATGTGTGTGTACGTATATACACATACACATGCATCCAGCTATCTGGTGTAGCTTAATGATTGATGTATCTTAATTAGAGGAAAGAGAAAGAAGCCTACCTTTCCAGTTGCCTTAGATATCTTTATATGCAACATTTACAGACCCAACATGGAATTAGTACAAGAGAATACAACTCAGGATTGGGGTGGGGGTTGGGGTGGGGAGCTTAAAGTCTGACCAATAGTCCATTTAAATAAATTATCTAGGCTTGCTATTGCTGCTGCTATGGATACTTTTTCCTTTAGCAGGGTTCTTAACCTTTCTTTGTGTCACAGACCCCTTTAGCAGTCTGGTGAAGACTATGGTCCCCTTCTTAAAAATACAGTTATCAAAATGTTAAAAACAAAATAAGGTCATGGATTCTAGGTTAAGAATCCCTGCTTTAGTGAGACTTCCAAAAGAGTGATAACCAAAGGGGTCAGGTTATATTATTCCTGGTTTTGGGCTCAAAAAAGTGTTAGATCAGATTCCTTAGACAAGCTTTCTCCATAATCCAGAGCTGAGAATCCTCAGCCCCAGGAGTTTGTTACATTTGAATAGGCCTTAAATACCAGATTATTTTTTTCTATTATCCATATTAAATAAGCTAACCTTTATATATGATGAGTATGCCTAATAGTTCTTTGCCCCAGTCCCTGAAAGACCTTGGCCTATTGGACTTCATATTCAATAGTTCCTCTCCCATTTGGAGAAAGAGCAAATCAATTTATTTATACACATCTGTAGAAAGAGTCCATGTATTAGTTTACCTACTTTATAGATGGGAAATTTACAAACAAGACTTTTCATTCTGTACTGAAATACTACAAATGAGCAACATAGGAAAGGTTCAGTAAGAGCTAACAGATGACACTTTTGTAAAACAAACTGTATCAGGAGGGCAGAGTTTATAATCTCAAAGAGGATCATAAACATGTCTGAAAGGTTCGGAACCGCCGGATAGAAGAAACTCTCAAAGTAGAAGGCAGAAGAATCAAAACATTTATTTAGGCTCCACAGTAACCAACCCATGAACCAGAAGCCCCATTTTGATATGTTGATCATAATCTTCCAGGCCCAATAAGTACGCCTTGAAAGAGTAACCAGGAGGCTACAGAGAAACATGATTGCGTAAAGCAAAATCATGTTTCCCCCTTTTATGGTAATAAGATTACCCACTGGACTGAAGTCTTTGTTCAGCTTCCTCCCGTAGATCAGCTCTGCTACTGGCAGCTCCTGCCTCAGCTGTGTCTGTGTCTGTAACTGAAGCTGCAACTGTAACTGACGATGTAACGGTCGCTGTAACTGACGTAACTGTCGTAACTGTCGCTGGCTCCAACCGAAAAAGGAAAGAGAGAGATCTTCAAGCTGTCCTCTCCCCTCTTATAGGGTTTTTGACATCATCAAGCTCCGCCCAAATGACCAGGGCCGATTGGTTCTTGAGTTGGCCCCTCCCCCTAGCATAGACATTAACACCTCCCCTCAGCCAGCCCCATGACTCCTCACACAGGAAGCTGTCTGCTTCCCGGCATGCTCCCCGGAAGAGCAAGCCACAGTGTCCAGAGGCCCAACGAGGCAAGCTGAGTCATTCAAAGAAAACAAAGCCCATTCTGGCTACACAAACTTTCTGACATCTGGGACATTAGGGGACAAGTGCAATAGTGTGGTCGTCTTGCTGTAGTTTATCATCATTAAATAATATCCTTCCTCTCCTCAGACTGGGCCATCCTATCTTGCCCAGGCTGCAAGTACAGAGGATACTCGTGGCCCAATTATCACTGATCATCACAGTACTTTTCACCTGCTCTGTTTTTTTTTGACCTTGGCTTGTTTGCCCCTTCATATGCAGCGTGGTGACCCTGCAGCCCTGGAGTCTTAACAAATTGGTGCCTGACTGACTTAGTGTGGTCCCTCTGCAGCTTGGAACTCCTAAACTCAAGAGATCCACCAGTCTCAGCCTCCCTGGAAACAAGGATTATAGCCCTGTACCACTACACCTTTTATTACATTTTCAAGTATTAATTCCTGAAAGTGTAAGAATTTGTCATAGTAAATTAAAGCAACTCCAGAAACTTCAAATACTTAAAATAAAGTTATTGCTTTGGTATAATACAGGTTGGGGCCAAAACTGAAAAACAAAGCATCTTCTCTTTCTTCTTATCCTTTATAGGAATAGAAACCCCAGAGACTGTTTTCAGTCCTCTATAAAGATAGAGATGGATAAAAAATGTTTATAAAGTGGATCATTATGGGAAGATATGCCTGATTAGCCAGTAAGGGTATGTTCTTACCATCCACAAGATGTTTCATGGAAGTTTGAAGGGATAGGATCAGATCCAAAGTTCAGCTTACAGACCAGCTGAAAATTAGGCCCTTCGAACCTACTTGATTCATGCCTATTGAAAGAAACAGCAAATTACAGTAACACATTTCTCTGCTTCAAGATAAAGGGTGATGCATAAAAATATACTCAATCCCTTTTGTACAAAGACCTGATTTAGAAATAGCCCTGTTGAAATTTCAGTGTTCAGCCAAGTAAGGCGGTTAATGAGTATCTGGCACTATTTTAACGTTCTCAACCATATTTTTAGAAATTGTTTTCTGTCAGAAAAGAAGCCATAAGGAAGTATAAAGCAACTTCCACCTGGGATTATAAAGATGCCACTGAAATTGGAATCAAACTGTTACCTGCCTTACAAGTGGCTCAAATGTTAGCACTTCCTGGTTCAGATACTGAATCTGTGTCTGGCATCCAGACAGCATAATGGGAAATGGCAAGAAGAAATTTGGATGCTAGGGAGGTTAATATGCTTTGTATATGTGTTATATTTAGTTATCAATATGAGTGCTATGTCCTCCCAATAGAACAAAGGCTCCTTGAGGGCAGGAATTCTTTTGTTTCTGGTTTTATATCCCAACCGCCTAGCACAGTACCTTGATTATAGTAGGGGCTTAATAAAGTCTTGCTGAATGGAATTATTTCCAGTGCCAGTTCAATGCCACATAGATTACTTTTTTAGGAACTGGGCTTTCATTGATATTGATTCTGTCTCTACTGAACCAGATCCAAACCTCTCCATTTCTGGCACATACACACACACACACACACACACACACACACACACACACACGAGAGAGAGAGAGAGAGCGAGAGAGAGAGAGAGAGAGAGGATGAGAGGGTGAGAGAGGTTGAGTTAGGCTTTTCCCCCCCTAAAAGGCAAGGAAGCTGTCTTGAAGACCTGGTTGACCCAGGATAAGGCTATCATCACAGGGGATAGACTATTATCATAGTGGAAAAGTTTATGTGGAGGCAACTACCTTTGGTAAGGAGCATAGTCCAGGCTGGTGCCGTTCTGTTCTATCCTTGGGCAAAGTCCTAGTTATTCTACCCGAGTTATGGCTCTTGGCATAGTAGAATAAGGCAATAGCTATAACACGAACTGAGCAGCTAGGTGATGCAGTGGGTAGAACAACAGACTTGGAGTCAGGAAGATCTAAGTTAAAATCCACTCTCAAACACTTACAAGCTGTGTGACCCTGGGCAAGTTACTTAATTTCCTGTTTGCCTCAGTTTTCTCATCTGTAAAAGGAGCTAGAGAAGGAAATGTCAAATCACTCCAGTATCTTTGCCAAGAAAACCCCAAATGGGGTCACAAAGAGACAGACATGACTGAAACGACTGAACATCAATCATTAATTCACCAGCCCTAGGTCCACTCTAGTCCTGAGTGCCAGCAGCTGGATTAAGCAAACGAAGTCATAGATAATATATGCAGGTCTAGTGGGGGAGAAGAGACATGGGGACAGGAAGAGCAAGAACAGTAGAAAAAATAAAAGGATAGGAGACACAAATACATAGAGATAGAGAGAGGAGTATATTTGGTAAAATTCCACCAAAATCTTAGGCACCTCCATTAGCCCCTGTGCTGAAGGCTGTCTTCCGTAGGTGTGGGCTTGTTACAATTCTCAGAATTTTATTATATTATATTATTCTCTAGCCTAATGGTATCAAATGGTATCAAACTCTAATAAATAAGGGCCTCTAAGGCTCTAAGTCCTATGGACTGTATATTGACTTAGAAAACCATGTATTAACATTATTTATGTTGTATTATATTTTTATTAATTTTGTTAAAATTTTCCCAATTACATTTTGATCTGGTCCCTGGGCACTTGGGACTGCTCAGCCAACTGTGTGTTTCATACCTCTGCTCTGATCCCTGAATAAACACAGAGCTATTGTGAGGGGCTCACGTCATTAAATGACTCATTATGATAAAATCAGCAATCCTTGGGCAGACCTGAAGAACCTTCCAGGCTGAAGAAGGAAAGTGGTCTAGAATTAGGTATATAGACATCCATACATATTCAGTTTGCTGGGAAATTTCAGGAAAAGAGACTGTGTTCTTAATTCTGCTTTGCAAAGGAATATCCTTTGTCTGACAACATAGCAAACACATCTATAGCCTGTTTGCTTATTGGCTTCTGCCAAGTGACATTTTCTATTTTCTAGTTCCGCAGATCCAGTTCTACCTTGACACCTACAAACTGACCATATTTTTATATGTAAAGAATAAGGCAGAAGAGGAAGAGGAAATTTAGAGTTAGGGCTGGAAGAGGCCTTACAGGTCAACTCTTCCAACCCCTTCATTTTACAAAGGAGGGAGATCCAGAGATGTTGTGATTTGTCCAGTGTCGAAAGATGGGAGAGCTGGGATTTGAACCCTGATTCTCCGATTCCAAATTAGTGCTCTTTGCGCTATGCCATGTTGGAGGAATAAGAATACAAGGAAGGCCATGTGATTATAGATTCAGAGTTGCATTGAACCTTAGGATAGTGACAGACTGTAACTGAGAGGGAGGGTGGTCACAGAAAAGCTGCAAGAAATTGCAAGGATCTCAAATTCACTTATCAACTTATCCTTGCAAGAAATTGCAAGGATCTCAAATTCACTTATCAACTTGCCCCTTGCCTCCCGAGCAATACTCAATCAATAAACATCTATCAAATGCCTACTATGCACCAGGCACTGTGCTAAACTCTGGAACTATGAAGAGAGGCAAAAGATAGTCCCTGCCCTCAAGGAGCTTACAGTTTTGTAGAATTTTAGAGCTGGGAAGGACCTTGGAGACCATCTAGTCTAAACCCTTTATAATACAGAGGAAATTGAGGTTTGGAGAGGAAGAGTTAGCTCTTACTGGCTCAGTAGAGGACTTGTTAAATTTTTATTATGAGCATTTGGACCTCAAAAATTGGCAGCTACAAACAAGGCCTTAAATAGTGGTGCTTCAACAGTAATAGAGAAATTAGGAAGAGGGCACCGCTATTCCTCTAGTCACCCACACTCATAACCTGGTCGTCCTCATTACCAAAACCTATTGATTTTACCTTTGTAACATCACTCTTATATTCCCCCTTCTTTTCTCTGACACTGCCATCACCTGCTTCATCTCTGCCACAAGTCTCTCCCTACTCTGGTCCATCATCCACTTGGATGTCAAAGGGATTTTACAAAAGCATAGGTCTGATACCATATCGCCCTTCCTCTCTCCTCCCATTCAATAAACTGCAGTCGCTCCCTATCATTTCCAGCATTAAATATAGAAATCCTCTGTTTGGCATTCAAAGCCTTTAACACTTTCCATCCCCTCTCGCCCATACATAGCCCTTTCCAGTCTTCTTGCTCTCTCCACTGTCCTCCTTGTTATCTCTTGACTTTATCTCTTTATCTCTTGACTCCTGGAATTTTTACTGTTTGTCCAGTAATGTTTGCCCTCCTAATCTCTGCCTTATGGCTTCCTTTAATTGCCAGCTAAAAAGGAAGAAGAGACAAGAACAGAGAGTCAGAGACAGGGACAGACAGAAACAGAAGCATAGACAGACAGATACAGAAAAGAAACACACACATACATACATACAGAAAGAGAGAGAGAATGAGAGATAAAGAGAGAGAGAGAGAGAGAGAGAGAGAGAGAGAGAGAGAGAGAGAGAGAGACTGGTGAGCTTAGGCAGTTGGACCCAGATGGACTTGGTTGCCTAAAGGGATTAGTAGCTGGAAAAATTCCCTTTAACAACAATATGACTAATACAGAAATATGTTTTACATGATTACACATGTACAACCTATATCAAATTGCTTACTGTCTCAGGGAAGGGGGAGGTGAGGGAGAGAGGGAGAAAAATTGGAATTCAAATTTTTTTTTTAAAAAAATGAATGTTAGAAAGCCTTTACATGTAATTGAGGGAAAATTAAATATTATTTTAAAAAAAGAAATTAAAAAAAGAACAATGTGCTCCAGAAAACCAGCAGCAGATGGAGAGGACTCAGTGGAGAAATTCTTGGACCAATCAAAGGAATTCCTGGATAAAGCAGCAGCCAGAGCAGAGGAACGTCAAGGGATAGAGTCATAATGTGGAAGAGAAAGCCTAAATGTTGAGTCAAGTGAATTGTGCAGGTTCTGGGAAAGGGGGTAGACACCCTAATTATCCTGAGAACTTATTTACCTTTACCTCTAAAGGACTGAAAAGATCCCTGGGCGGTAGGGATCATTAGAGGGATGCTTTGGTTGATTCTTAATAACCCTGAAGGTTTTCCTCTTGGGTTTTGAGTGCTGCATCTGTACCCATAGTAGGACTGCAAATCTGGAAAACTGCCTAAGATCTTGGATAGATGGTGCTCACTGGAGAAGGAAGAAGCGTGGTCTTGACTTTTTGTGGGTTGTGTGCCAAGCTTTTGCATTTATTTTCAGGTTAAAGTCTTCCTATGTCTAATGTTGTATTATCCTGAGCACTTGCATAGGAGCTCAAGGTCCTTTGACTTTTGGTACAGAAAACAAGACCCAAATTTGAATTCTGATGGTCTCAAGGACAACTTTATACGGGGAAAAAATAAGCCGAAGAAATATTATGGGAATTTCCCATTCTTTTCCATCCCTCCTCAATTGAATTGGGTCTGTGTCAACCTAAAACTTCATTTCTTGATCTTGGGTATAATTACATAGTGTAGTTATTTTCAACTTTTTTTTTTAAATTTGCTTTTCATCGCCATTTCACAGCATCACAGAATCTGAGTTGGAGATACCTTAGAGGTCATTTATTCTGACCAATACTTGACCAAGAATCTCCTTCACAATAGGTTATCCAACCTCAGAAAAGGTTTTCAAGGAACATTCACAAATTATTTCTATCATACCCGTGGCCCAAGGTATTCAGGTGATTGCATATTATGCAAAGTTGTCTTATGGGTGAGTTTTGAGGTCTTCTGTGGGTTAATATTTAACTCTCATTTAACTTTGGTCAAATCATATTCTGACAAATTACTTTGCCCTTCCCACAGTCACCAAAGGTCCACTTTTTAGTCTTGCCTTCCAAGACTTCATTCAATTATACTTCTATTTAACCCTTTAGTCCATCTGTGCCTATAAACATTATATTGACCTTTGGAAGGGTAAGTGTTGCTGAGTGGGTGTTGTTGGTTTTGTTTTTCGTTTCCTGGTTAGAGAGTGGCCCAGGCAGTCCTGATCCTAGACTCACATTTTCTCCTGGGTGCTCCCTCAGCAAATAGCGTGAGCTCCACTGGCTTCTCCTGAATGAGGTCAAGTTCATTGCTACTGTCACACCCTTCTGGAAGCAAATCAGGCATTAGGGATTTCCATGAAGAGGGAGATATTTTCATTTTAGTGATCCCTTCTCTATTCTGACCTAGATGCTACAAAATCCTTAGTAACAGAAAAAGCAAGCTTAGTCTGTCATCCCCCCATATATATATGTACACACACGCACACAGAGAGAGAGAGAGAGAGAGAGAGAGAGACTGAGAAAGACAGAGAGACAGAGATTTCTGATTCTAACTTTGCCAAACATCTTACCAAGGTTGGCATGGCTTATAGGGTGCGTAGTCCCTGGTTCCTTTCCTTCATTTTGTTGCTGGCTAACCCTGGTACTATTCTATAGAATAAGAAAAATTGTCTTTACCTCTAGTGTGAGCCATAATTCCTTCCAGTAGCTATTTCCCTGTCATTTAACTGAAGAATTTCTTTCAGACTCTCCAGATCATCCCTTCTGGCCTCAGGCTGTATTTCCCTTCTGCTATTATTTCTGGTTGCTGTGAGTCCTATTTGATCCTTGACCTAAAGAGGAAGAATCTTTTGAGAGTTACCGTAAAAACATCTTCCTCATTTATGATACCATTCTTTATAGATTCTGATTTTTACTACCTATTATTTACTACCTATTGCTGGGTAGATGGAATTCATACTCTCATCCCTAATTCAGATGAATCTGTCTTGAGCAATTTGCCTAAGACATCCACTAGTCACTTGTTAAGGTTGGCTGTGGGACAGCCAGGTGGCACAGTGGATAGGGTGCCAGGCCTGGGGTCAGGAAGACTGGTCTTCCTGAGTTCAAATCTGGCCTCAGACACTTACTAGTTGTGTGACCCTGGGCAAGTTACTTAACTCTATTTGCCTCAGTTTCCTCATCTTTTCCAAGAAAACCCCATAGGAGGTCATGAAGAGTTAGATATGACTGAACAACAACCAAGTTTGACTGTGTACTTTTCAATGAGGCTAGGTTTCCTCACCTGTTGTTCTAAGCTAGCATCTGAGTTTAGTTTGCTTAATCTCTAGGCAAAGATGCTACCTGCTACTGAGGTTATGTGGGTATCATCTGTATAATAGCAGCTCCTCCTGAGAGTGGCCAAAGTAGAGAACTCCTCTTTTCTTCTTAGAGACCCCAATGCCTGTTGTCAAATATACCAAATACCTGTTTCCTGAATGATTACCACCAAGTGAAAATGAATGGTTATTCCCTCCTAGTCATTATTTTGTCTACCCTCGAAGTGACCAAAGTTTCCACTTGCAGAAAAGCCCTCCTTCTGTGAAGCACTATATATCACTGTGGATGACTTTTCTTTCCTTCTTTTTTCTTTCTTTCTTAACCCTTTCTGCTCTAAGGTAATCTTAGTTCAGTTTCTAAAGTTAGGTGCTTAGTGCTATCTCTTAAGCAATACCTTTCAGAGCACCTGGGAAAATGAAAATTCTGCTTATTTATGGTCCTTAAAAAGAGCCTATGGCATTTTCTCCAAGGGAAACATCTGCATACTGGAGGCATACCAATTTAGCTATATGGATTACATTTTCAAGGAAAAAATACTTCCTGTTTTAACCTAAGACTTGACTTCTCACTAACTCAGTAAATCAAACAGGCCTTAAGGTATTGTCATCATGTATAGGGGGAGGTAGTTATATTTTTAGTGGCAAAATTTCTCCCCACCCCCACTTAGCACATTAGGTATATAGAATAGAGCTAACTGGACTGGCTACTCTAAGTACCACTGGTCAGAGGTTATTGTGTTTTGCATTTTTTTTTTTTACAAAAGAAGGCAACTAATTACCAAGAAATTTTAGCTCCATAATATTATAGAATCTATAGTGGAGAGGAGGGATTGGTAATGCTAGGGGAAAGATCACAATCAGTAAGTACTCTGCCATCTTTGAAAACAAGAAGAATGCACCATGCTATAGTGGAAAGAATACTGCCTTAGGAGTAAGGCAGTATTCTGGTATCAGTCCCAGTTTTGCCTCTGACTAGCTATGTGACCCTCGTCAAGTAATTTCATCTACCTGCTTCTCAGTTTCTTCATTGGCTTCTTAAGCTACACTACAGACCAGTAAAATATCTGAATGCTCTAAAGTAAGAAAAACAACTTTGAAAGACTTTAGAATTCTGATAATTGCAAAGATAAACTAGGAGTCTAAAAGAATGAAGATAAAACATGCCACTCACCTCCTGATAGTGGAGTGAACAACTTAAAATGCAAGATATGCATTTTCAGTCATGGCTGATGTAGGGATTTGGTATTTTTGGACTTTGTAGATATGTATTGAAGGATTCAATTTTTAAGGTCTTAAAAAATTGCCCAATGGGAGGAGAAGGTAATAGAATGAACAGATTAACTAAAAAAAAAAACAATTTGTTACCTGAAAAATAAAAATAATATTTTTAAAAGAATAAAATTATCTATGGAAGGTCACTAAAATGACATATTATGATATAACATTTTAGTAAACAGATTAATTTTGAAAATTTGAATTTTTTATTCAATTTTTATCATGGAAAAATAGAAATCCACAATAAGAAATTAAACTTAAACACGGGTATATAATGTTACATGAAATTTATAATAATAAGAGCTATAGAAATTGAAAGTAATCATTATGCATGATATTTCTACTTGTTAATTTTTATATTCTTGGAGTTAAAGTTACAACTGCAAGGCACTGTGCAGGGCTAACAACTCATTTTGGGAGTTTTGGAATTTCCAGTACGGTTTCTTACTGATGGCAATTCAAACAGTCATTAATATGATAACTTCACAAGTCATATTTCAACTAAGAAACATTTTAAAAAGTACTCCTTTAGCATTTTGATTCAAGATATTCTCATTTTAAAAATCAATTGGCTAATTTTACAATTCTGAATGTTTAGTCTTCAAATGTCAAGAAAGTTTTGGACTTTGATTTGACAAGACATTTACACGGATGACATATTGCAGGCATGAATAGGGAGCTCTGGATAAGCAATGATCTTACTCAGGTTAGAGATTTTTTAAATTATCAGCATTATGTTTCTGTCCCCCAAAAAACATTTTTTTTCTCATTTGGAACAGACAATTAAACTTTGTTTCAATTTTATTGCCTAACTAAGCAAATATGAATTATTGGATTTACTATTATTTTTCCAAGCACAACTACACAATGTGTCTTTCATTTTGTCCATTCACTTTTCAATAATTTTTGCGTTCTATTAGTGCTTTTTGGATTAAAAAAACCTTAATATTTTACCACAAGACTTAGTCTAATGGCTCCATAATCTTATGGATCTGGGAACTTTCTCCATTGGTAGAGGCCACAACTTATCCATCCACATCTTCTCATGCCATGCTCCCCTTTTCCATGTGTTTCTGTGAATCCTCCATGAAGGAAGTCTTCCATCAACCTTTTTAGCATTCTAGAAATATCACTGCAGTATTCAATTAGCCCATGAGGTATTCCTCATTTTTGTTACAATTGGCCTCCTTCCTTTTTCAACCATACATATTCTAAATTCTTAACACCTATTGAACCCTAGGCAAATCATTTAGCTTTACCGGGCTTTAGTTTTCTCAGCTGGAAAAAAATAGTCTCTCGGGTCACTGATCTTGGGTCACCTCTATCCTTTCATGTATTTTACAACAAGAGTGCAAAGTATAACCAATGATATGCTGACATGTTAGCATGCCTCTCCCATATATTTCCATTGCCTTTTAAGGAGCTGCTAAATTTGCTTTTTCTTATATGATGATGTTCCATGATTTTAAGTTATATAGCATCACCAGAATGTTGGCATTAAAAGGAAGGGGTTTTCACTGGGAAATGGCTAAACGAATTGTGGTGCCTGAATGTGATGGAATATTACTATGCTATAGGAAGAATACACAGAACCATGACAACACTGATATAAACCAATGCAAAGTGAAATTAGCAGAACCAGGAAAATAATTTACACAATGGAAATCATGTAAATGTAAAGACCAATAACAAATTAATTGAAACTGTTGATGAATTCATAATAATTAAGGTTGGCCCCCCAGAAGAAATAGAAGCAGCTAGGTTGCATAATGGATAGAGTACTGGACCTGGAGTCAGGAAGACCTCAGTTCAAATCTGACCTTAGACACTTAATAGCTGTATGACCCTGGGTGAGTCACACAACCTATCTCAGCCTCAGTTTTCTCTTCTGTAAAAAGGAGATAATAATAATACTTAACCTCCCAAGGTTGTTGTGAAGATCAAATGAGATATTTGTAAAGAACTGTGTAAACTTTAAAGAGCTATAGAAGTACTAGTTATTATCATTATTATTAGTAGTAATTTATTTTATTAGCATATAAGAAGTTATCACCTCCTACTTCTTTGTGAAGGTGGGGAATCATGGGTGTGGAACCTTGCATGTAACATTAGATTTTCTCTATATGTTGGTTAGTTTTGCTGATTGTTTTTTCCCCTCTTTAAAATATTTATATTATAGGGGATAGGTCTCTGGGGATGGGGCAAAGGTGTGGGAGAGATACAGTGAAAACAAGATTGATTTCAAAAGAAAAAATATTGATATTTTTTAATGGGTTGTGTTTTCAGGGAGCAGTCCAAAAGCATTTAATGTGTAGCAGCATTCCAAATGCAATCTTTCCAACTCTATTCAATTCTGGGACCAGCTCACTGTGCATTTGCTGAGATCATCCAAGATGTCTATATCATAATGGACTTATTCAATAGACTAACCACAAGAATATAATACTATCATTAAATAGGATACCACTAAAAGATGAACATCCCACATTGTATAAATGGTGTATAAATGGTACCGCTATCCACAAACCGGACTTTGACCATTTAGAGTCAACAGTGTATAATTCATCTTGTCCCTCAAGTCTTTTTTTTAAAGAATATTTCAGTTTAAGAAGCAAGGACCCATGATTTGGTTGTAAGAAACATAGATCCATGTTGAAAATTGGAAGTAACTGGGTAGAAGGTAATGAAAGATGCCTTACAGCTAGAAGAATAATCCAGTGGCATTTCCACAACTGCAGTCACCAAGCTAGGCATATGGTAGATTTTACACTGACTTCAAGGCCTTAGTCACAGTAATGTGTATGACTGTTAGATTAAATTCTTACTAATCCAGTAATGAAAATGGGTGATGGGGAGTGGGGCTAGAGAAAAATGGTTTTCTTTCAAATTTTAGAACTAAAGAGAGGAATGTGTCAGTATGAATCAGGACTCATAACTACCCTGAAAACCCTTTCCCTCAGTATCCAGGAGGCCTGGTTGTTGTTTGAACACAGTAATTTCCTCCAATCAGAGAAACAATGCTTTGCTTACATCAGTTTGTATGCTAGATTTAAATTCATCCTGTTTTAATAATCCTGACAGAATTTTCTTTTAAATATACCCTCAAATATCTAAATAGTCACCTTTCTATTTTCCACCCAGCTAGAGGGATAACAGGGGCAGCTAGGTATTGCAGTAGATAGAGCATTGGGCCTGGAGCCAGGAAGACTTATTTTTATGGGTTCAAATCTGGCCTCAGACATTTACTAATTGAGTGACCCTGGGCAAGTCACTTAACTCTGTTTGCCTCAATTTCTCATCTGTAAAATGAGCTAGAGAAGGAAATGGCAAACCATTCCATCATCTCTGCCAAGAAAACCCCAAATGGGGATATGAAAAGTTGGACATGACTGAAAAAAAAACTGAACAGCAGAGGGATAACAGGTTGTGGAATGTGTTTGCTAGTTTTGCTTTAATTTGTTCAGACTCCGGAACGTGTGCAGTAAATTAGTGTTTCAAATTACAGCAGAATTCAACATTACCAGTATGTATTTGTGGGGCTGTTTTAAGGAAGTCAAATTAGGGACATTTTCTTTCTATGAAAGATGGGGTGGACAAGAGGAAAGAGTGCTGTATTTGGTGTCAGAAATCTCTACTTGGTCACTACAATGCAATCACTTGTGTAGTCATTAACCTATCGAGCCTCAGAACCTCTGGTTCAAATCCCACCTCTGACACTGTGTGGCCCCGAGTAAGGCAACTCTAACTTTCAGGAATGATTCTAACCTACATTGGCAGAGAGTTTCCTCAACTCTGAGTTCTCAATACCAATGAAGTCAGAGGTCCAGTACCCATCTCTTCAAACTGACATCTTTACATACAGGATTTGAGATATGTTTCTAACTTGAACCTGAACAGTAAAAAATTTTGCTCAATTTAGCAAGCATTTACTAAATATAAAAACTAGGCCAGGTACAAGTCTAACCTCAAGTAGATGAAAATCTAGCTTAGAAGGTGAAACATGTCTTCTTCTTGTTAAGTTTTATCTGACTCTTCATGACTCCATTTGGGGTTTCCTTAGCAAAAATGTTGGAGTGGTTTACTGTTTCCTTCTCTAGCTCATTTTATAATGAGGAAACTGAGGCAAACAGGGTTAAGTGACTTGCCCAAGGTCACACAGCTAGTAAGTGTCTGAGGTCAGATTTGAACTCAGGAAGATGAGTATTCTTGACTTCAGGCCCAGCATTCTATGTCTAAAAAACCCAATAATACAAAATAGACTATGATATATGAGAGGGAAAAGCATTTAAAAAGTACCTTCTTTGGGTCAGGCACTGTGCTAAGTGCTTTACAAATATTATCTCATTTGATGCTCACAACAACCATACAAGGTAGGTGCTATTATCCCCATTTTACAGTTGAGAAAACTGAGGTAGACAGAACTTAAGTGATTTGCCCAGGGTCACAAAGCTAGCAAGTATCTCAGGCTGGATTTGAACTCAGATCTTCCCTAATTCAAGTCCCACTGTTCTATCCACTGTGCTAGTTAATTGCCTCTAACGTGGATTTTAAAAATATATATCATCATACTAAAGGAAACAGAAACATATGTGTGTGTGTATATTCTAAACCATGTATTATTCACCTTTGCATTTTTCTTCTCTTCCATATGTTGTACAGGGGTTTTGAACATTGGATCACAGGAAATTTAAAGGACCATAGATGGAACTCTGAAAGGGATCTTAAAAATCATCTACATTTTAATTTCTCCTCATTTTGCAAATGAGGAAACTGAGGTTCAGGGACCATTTCCTAGAGTCACACAGTTGTTTATTGGAGTTCAACAACTGAAAGAGGAAAAGATGTTTTCTAAGACTCCACTTAACTCTTCTTTGATATGAGCGACTCTTAACTTGATTGAACTTAGCCCTGGCTATTGAGCTCATTAGAGTTGGCAGAAGGAAGAACAAAATACAGAAAAAATGCAAGTCATTTCTCTCATTTCACCACCTACTTCCAGGAAAGGACCAGAAAGTATCACGACACAGAAAAAAGGATGAAAGAGATACATTAGCCACTTTGGAGATCCTACAAAAAAATGGTAGTTTGAGACTAACGAATCATAGACTCCCTATCTTGTAGGCCCTCTTTGGAAGCCCCTGTAATTCCAGGACATTTTGTCCCAAGTGCTTCTGGATCTTTGGCTAACATACCCCAGACACTAGGGAATCTCCATAAAGGCATTAGGGTTAAGGCTACCCATAAGGAGCTTTTTAGTTGTTGTCCATATTTTGATTAAATCAGTTAAATTTAATCTCTATGCATATTTTAATCTTGGGATTTTTTTTACTTCAAAAGATCAGTAATTTCAGCAACAGGGGTTCTCCCTGAAGTGACATGGAATAAATCATCCTCATACCCAATAGATAGTCTTCATAAATTGCTGTGATTCTCCTCGATTTATCATCTCTTTTCCAACCTTCTGGTTATGAACCTATGCAAATTTAGTTTGTCTGTAATTCCTATGACAGATGCATTGGCCCATAGTTAAAACCTTGTCAGTTTCCAGCTTGTGATCTGATAGCATAGAGCCTACAGGAGCCACCATGTCATGATTAAGTTTTTGCGAAATGTTAATCAAACCGGAACCAGTTTCCAATAAATGAATACCCAAACCCAAAAATGTGTTAGTCATCACGAAACCAGAGGCAATGACCTTGTCTATACCATGATAGCTTTGTAAAGTTTGGTAAGCACTGATTGGATGCATTTTCATTAAGTCACTCATTCATTCAATCATAAAATGGATGGTGAACCATAACATCCATGTGACTATGGTCAAAGCCTCACAAAGAAGCCGAGAATACTTATGGGTTTTAAACATGGTGTAAGCATTTTAGACTAATCAAATTTGGATGTCCTGATCTAATCTACTGTTCTCATGGTGCTTCCCATCAACCCCCTTACCTTAAGATAACTGTTGTTATGCCTTAATGAAAAATCATGTCTAAGTAGTCATAGAATCACAAAATCTTTGGAGTTAACCTTAGGGATCATCTATTCTAACCCCTTATATCTTTTACAATATTGCTGGATCATTAGTCACTCAGTTTCTACTTGAATACTTCAGTGTCTGAGAATTTCACAAAACAGCCCTTTCCATTTATATATTTCTGACATTAAATTAAGAGTCTGCCTTTCTATAACCCTTTGGGGCTAATTCTAAACCCCCACCCCTACAAACAGAGAATACACCCAGTGATTGTTTAGAATGTTGTGAATACATGATACAATAGGACATCTGTTCCTGAAATAAAATGCTGACACATTTCAGATGATAAAAGTTCCATCTTACAAAGGGTTAGATGATTAAATACACTTTACTGTTAACTCACAGATTATTCAAATAAATATGAGCCACATGCACGAACCATACAAGAAGATCAGATTTTTGAATAAGAGTGGTTAAGACGACTAGATATTTGAAACTCAAAAAAAATGCAAGATATAGCAGTCAACTTAGGGAAAGAAAAGCTGCATCGTGCACACTGTCATTCATGCTCATTATATCCTCTTTAAAATATCACGAAAAGCCAGCTGTCAGCTGAGGTACTTTCTAAAAGAATTTGAAGAATCCTGGAATCTTTTTTTATCAAAGCAGGCTTGTGTCGGGCCTGCCCTTTCAAAGTGTATTTGAATGGCTTAGATAGCAACACATCTCCAACTTGGTAAACAGTATTTAAAATGAGGCCAAATATCAATTAAACCTCAAGTTCTGCCATTATTTCCAAATAAAAGAATACGTAACTCAAAATACACATGGACTAATGAGCCCAAATTAATTTAGTAACAAGATTTAAGGCATGATTTTACAGGCTTGATAGTGGAGTTGATGTTGGAAGTTTGTGTGACACCTCAAAGGTAAAATCCTTGAGACTCCAAAGGGAGTACTGCCTCTAATCATAAAAGGGTCATTTCCTGTCCTCTAGGATTATAGAGCAAGTCAAGTCACTCAAAGTTCATTAACTGCATACTATGTGCCAGGAATTGTACTAATAAAATGCTAGAGGTAAATGAGAATTTAAATAATCCCCTAGTCCCCAAGTGATATTACCTAGAAATCTTCATATTTAAAAATGAGAAATATGAGGTTGAAAAAGCTTAAGGGACAGAAGAAAAAACTAGGCATAGAACCAAGGTCTTTTGACTCCCAGACCAATACTCTTTCCACTATAAAGGAGACTCCAAGGTCATGTGGCCAAGATGAAAGACTAGATGTTCTCTGATATTCATGACCTTCCAAACTTCTCCAAAAAGAATTGTGCATCAGAAATAAAGCAATTTCAACTGTCTTCATCACCTAGGGCATGAAGTACCTCCCCCCAAAAGGTAAAAGGCCTTAATGAATTAACAGCAGAGAGAGCAAATTCTTAGCACCTAAAAAGCTCACTCAAAATTCTCTCACCACTACCCACCACCCTCTTGACAGTAGAGCTGCATAACCATGTGCTTGCATCAGAACTCAATGGTCTTCCTTTGCCCCCAATATTGTAGAGATCCAAATGGCAGAAGTTTGCAAAAAGTGTAATAGCAAGGAGTGAGATAGCAGTGAAAAGAGGTAGAACTCTATACAAAGCTTGGCCAGAGAACTGGGGAAAAGAGGGAACTGGAGGCAAGACATGTCGGTGAGGAATTGTGTAGTACCCTCTTATCTTGAGAGGGCCTGGCATCCATGTAGGGCCAGATCTGTCCCCCAGAGATCATCGAGGTAGATATTTAACCTGGTGAACCATGAATTTCCCAGAATGAGAGGAGGTTGAGGCACTTTGAGATCCAGCCTGCAGAGAAAATACCATTTTAAAAGGGAGGGAGTCAGAAAGTGAGTAATAGGGGAAACTAAGGAAAAAGACTAAAATTACCAAAGTTCTCAGGACTAAGAAAACTCAACTAAAGACCCTTAGTATACATAACCAATTAGGAAAATATTAATAACAGAAGGAAAAAATGGCTTCTGGATCCGGGAAGGAGTTCAAGCATCTATGGGTAAGTATTGTAAGACAAAGGACAATAAATCACCTCTTGAAGCATAGGATACTGCAAATTTTAAAGAAAGCATGGAATCATAGCAAGATGTTCATGGATGTTTTAAAAGAGAATATGAATTTATGACCTGCAGAATAGAAACAAATGGCAGAATGAAAAAATTCGAATCCACAATGGCAAATCTTACCAAAGACATGAAAGAAAGGATAACTGTTTGGGAATGCAAATACGCAGAAGTAAAGGGAAATCTGAAAGAAGAAACACAAAAAGCAGTAACATTAAGAGAAAGAATGACCTTCCTTCAGGCAAAATATATTGATCTTGAAGACAGAATCCAAAGGAACAACTTATCCATCAAGTCAATGAATAAACAGTCATTACTAACTTACTATATGCCAGGTACTGTGCTAAGTGCAGGATCTCTCAGAAGAATAGGATAGGTTGAAAAAAACAACAGAATCTCACAACACTTGAAATAATATAAGAAAACTCCAGAATTTCCAAAAACAGAAGACAAAAGAATCCCAGATCACCTCCAGGGGGTAAAAATCATCAACAATAAAAAACCATGCTGAAAATTCAAAGACACATAGTGGTTTATTTCCACTGACAAACAACAAATTTTACAAATGACTAAGAGAAAGACCTTCAAACATAAAGGAAAGAAAATCTGAATATCACAAGATTATTCTGCACCCACCAGAAACTGCAAAAGGGAATGGAATAATGTGTTCTACATATTATCATGCATACCTTGAACAATGAGCTCAAGATGAATTCCAAGGTGACCTACACTACAAATCTGAGATTAACCATAAATGAAAAAAAAGTTTTCTTTGGTGATATCATCAGCACGCCATGGCTTCATTATCAGTACTATGCATATGAATACTACGTAGTCTGTCTCCTAAGTTCCAGTTCTATATCACTAGCTGTCTGGTAGACTTTCTATTCACATCTCACATTCAGCATTAGCAAAAAGAGAACTTTCTCCATAATACTCTATTTTTGTTGCTAGTACCACAAATCCTTCTAGTCATTCTGATTCTTAACCTTGGAATTATTGTTGTCTCTTCTCTATCCCTTAGGTCCCATGCTTAATCATTTGCCAAGTCATTTTGATTCTATTACCACATCATTTTCTGAATTTGTCCCATTCACTTCACCCAGCCTTGTTCAAGATATGGCTGTGCATGTCTATCTGTGTGTCTCTGTGCCTATGTGTGTATATACACACATACACATATACATACAAACATATACACATATACAAACATATATACATGCAAAAAGGCACGTATATATACAAACACACATAAATATGGCTACCTGTTGGCTTATCACCTCTGATAGGGACTATTGTAATGGACCTTTCTGCCTCCAATCTCTCATCTCTACAATTCATCTTCCATTCAGCTGCCATTTTGATATTCCTAGAACACAGACCTGACAATGTCATGTTCAACTTTAGTGCATCCCTATTGAGTATAGAATGAAATGCAAACTCCTTATCTTAGCATTCACCTACCTTAGCCATGTTATTTAATAATATATGCCCATTATGTCCTCTATCCCCCAGTTAAACGGTCCTGCTAGCTGTCCCTATACATGACCACCCATCTCCTACCTTTATGTCTTTACAGAAGTCATCCCTCTGTTCGGATTCTACTCTCTTCTCCCTTTTGCCTCTTAGCACTCTTAGCTCCATTCAAGGCTCGGCTCAAATCAGTTCACTTACTTGATGCTTTTCTTGATCCCTCCCAGTTTTTTGTACTCTCATATGCACATACACATGTGAATAAAGATACACATATGTACAATTTTTTCATATATGTGCATGTATATGTGTATATAATTTACTTAGTTGTATACAATTGCTCCTCCTCTTCTTTGTTGTTGTCAAGTGGTTTTTCAGTCGTATCTGACTTTTGTGACCCCAATTAGGGTTTTATTGGCAGAGACACTGTAATGGTTTGTCATGTCCTTCTCCAGCCCATTTTACAGATGAGGAAACTGAGGCAAACAGGATTAAGTAACTTGCTTAGGATCACACAGGTAGTAAGTGTCTGAGGCTACACTTCAACTCATGAAGATGAGTCCTCTTGATTCTAGGTCCAGCACGCTATCCACTGTACCTCTTCCTAGCAGAATGTAAACTCTGTGAGGGTAAGGACTATACCTTTTTGGGGTGTGTGTCTGCAGCGCCTAGCACAGGGCTTTTTGTGTAGAGATACTTAATAATTGTCTGTTGAATTGAATTGAAAAAGGATACTTCTGGAAGGCCAGAGTGGCAACAAAGTGAGCCCCTGCCATATGCTAGATAAAGTAAACTTAATCTAGTTTCACAGAATGAGAGTCTCTGATGAAAAAGGATGAGTAACCAGATACCATTTTTATCATGCTAAAGGAAATCATAATTCATTCTTTAAAGGGATGAAAGCTGGCTTTGGCTGTAAGGCTAACATCATGTTTATAAAGCATAGCATCCTTTGCATCACAGCAAGATGGGGGAATCAGAAATCCAACACCACTACAGAACAAACAAAAAAATGAAGCATCACATTTCCTTATTGTCTTCATCAGAAAACATGGGTTCCATTTAACAGCAGAGAAATACCGAGCCTGGATGTCAGCAGCAAAAGAATAACAGCTGCTTAGCAACAGGCCGTTTGAAATACCCTGCCTTTTTTCTCCTCCAAGTTTTTCTTCTTTTTTCCTCCAAGTTAACTCAAGGTGTTTCATAAACAATTTTTTTTTCATTATTCCTCTAGAAAGAAGATACATTAGTAGTAGAGATAGGACCATCTCCAGGGTCATATGAGGGAAGAACAAATAGCAATGAATGCCCCTTCCCACTGGTGTTTTGAACCAGTCTAAAAAAAAAGTGAGTCAACAAGCAATTATTAAGCATTTACTATGTACCAGACATTATGCTAAAGGGTAGAGATACAGATAAAAGCAAAACTCCAGTCCTTGCCCTCAAGAAGCTTACATTTTAATGGAAAGGAGCATTAAATAATTAAATATATGCAAGATATATACAGAGAAGATCAAAAGTATTCTTAGAGGAGAAGTCACTAGCACCTTAGAGACTAGGAAATGTATCCTACAGAATATAGTGTCTGAGGGGAATCTTAAAGGATATCAAATCACTTTAACACGGAGAGTCTTGAATAATAAATATGCACAATGTGTGATGTGTATAAGTAGAGAGAAAGCCTTCCAACTTTTTACTCTGGTAGTACAGGCTTTTTACAAATTTGTCACTATTAATAGCAGTAGGATAATAGTAATAATAATGACGATGATAACAATTGACATATGTGTATATATATATATAGCAGTTTATGGTTTGCAAAATACTTTTATAGATTATGTCACTTGATCCTTATAAGAGCCCTTAAAGGTATTACAGATACTATCATTTTCCTTTCTATGGATAAGAAAATTAAAATTCTGAGGGACTGAAAGACTTGACCAATGTCAAACATCTAGGAACTATTAGAGACAATATTTGAACCTGAATCTCTACTGACTCTGCCCATTTTTCTACTACATCATGCTATTCTATAACTATTGTATAGATTTGTATTTATATGCACATCTAGCCACACAAATAATTTATATGTGTATATTTCTATATAGTATTTGTATATTTACATATAAATATATGTGTATGTATAAACATATTTACATACTTATATCTTATACATATATGTATTATACATAACTATCATTTATACATACACATATATTCATATATAGTAGTTATATATTTATGTACAAATATATGGCTATTATAAAAACATTTACATACCTATGTATCATTTACACATACATATATGTATATATAGCAATTATGTATTTGCATAGAAATATGTTTATGTATAAATCGGTTTACATACACGTATAAAATTTCTATGTACATACATATGTTTACATATTGAATTAATATATTTATACATAAATGAAAATTTATGTATAAATATATTTTTACAATTCTATACCATTTATACATACATATACATTTATATCAATCTCATTTGATCTTCAGAGCAATTTTCCAAAATCTGTAATCTTGGCAACAGATTAGGAGCTTCGTCCAAAGTCACAAAGGAATGGCTGTGCCATTAAGTACAATGATCTTTCTCTGATACTACATTGCTTCTGAATCTTTATTAGCACCAGCTGTTAAAGTTCCTGCTTTCTCTGTCTCCAGGGATCCTCCTCCTACCCTCCAGACCACATCCCTAACTCACTGAGACTTTAAAGGGAAAAAGTGCTTTTGGTAGATTACCCACTAAGAACCCAATATGGACATGAGGCAAATTATTATTGCACTACAACTATTTGGAGAGTATACATGTGGTGCAGACCAAAACCAAAATAAAGTCCTAAACAGGTATTTAGCAATGTAAAAGGATTAAAAAACAATCTTGCTCACACCATTCCCTTTGCTTGGAGAATCTTCCCCTTCCTCCAACCATTTTGTCCTCCCACTGAAATCTTATCCATCCTCAAGATCCTCTCAAAATGTTACCTTCTCCACGAAATCTTCCCTGATTTCCATCATCAGAACTTATATTTCCCGACTCAAGCTTCACATATGCACTTATACACTGGGTGATAAGTATACAAACTTCTACTACAAAATAGGAAATATGTGTAATATCACCCCTGATTAGAATATATAATCAATAATGGCAAGAGTATGCCTTACTGACCTACCGATGCTTGGAACATTTTTGGTGGGGATGGGGTTGATTTCAAGGGCATAAGGAACTTCTGACTGAGAGCACATAATGTTACATAAAAGCTTGCTACCCTTCCCCCATCATATTCCATCTCCCACCTCCATGTCTTTGCACAGGCTCTACTCTATGTCTGGAATGCATGCCTTCCTCACTCATGCCTCTTAGAATCACTAGTCTCCTTCAAAGATTAGCTCAAAGGGAAGCAGAGCCAAGATGGCAGAGAAAAGGCAGGAAGTTGCCTTAACTTTCCCCAGTTTCCCTTGAAACAATTGTAAATTAAAGCTCAAAATGAATTCTGGAGTGACAAAACCCACAAAAGGGCAGAGTGAAACCATTTTCCAGCCCAAGACAACTTGGGACTGTAAGGAAAAGTCTGTCTCCCTTGGGTAAAAGGAGAGCCCAGCCCAGCACAAGCCGTGTCTGGGCAAGCCAGTGGGAGGCTGTCAGTCCCCACACAGATAAGCAACTGAGTCCCTGTGGACCTGTCTCAGCAGGCCAGCCACCCAGTGGGCCAAGTGTGAAGCCTCCAGCCCTAGCTCAGCAGGCAAACAGTCAGCCCTGGAGCCCCAGGAGCAGAAAACCAGTGATCAGGTCCCTGGACCTAGCACAAGAAGCTTGGAACAGTGACCCCTGTACCCCAGAGGTAGAGCTCAACTTTAAACATCAGAAAAAGGCTGGAAAATGAGCAAAAGAAAAAAAATTTAAAAACACCTGACTATAGTAAGCTACTGTGGTGACAGGGAAGATCAAAATCCAAACTCAGAAAAGGACAACAAATCTCAAAACACCCACATGCAAAGCCTCAAAGAAAAAAGTGAATTGGTCTCAACCCCCAAAAGTTCTCCTGGGAAAGCTTAAAAAGGACTTAAAAATGAAATAAGAGAGGAAGAAGAAAAATAGGAAAATAAATGAGAGTGATATAAGGGAATCATGAAAAAAGAGTCAACAGATTAGAAAAAACCTTAAGATTAGCTCAAATGACACCTCCTATATGAGGCCTTTCCTCAACTCCCCAGTTGCTAGTCAGCACCCTCTTTTCCTCTGGAATTACCTTGTACTTAATTATATTTAAACATATTATTCCTCCAATAGAATGTGCACTCCCTAAGACCAAGGACTCGTTAATTTTTTACTTTGCGATGAGCCCAGTGAGCACTTAAAAATGTTTTTTGATTGAACAATTCAAAACTTGCTGTACAAGTCAAAATCTGCACGTCATCTTTAACTTATTGGGAAGTTAAGCAAATCAACCATGATTATGCATGGCTAGCTTGAATCAGAAGCAGTTTTTGGACTCAGGTCTTAAAAAATGCCATGCCATATTGCCTTTATGTTGAATATCATAGATCCTTAATAAATGTCTGCTTCTTGAATTCCATTAAGTTAATTAAGTGGAATATGATCTCCTTCCTTAAGAAGGGAAACACCTCACTGGGCTAAAAAAGGCTTTGTTTATACTTATTTGGGTTTGGTAGAAGGTAGCACAAAATATGGGAAAATAGCAAACCACACATCTGCACACAAGGGGAAGACAGACTCTAATGAAAGTCAATGAAACTGATGCCCTCTACTAGTTTGAGGGTATAGAAATTATGGGCCACCTTTTTCCAATGCCATCTTTGGAAGCCCTTGTGATTCACTGGGGCACCTAGGCCTGGGAGCTTCTCCATCCTTGGCAAATATACCCTCAAACACCAATGAGACTAACTCAAAAAAGATACGACACTATTCCTCTTTGTAAACATAGTTTATTAGGATTTTAATTAGAGCTAAACTTCCCCATGTATACCAGGTTCTTTAGGAAATGGGCATCTTTGATTGTTCTGGAAAATTTCCAGCTATGCATATTTTCATCCTGAGTACTGGATAAATATTTTAAAACTTCAGAAAGAAAATTAGTGATTTTCCACAGCACAGGTTTCACTTACACTCCTTGGTAGACAGTCTTCGTAAGCTTCTGTGATCTCCCCCAAAATTAAGCACTCTCTAACCAATCTTATAAGCAGTCTTTCTAAACTTCCTTAGGTTAGTTTCCAGTTAAGGGCAAACAGTACATCTCTAGACCCATCCTTTCTCATTTATAGCCTTTACTTTGCCGACATAGCCTTCACCTCCATGTCAAGATGAAACATCAAAGTAGGATATTAGGAGTAGGTAGACATACAGCCGTTTTCAAGGAGAACCTTCTAAAGTGTGTAGTTTACTGGGTCTATTTCAACCAAGTATCTTTGCTGAATTCAAAAGATCCTGAGTGCACAAGACTCTTGAAATGATGCTCAGTGAGAAAATCAAAGACAAAAAAAGCAGAGTTCAGTTCTGGTACAGAATATGGATTCTTGGTAAGAATTCCAGCAGAGAACATCAGACTTCTCAGCAGGGTAGCAAAACACAAGACTTGAGTCAATCATTCTAGATCTATGTACCCTTGAGATAAGTATGGGTATAGTTACTGGTCTCAATGACCTCCTAGAAGAAGGGGGGAAAGGTCAATAAAAGAGGCCTTGATGGAGAAAATTGAGTAATCACTTTGGTGAACTAGAGTACAATCTCATTTATCTCACCCTCTGATTGTTCAGATATTTCTTTGCTCACAAGTCTATTTAGAATACCACATGAACTTATCATGAAGCTTTTTGCTGTATATAAATGTTATACTGTTTGTAAAGAGAAGGGTCCGGAGACTTCTTTCTCAGGACCACTTGGATTTTCACATGTCCATACTGCATTTAGGCCTAACCAATACAGAATTGACTTGCCCTATACCAAGCGTGGGGAACCTGTGACCCTGAGGCCACATGTGGCCCTCTAGGTCCTCAAGTGTGGCCCTTAGACTGAATCCAAACTTCACAGAACAAATCCTTAGTGAATTTGTTCTGTGGAATTTGGATTCGGTGAAAGGGCTGCATTTGAGGACTTAGAGGGCCATACGTGGCCTTGAGGCCACAGGTTCCCCACCCCCTGCCCTATACTTTGATGCTCCCTAGTTTCCTCCGTTCAGACCACCAAAATTGCTTTTGAAGAATAATTGAAGGTCCCTCTTCTCCCAGCATTATTGAGTGGAGCAAGAGCCTAAGTCCCTTTCTTGCCTTCATAACTGGGAGGTAGTGTTGAGGATGGACTTCCATTCTGTTCTCGACTCTTGAACAGAGTCACTGGTCTGGGAAGACTCAGTTCTCTTCCCAGAATCTCCATTTTCTCCTTTGGTAAATCAAGGAGAATAATGGTTGCTTCCACAAAAATTAGCTTCCATTTTCAAAGCCTTCTTCACCACTAGTGCTCTTCAGTGCTAAACAAGGTAATTAGGCCATTAACTCTTCTTCCCTATTTAGTTGGCACATTTACAGGTGTAATTAATTGTTATTATTTGTCAGTGCCCTGACAGGGTGCTTGGGAGCACTGCAAAAACAAAAGCTACGCCTGCTCTAGGGGCTTACCATCAAAGTGATTATGAACTAATTATGATGTACTGGCAACAGGTATCTCATGTTTTATTCCTGTACCTTGCAAATCAAATCACTGAGGAAAATATTTGGGTTTACTATAAGCAGGAGAGTCTTCAAAACAGAGTTAAAAAAAAACACCAACCTCAGCAGCTCCCATATCATGGAACAATAAAGGGAACTGTGGGCAAGGGACTGAAAAAGAAGTCAAACTCAGTAGCAGTTTTCAGCCCTGAATTGCTTTAGAAAATCATTGGCTTTGTGTGTGCATGTGTAGTCAAAAGAGCTCACTCTTTTTCAAGCTTATCAGTCCACAGAGCTGCGCTGACTTTTGTAAAATGGGAAAACTATTCAAAATGTAAAGTGTTTTGGTGTTTGTATTGTGTATGTTCTTTAACAGTCAGAAAGAACAAAGCAATAAAGGAGCAAAAGAGAGAATAAAGGAATAAGAGGATAAGAGAAAGAAAGGAATGAATGGAATAAGGAAGGAGTGAGGGAAGAATGGAAGGAAGATGAGTAAGAAGGAAGGAAGGAGAGAAGAAGGGAAAAAGGAAGGAACGAAGGAAGGAAGGAAAGAAGGGAGCGAGGTAGGAAGGGAGGAAGAGAGGAAGAAAGGAAGGAAGGAAGGAAGGAAGGAAGGAAGGAAGGAAGGAAGGAAGGAAGGAAGGAAGGAAGGAATCAGCAAATCCTCAGATTTGCAAATCACTTTTTCCTTAAACTTGGCTGATACTCTTCATGTAAATTAGAAGAATTTCCTATTTGACAGAAACACCTGATAGCATCCTTTCAGTCCATTCCTGGACCTTCTAATATGATTACATATCAGATTATGACTATAACCCTATAATGAGGTGGCTCTTCTCCCTGCCAAGGTTAACCCCTCTATATATATGTCCTTGATCTCATCTTGACAGTTTTTTTCCTGTGCCTTCAATCAACCCCTCACTCTCATCTTCAACCTCTCATTATCTACTTCTTCCCTTACTGTTGCCTTCAAACATGACCAAGTTTACTCATCTTTTAACAGCCTGCAGTAGACAATACCACCCCCTCAAACCGTTATTCTGTATTTCTTGCCTTTCTCAGACAAAGCCCTGGAAAAACAAAAAAACAAAAAACTGTCTGAAGGTAGCCTTTAGTTCATCTCAGCCACTCCTGAAAACTTTGCAATCAGCATTCCAACCTTATCATTCAACCAAAACTGCTCTCTCCAAAGGTATTGAGGATCTCTTAAGTGCCAGTGGTTGAAGGTCTTTTCTCTGTCCTTACCATTCTTGACCACTCTGCTGCATTTGAAATTGTTGACTTTGCTTTCTTCCTGGATCCTTTCTCCTAGGTTTTCACAACATATTTTACTTCCTCTTGGATTCTCTCCTGCTTAACTGACTGTTCATTCTCTCCTAGGCTCTCTTCTCTTACTCAGTGAACTTAGTGCTTACTTAGTGAACACATCACCACTCATGGTGTTAATTGTCACTTCTAGATGGAGGACTCATGGATCACAGATATCTACTCAAAGCATCTCCTGAGCATCAATCCCAAATTACCAACTGCCTTTTGGACATTTCAAATGGGATGTTCCAGGCAAACCCCAAGTTCCCACATTCAAAATAGAATACATTACCTTTCTGCAGCAGCCATTTAGCAAATCACTGAAGTTCATAACCTCAAACTTATCCTCAACTCCTCACCTCCCCCCCCCATCCAATTGGTTGCCAATTCTTGTTTTTTTCTACTCTCATATCCCTTACATCCAACTATTCTCTACTCCCATAGCTACCACCTTAATTCAAGCCCTCTTCTTTTTCCTGGACTGTTACAATAGCCATCTTATTGATTTCTCTGACTCAAGTCTTTCTCCACTCCACTCTACCTTCCACACTGCTACCAAAATGATTTTCCTTAAGTGTAGATCTGACCATGTCGTCTTCCGACTCCATAAAATCCAATAGCTCCCTATTGCCTCTAGGATAAGATATAAATTTTTTGAGATTCTAAAACCATTCAGAATTTGGTTCCAGTCTTGTAACTTCATCGTGTATTCTTCCCCTGCTCCAACTCTATGGTCCAGCTGTATTGGCTGTCACTCTGTCCCATCTCCAGTCTCTATGCCTTTACACTGGCTGTCCCCCCCCCTTCAGAAATGTTTTCCCTCTTTACCTCCTCCCTCAGAGAATCCCTCTCTTTCTTCAGGACAAAGGACAAACAACCACCTTTTGCACTAGGTATTTCCTCATCCTCCTACTTAGTGGTGCCCTCTGTCCTTCCCTTTTATTTTGTATTTTATATATATATGTATATATATATATGTATATATGTATATATATATATATGTATATATGTATATATATATATGTATATTTAATTTGTATTTACCAATAAATGTTGTCCCTCCTATTAAGAGTAGAAGATCTTGAGAGCATGGAATGTTTCAATTTTTTGGTTTATTTGAAAAATCATAATAGCTAACATTTATATGGTGCTTAATATGTGTCCCGTACTTTACAATGATTATCTCATTTGATCTTTACAACAACCCTGGGAGGTAGGTGCCAGTATTATCTCCATTTTGTAGATGAGGAAACTGAGGCAAACTAAGGTTAAGTGACTTGCCCAGGGTCACACAGCTAGTAAATGTCTAAGGCCAGATTTGAACTCATATTTTCCTGACTCCAAGCCCAGGGCTCTACCCACTGTGCCACCTACTGTAGGTGATTAATAAATTATTTTTGATGAGGCTACTGAAAAGTTGCCATGGAGTCAGTATACTAAACTTTTCACATAATTCTAACGACTTTTGCTAGACTTTCTTGTGGCTAGATAAGGAACAGTCCCACAGGGTTTTCATTGTCTCTAGCTCCTGGTAAAACCAGGGCAGCTATATGGCTCAATGGATAGAATGCTGGGCCTGGAGTCAGGAGGACCTGAGTTCAAAAATGGCCTCAGACGCTGGGCAATCACTTGAGCTCCGTTAGCCTTAATCCACTGGAGAAGGAAATGGCAAACCACCCCAATATTTTTGCTAAGAAAACTCCATGGCATAAACTGGTCCCTGGGGCCACAGAGTCAGACACGACTGAACAACCATAACTGTTCTTTCTGTCTGGTCACCGATCGCACCAAACCATGCCTACCTCTCACTCTTCCAAGCCAGTGGCCCAAATTACGATTTCTCTTTCCTACCCTATCCCTCTTCTTTTCATCCTAATATTTAGGGGTCATAGATTGAGAAACGAGAGAAACATTAGCAGCTATTGAGTCCAACAAGATGTGGAAACTGAGGCTCAGAGAGATCAAGTGATTTGCCCGGGGTCACATAGCTAGCAAGCTTTGGAATCAGAGAGACCTAGTTGGAGTTCTGGCTCAAAGTCTGCCTACACCATCTCCACTATATCTTGCTGCTTCTTGGCTCAAAGGTGGCCACATGACTTCATTTTAAGTAAACCCAACAGAAACTAGAAGAGATACTGATTTATAATC